>NC_090396.1:11384923-11684923 GCF_036365525.1 Heterodontus francisci
CCGTTTCCAAGAGCTGAAAGTCTAACCCGCTGCACCATGCAGTTGCCATCTGTAATTCCTTGCCAATTTCTGCACCAGTCTGGGCAGCGTGAGACTGGATGGTCCCCAGTGGTGCAAGGGTCATCAGTAGTGGTTACTGCATTGAGTTATACAGTCACAGAGGCATAACATTTGGCCTACGGAGTCCATGCCGGTTTTCTGCAGAGCAATCCAATCTGTCCCATCCCCCCGCTCTAACTCCGCAGCCCTGTAAGTTTATTTCCATCAAGTGCCCAACCAATTTCCCTTTGAAATCATTCTTCTCCACTTCCACCGCCCTCCTAGGCAGCGAATTCCAGTCATTACCACTCACTGTATTAAAAAAAGTTCTTCCTCACATCCCCCCTGCACCTCTTGCCCAAAACCTTAAATCTCTGTGTGCCCTAGTCCCCAGCTAATGGGAACAGCATTTCCTTGTCTATCCTATCCATATCTGTCAGAATCTTCTACACCTCTACTAGATCTCCCCTTAATTTCCTTTGTTCCAAGGAGAATAACCCCAGCTTCTCCAACCTAACCTTGTAGCTAAATTCCCTCATCTCTGGAACCATTCCAGAAAATCTCCTCTGCACCCTCTCAAGGGCCCTTACATCCTTCCAAAAGCGTGGTGACCAGGCATGGATGCAATATTCTAGTTATGGCCTAACCAGAGCTTTATAAAGGTTGAGCATGACTTCCCTGCTTTTGAACTCAATATGTCTATTTATGAAGCCCAAGTTCCCACATGCTTTGCTAACTACCCTCTCAATATGTCCTTACGCCTTCAAAGATCAATGCACATAAACCCCCCCCAGGTCCTTCTGACCCTGTGCACTCTGAAGAACTGTACCCTTTAGTCTATATTGTCTCTCCATCCTTTTGCCAAAATGCATCTCTCACACTTCTCTGAATTAAATTCCATCTGCCACATGTCTACCCATTCTGCTAACCTATCTATGTCTTGTTGCAGTCGATTCCATGAGCTTCAATTTTGTTAACCAGCCTTTTCTGTGGTACTTGATCAAATGCTTTCTTAAAATTCATATGGACAACATCCAGAGGGCGGCGCAGTGGTTAGCACCGCAGCCTCACAGCTCCAGCGACCCGGGTTCAATTCTGGGTACTGCCTGTGTGGAGTTTGCAAGTTCTCCCTGTGACTGCGTGGGTTTCCGCCGGGTGCTCTGGTTTCCTCCCACAGCCAAAAGACTTGCAGGTTGATAGGTAAATTGGCCATTATAAATTGCCCCTAGTGTAGGTGGTAGGGGAATATAGGGACAGGTGAGGATGTGGTAGGAATATAGGATTAGTGTAGAATTAGTATAAATGGGTGGTTAATGGTCGGCACAGACTCGGTGGGCCGAAGGGCCTGTTTCAGTGCTGTATCTCTAAATCTAAAAAAAAAAATCTACATCTAAAATTAGTCAAGCACAATCTGCCTTTTACAAATCTGTGCTGGCTCTCCTGAATTCACTCAAACATCTCCAAATGCCTGTTGGTGTTTTCCCTGATTATTGTTTCTAAAATCTTACCCACCACTGATGTTAAACTACAGTTACTAGGAATGTTCTTACACCCTTTTTTGAATAAGGGTGTCACATCTGCCACTCTCCAGTCCTCTGGAACCTCCGCCGTATCTAGGGAAGATTGGAAGATTATGGCAAGCCCTTCCCATTTCTCCATTCCCACTTCCTTTAGCAATCTGGAATGCAAGCCTTCCGGACCAGGTGATTTATCTACTCTAAGCATAGCCAGCTTTTCTAGTACATCCTGCCTTTCACTTTTCACGTCATTCATTATCTCTACCATCTCCACTTCAACCGATATTTTGTCAATATCCTCTTCCTTAGTAAAGATCGGTACAAAGTACTCATTAAGTATTAGAACATAGAACAGTACAGCACAGTACAGGCCCTTCGGCCCACGATGTTGTGCTGAACCTTTAACCTACTCTAAGATCAAACTAACTACCTACCCTTCATTCTACTATCATCCATGTACCTATCCAAGAGTCGCTTAAAAGCCCCTAGTGTATCTGCTTCTACTACCACCGCTGGCAGCGCATTCCACGCACCCACCACTCTCTGTGTAAAGAACCTACCTCTGACATCTCCCCGAAACCTCCTTCCAATCACCCTAATTTTATGCCCCCTTTCCACCCTGGGAAAAAGTCTCTGACTATCCACTCTATCTATGCCTCTCATCATCTTGTACCCCTCTATCAAGTCACCTCTCATCCTTCTTCGCTCCTATGAGAAAAGCCCCAGCTCCCTCAATCTTTCTTCGTAGGACATGCCCTCCAGTCCAGGCAGCATCCTGGTAAATCTCCTCTGCACCTTCTCTAAAGCTTCCACATCCTTCCTATAATGAGGCGACCAGAACTGAACACAATATTCCAAGTGTGGTCGAACCAGGGCCTTATAGAGCTGCAGCATAACCTCGCGGCTCTTAAACTCAATCCCCCTGTTAATGAAAACCAACACACCGTACGTCTTCTTAACAACCCTATCAACTTGGGTGGCAACTTTGAGCGATCGATGGACATGGACCCCAAGATCCCTCTGTTCCTCCACACTACCAAGAATCCTGTCTTTAAGCCTGTATTCCGCATTCAAATTCGACCTTCCAAAATGAATCACTTCACACTTTTCCAGGTTGAACTCCATCTGCCACTTCTCAGCCCAGCTCTGCATCCTGTCAATGTCCCATTGCAACCTACAACAGCCTTCCACACTATCCACAACTCCAGCCACCTTCGTGTCATCGGCAAACTTGCTAACCCAGCCTTCCACTTCCTCATCCAAGTCATTTATAAAAATCACAAAGAGCAGAGGTCCCAGAACAGATCCTTGTGGAACACCACTGGTCACCGAGCTCCATGCTGAATACCTTCCATCTACTACCACTGACTTCTATGGGCCAGTCAATTTTGTATCCAGACAGCCAACTTTCCCTGTATCCCATGCCTCCTTACTTTCTCAATGAGCCTACCATGGGGAACCTTATCAAACGCCTTGCTAAAATCCATATACACCACATCCACTGCTCTTCCTTCATCAATGTGTTTTGTCACATCTTCAAAGAATTCAGTAAGGCTTGTGAGGCATGACCTGCCCCTCACAAAGCCATGCTGACTGTCTCTAATCAAACCATGCTTTTCCAAATAATCATAAATCCTGTCTCTCAGAATCCTCTCCAATAATTTGCCCACTACCGCGTAAGACTGACTGGTCTATAATTCCCAGGGTTATCCCTATTCCCTTTCTTGAACAAGGGAACAACATTTGCCACCCTCCAATCATCTGGTACTACTCCAGTGGACAGTGAAGACGCAAAGATCATCGCCAAAGGCGCGGCAGTCTCTTCCCTTGCTTCCCGTAATATCCTTGGGTATATCCCGTCTGGCCCCGGGGACTTATCTGTCCTCATATCATTCAAAATTTCCAGCACATCCTCCCTCTTAACCTCAACCTGTTCAAGCATATCAGCCTGTTCCACGCTGTCCTCACAAACGACCAGGTCCCTCTCACTAGTGAATACTGAAGCAAAGTATTCATTTAGGACCTCCCCTACCTCCTCCGACTCCAGGCACAAGTTCCCTCCACTATCCCTGATTGGCCCTACCCTCACTCTGGCCATCCTCTTGTTCCTCACATAAGTGTAGAACGCCTTGGGATTTTCCTTAATCCTACCCGCCGAGACTTTTTCATGTCCCCTTCTAGCTCTCCCAAGTCCATTCTTCACTTCCTTCCTGGCTACCTTGTAACCCTCTAGAGCCCTATCTGATCCTTGCTTCCTCAACCTTAAGTAAGCTTCCTTCTTCCTTTTGACTAGCTGTTCCACATCTCTTGTCATCCAAGGTTCCTTCACCCTACCATCCCTTCCCTGCCTCATCGGGACAAACTGATCCAGCAGTCGCAGCAAGTGCTCCCTAAACAACCTCCACATTTCTGCCGTGCATTTCCCTGAGAACATCTGTTCCCAATTTATGCTCCCCAGTTCCTGCCTAATAGCATTGTAATTTCCCCTCCCCCAATTAAATATTTTCCCATCCCGTCTGCTCCTGTCCCTCTCCATGACTATAGTAAAGGTCAGGGAGTTGTGATCACTATCACCGAAGTGCTCTCCCACCGAGAGATCTGCCACCTGGCCTGGTTCGTTGCCAAGCACCAAGTCCAACATAGTCTCCCCTCTAGTCGGCCTATCTACATATTGAGTCAGAGAACCTTCCTGGACACACCTGACAAAAACTGCTCCATCCAAACTATTTGCACTAAGGAGGTTCCAATCAATATTAGGGAAGTTGAAGTCACCCATGACAACAACCCTGTTACTTCTGCACCTTTCCAAAATCTGCCTCCCGATCTGTTCCTCCGTGTCTCTGTTGCTATTGGGGGGGTCTATAGAAAACTCCCAACAAAGTGACTGCTCCTTTCCTGTTTCTGACTTCCACCCATAATGACTCAGTAGACAAACCCTCCTCGACGACCTCCCTTTCTGCAGCTGTGATACTATCCCTGATTAACAATGCCACTCCCCCACCTCTTTTACCTCCCTCCTTATTCCTTTTGAAACATCTAAACCCTGGAACATCCAACATCCATTCCTGCCCTTGTGATATCCACGTCTCCGTAATGGCCACAACATCGTAGCTTCAAGTACTGATCCATGCTCTAAGTTTATCAACCTTATTCCTGACACTTCTTGCATTAAAATAGACACACTTCAACCCATCATACTGGCTGCAACTTTGCCCTGTCAACTGTCTAACCTTCCTCACAGACTCTCTGCACTCTGTATCTGCCTGTTCAACAGCTACCCCATCCACTGATCCGTGGCTCCGGTTCCCATCCCCCTGCCGTATTCTAGCCTTGTACTGCGTCTCTAAGCATATATCACCTTCTTTGTCCCTAATAGGTCCTACCCCACGTCTTTCTATTATTATATGTAGAAGATTTTTGTATTCCCTCTTATATTAACTGCCATTCTATTCTCATATTCACTCGGGTGGCACAGTGGCGTAGTGGTTAGCACCGCAGCCTCACAGCTCCAGGGATCCGGGTTCGATTCTGGGTACTGCCTGTGTGGAGTTTGCAAGTTCTCCCTGTGTCTGCGTGGGTTTTCTCCGGGTGCTCCGGTTTCCTCCCACAAGCCAAAAGACTTGCAGATTGATAGGTAAATTGGCCATTATAAATTGTCACTAGTATAGGTAGGTGGTAGGGAAATATAGGGACAGGTGGGGATGTTTGTTGGGAATATGGGATTAGTGTAGGATTAGTATAAAATGGGTGGTTGATGTTCGGCACAGACTCGGTGGGCCAAAGGGCCTGTTTCAGTGCTGTATCTCTAAACTAAATCTAATCTTTGCCAGTCTTATTTTCCTCTTCACTTCCCCTCTCAACTTATTGTATTTGACTCTGGTTCTCACTTGAAGAATTCATCTGATGTGCACCAGACACCCTCTTTTTTTTTGTTTCTTCATATTCTCTATCTCCCTCATCATCCAAGGAGCCCTGGCTTTGGTTCCCTTAATTTGCACCCCTGTTGGAAAGTACCTAGTCTATACCTGAAACATCTCCTCCTTAAAGATCCGTTAGTTTTTCATGTCAAACTTTGGTTCCATTTTAACCTGGCTAATTCCCCATTGAAGTTAGCCCTTTTCCAATTTAGAGGTTCTACCTTAACCAATTGTCCCCTCACAGACACTTGGTCCATCTGATCCCCAGCACCAGATCCAGCGATGCCTCCTTCCTCGTTTGACTGAGAACACACCCGTCAAGGAAATTCTCCTGAACACATTTCAGCAATTCCTCCCCCTCTTTTCCCTTTACTCTCACATTATTCCAATCAATATTTGGGTAATTAATGTCCCCCAGTATCACCACTCTATAGTTCGTGCATATCTCTGTAATTTCCCTGCAGATTTTCTCCTCTATCTCTCACTATTTGGAGGCCTATAGAATACCCCTGGTAACAAGATCACACCCTTTTTGCTCCTCAACTCTAACCAAATGGATTCTGTCCTTGCCCCCTCAAGGACATCCCCTCTTTCCAACACTACATTGTCTTCCCTAATCAGTCCTGTTACTCCACCTACCTTTTCCCCTTCCCTATCTTTTCTGAACACTTTGTGTCCTTGAATATTAAGCACCCAGTCCTCACCATTTTTAAGCTACATTTCCATTATTACCATGACATTATATTCCCACACGGCTATTTGTGCTTGTAGCTCACCAACCTTATTCACTACCCCAGAACCCATGGAGTAGCAGAGAGCCAGTGCTCGTCATCATCCAGTGACTGCTGGCTTCATCAGGTCAGACCCATAACGGCTGGATCTGAATCCTGCACTTAGCGCTGGGGTGCATGAGAGAAATGTAGCAACTCAGGCCAGGTACTCTCCAGGTGCGGGGCTGTCGATCCAGGCCCCTCTTTTGTGGTGGATAGGGGTGGGGTTATGGGGTAGGGTGGGAAATGTTTGAAAAGACTTCCGCATGGAGCAGTGTTAGCATTCGGTGCCCTATATTAATACTGTTTCCTCCTTTCAAGGACTGAGTGATCCTCCATTGAGCACCGATATTGACAAAGACTCCAGCGACACTCAGTGGAACAGTTTTCAGGTACAAAAGTTTTCTTCTCAAGACCCTCCCACACCCTTCCCCAGACCCCATCCCTCCCCTGCCAGTCCCCAACTCCCCACCCCCCACTCCAACACCTTTCCCTCCGCAGCTCCCCTTCCCCTCCCCAGATCCCCTACCCCTCCCTGGCCCCCACTTTACACCCACAGCCCACCTTCACTCACCCACTTCCTCCTTCCACCCCACCCCACCCTCTTCCACCCCACCCCTCCCCCCCTTCCACCCCACCCCTTCCACCTTTCCCCTTAAGGCCCCTCCCCCTCAGCACTCTCCAAGCCCATCTCCCCCTCCCCCCCACCCCCACTTCTGTTCCTGGCCCTTTCTCTCACTCTCCCTGCTCACCCCCTCCACTGTTTGAACCTTGGTTTCCTGACTATCTCAGCCCCCAGGCCCTGTGTATAATCTTGATGAAGGGATTGTTGCTGTTTGCAGCAACATGTGTCTCCATTAACAGGATTTTCTGTTTCAGGTTGAAAGTGCTGCTCTCAATCCCTTCACCGTGCCCCCAGCTCCTGATGGGGCAGCTTCCTCCATGACTCCTCTGCTGCAGCCGGCACCTCGGACTTTAAACCAGCCCACAGCTCAGTCACTCCTGACATTCCCTGGGATTTCACAGGCCCCACATATACCAGCTGTGCCTCTGCTGTCGAACATTGCCACCATTTCCAGTGTCCCTCAACCTAACCTGGCCCCCGTGTTGCAGATGTCTCACTTGGTCCCCAAGTTTCCAGCTGCTCCACTTCATTCCAGTTCCTCCACCCAACCGGCACTTAGCAGTGGCATGTTCGAGCTGGATATGCTTGGTCAGAAGTTTCTAGAAGATGTCAAAGGGTAAGTCAGTGTTCACTGCAGTGTTTTTTTTTGTTGCTTTAATCCCCGATGAGTATTTATCTGTAGAGTGGGGAGCGGGATGAATGGGGAGGAAGTGTGGGTGAGGGAGAGGTGGGGTTATTGAGGAGAGGGGAGGGCAGGAGTGAATGAGGGGGTGAGGATGAGGAGGAGTGAATGGGGAGGGGGTGGGGAGGGGAGGGGGTGAATGGGGAGGGGGTGAGTGGGGAGGGGGAGGGGTTGGGTGAGGTTGAAGGAAACGATAGTAAATTCCATCTGCCATCATAAAATGCTCCCCACCACATTTTCCTTTATAATCTTGTCTGGAAAAGGCTGTTATTTGGGAGGATAATCCCAGGCAAACCTGGGCAGAACGTGTTGTTAAAAAGTAAATAACCCTGTTTTTATTTCTGACCCTAGTGCTTCTGGTGTGACGGGCGTTGTCTCTGGGGCACCAGCGGGCAGTGGGTACTGTACACCGTCTGCTGCACCCGGCAGCCCTCTGTTCCGCTCACTCTCTCCTCAGCCGTCCAGTCCTCTCCGCAGTGGTTTTCCAGATATGTCACTCAGCAACGTGACAGTTCCTCTGGAGACCATTAAACCAAGTGAGTATCCTTACCCTCTGCATCTAGACCTCTGTGTAAAATGGGATGGGTGTGGAGGCAATGATCCTTCTAAATGTTCTGTGTAATGAGCAGGCTAGAAACTCCTCTGAGTGCTGTCCATGTTTATGCCCATGTTTACATTTAAAATGTCACTTAACGTTCACAAAGTTATGAGTGGCCCGGTTATTTCAATGTGTGGTCCATTCCAGATTGCTGCATGTCCAACCATGCTTCTTAGAGGAACAGTGAACTCCTCGTGGAGTGATCTTCTCATGGTCACTCTCTTTCCCTCGCCTCTCGCGCCCCATTCGCCCCGCCTCTCGCGCCCCATTCGCCCCGCCTCTCGCGCCCCATTCGCCCCGCCTCTCGCGCCCCATTCGCCCCGCCTCTCGCGCCCCATTCGCCCCGCCTCTCGCGCCCCATTCGCCCCGCCTCTCGCGCCCCATTCGCCCCGCCTCTCGCGCCCCATTCGCCCCGCCTCTCGCGCCCCATTCGCCCCGCCTCTCGCGCCCCATTCGCCCCGCCTCTCGCGCCCCATTCGCCCCGCCTCTCGCGCCCCATTCGCCCCGCCTCTCGCGCCCCATTCGCCCCGCCTCTCGCGCCCCATTCGCCCCGCCTCTCGCGCCCCATTCGCCCCGCCTCTCGCGCCCCATTCGCCCCGCCTCTCGCGCCCCATTCGCCCCGCCTCTCGCGCCCCATTCGCCCCGCCTCTCGCGCCCCATTCGCCCCGCCTCTCGCGCCCCATTCGCCCCGCCTCTCGCGCCCCATTCGCCCCGCCTCTCGCGCCCCATTCGCCCCGCCTCTCGCGCCCCATTCGCCCCGCCTCTCGCGCCCCATTCGCCCCGCCTCTCGCGCCCCATTCGCCCCGCCTCTCGCGCCCCATTCGCCCCGCCTCTCGCGCCCCATTCGCCCCGCCTCTCGCGCCCCATTCGCCCCGCCTCTCGCGCCCCATTCGCCCCGCCTCTCGCGCCCCATTCGCCCCGCCTCTCGCGCCCCATTCGCCCCGCCTCTCGCGCCCCATTCGCCCCGCCTCTCGCGCCCCATTCGCCCCGCCTCTCGCGCCCCATTCGCCCCGCCTCTCGCGCCCCATTCGCCCCGCCTCTCGCGCCCCATTCGCCCCGCCTCTCGCGCCCCATTCGCCCCGCCTCTCGCGCCCCATTCGCCCCGCCTCTCGCGCCCCATTCGCCCCGCCTCTCGCGCCCCATTCGCCCCGCCTCTCGCGCCCCATTCGCCCCGCCTCTCGCGCCCCATTCGCCCCGCCTCTCGCGCCCCATTCGCCCCGCCTCTCGCGCCCCATTCGCCCCGCCTCTCGCGCCCCATTCGCCCCGCCTCTCGCGCCCCATTCGCCCCGCCTCTCGCGCCCCATTCGCCCCGCCTCTCGCGCCCCATTCGCCCCGCCTCTCGCGCCCCATTCGCCCCGCCTCTCGCGCCCCATTCGCCCCGCCTCTCGCGCCCCATTCGCCCCGCCTCTCGCGCCCCATTCGCCCCGCCTCTCGCGCCCCATTCGCCCCGCCTCTCGCGCCCCATTCGCCCCGCCTCTCGCGCCCCATTCGCCCCGCCTCTCGCGCCCCATTCGCCCCGCCTCTCGCGCCCCATTCGCCCCGCCTCTCGCGCCCCATTCGCCCCGCCTCTCGCGCCCCATTCGCCCCGCCTCTCGCGCCCCATTCGCCCCGCCTCTCGCGCCCCATTCGCCCCGCCTCTCGCGCCCCATTCGCCCCGCCTCTCGCGCCCCATTCGCCCCGCCTCTCGCGCCCCATTCGCCCCGCCTCTCGCGCCCCATTCGCCCCGCCTCTCGCGCCCCATTCGCCCCGCCTCTCGCGCCCCATTCGCCCCGCCTCTCGCGCCCCATTCGCCCCGCCTCTCGCGCCCCATTCGCCCCGCCTCTCGCGCCCCATTCGCCCCGCCTCTCGCGCCCCATTCGCCCCGCCTCTCGCGCCCCATTCGCCCCGCCTCTCGCGCCCCATTCGCCCCGCCTCTCGCGCCCCATTCGCCCCGCCTCTCGCGCCCCATTCGCCCCGCCTCTCGCGCCCCATTCGCCCCGCCTCTCGCGCCCCACTCGCCCCGCCTCTCGCGCCCCACTCGCCCCGCCTCTCGCGCCCCACTCGCCCCGCCTCTCGCGCCCCACTCGCCCCGCCTCTCGCGCCCCACTCGCCCCGCCTCTCGCGCCCCACTCGCCCCGCCTCTCGCGCCCCACTCGCCCCGCCTCTCGCGCCCCACTCGCCCCGCCTCTCGCGCCCCACTCGCCCCGCCTCTCGCGCCCCACTCGCCCCGCCTCTCGCGCCCCACTCGCCCCGCCTCTCGCGCCCCACTCGCCCCGCCTCTCGCGCCCCACTCGCCCCGCCTCTCGCGCCCCACTCGCCCCGCCTCTCGCGCCCCACTCGCCCCCCTCTCGCGCCCCACTCGCCCCCCCTCTCGCGCCCCACTCGCCCCCCCTCTCGCGCCCCACTCGCCCCCCCTCTCGCGCCCCACTCGCCCCCCCTCTCGCGCCCCACTCGCCCCCCCTCTCGCGCCCCACTCGCCCCGCCTCTCGCGCCCCACTCGCCCCGCCTCTCGCGCCCCACTCGCCCCGCCTCTCGCGCCCCACTCGCCCCGCCTCTCGCGCCCCACTCGCCCCGCCTCTCGCGCCCCACTCGCCCCGCCTCTCGCGCCCCACTCGCCCCGCCTCTCGCGCCCCACTCGCCCCGCCTCTCGCGCCCCACTCGCCCCCCCTCTCGCGCCCCACTCGCCCCCCCTCTCGCGCCCCACTCGCCCCCCCTCTCGCGCCCCACTCGCCCCCCCTCTCGCGCCCCACTCGCCCCCCCTCTCGCGCCCCACTCGCCCCCCCTCTCGCGCCCCACTCGCCCCCCCTCTCGCGCCCCACTCGCCCCCCCTCTCGCGCCCCACTCGCCCCCCCCTCACGCGCCCCACTCGCCCCTCCTCACATCCGTCCCGTTCTCTTCCCCCTCCCCCGCCTCACACCAGGACTGTTAGCTTGTCTTTTCCGACAGAAGAGTTCTCCCTTTCATTACGGTAGATGAAAAGAGTCGGGAGGATGCACACAGCTTGAAAGTCCTCACTTAGATCATAAATAACTTTAAAATCCATTCACCTTGTTAAACAGTGAAATGAGACTCACATAATCTGATCATCCATTTAGACTGGTTAAATAATCTGCAGTTTCCAGGCTGGTATATGTCATCGCTAAAGTTATGTGTTAATAGACCATGCTCCATAAATATAATTAGAGCCTTTCCAAATTCACAGGCAAATTTTACAAACTTCACTGTCACAGCCTTTTAAGAATCGTGAATTGCATTTTTTCACATATTGAAATCATAAATTACATGGTGCGGCAACAAACCATGAAAATGATCTATTTAAAAAAAACAAGGAAGGTTTCTGGTTTCGAATGGCATTTATTGTAGACTGAAAAACTACTGTATCAAGCTGACTATAAACAGGTCACATTCTTTACTCACTGAAGTCAGTTGTTGAATGTAAACATGGAGCAACCTACAACTGTATCTCTTTCTTCATTCCCTGTCTCTGCGCTATGAATACCTGCCCATGTTTAGATACAGCTCTCTCCGTGTCCACAGAGTTTGTTGGAATTCACAGAATCACAGAACTGTTATAGCGCAGAAGGAGGCCATTTGGCCCATCGTGTCTGTTCCGACTCTCCTAATGAGCATTTCAGCTCGTTCCCTTCCCTCGCCTTCTCTCCGTAACCCTGCACGTTTTTCCTTTTCGTTTAACTGTCTTAATTCCCTTTTGAAAGCTTCAATTTAACCTGCCTCCACCACTTTCTCAGGCAGCACATTCCAGATCTTAGCCACTCACTGCGTGAAAAAGTTTTTCCTTATGTCGCTTTTGCTTCTCTTACCAATTACTTTAAATCTGTGCCCTCTCGTTCTCGATCCTTTCACAAGTGAGAACAGTTTCTCTCTATCTACTCTGTCCAGACCCCTCATGATTTTGAATAACTCGATCAAATCTTATCTCGGCCTTCTCTTCTCCAAGGGAAACAGTCCCAACTTCTCCAATCTATCTTCATAAATGAAGTTCTTCATCCCTGTAACCATTCTCATGAATCTTTTATGCACCCTCTCTAACGCCTTCACATCCTTCCTAAAGCGCGGTGCCCAGAATTGGACACAATGCTCCAGCTGAGGCCAAACTAGTGTCTTGTACAAGTTCAACATAACTTCCTTACTCTTGTACTCTAAGCTCCTATTAATAAAGCCTTAATACTTTTTAATCACTCTTTCTGCCTATCCTGCTACCTTCAATGAATTATGCACAGAAACACCCAGGTCCATTTACTCGTGCACCCTTTTAGAATTGTACCCTTTATTTTATATTCTCTCTCCATGTTATTCTTACCAAAATGTATCACTTCACATTTCGCTGGATTGAACTTCATCTGCCACCTGTCTGCCCATTCCACCAACTTGTCTATGTCCTTTTGAAGTTCTACACTATCCTCCACGCAGTTCACAATGCTTCCAAGTTTCATATCATCTGCAAACTTTGAAATTGTGCCCTGTACACGAAGGTCTAGGTCATTAATATACAGCAGGAAAAGCAAGTGTCCCAACACTGATCTCTGGGGAACTCCACTACAAACCTTCCTCCAGCCTGAAAAAACATCCATTAACCATACTGTCTATTACCTGTTACTCAGCCAATTTCGTATCCATGTTGCTACCGTCCCATTTATTCCATGAGCTATAACTTTGTGTGACACTTTATCAAACGCATTTTGAAAGTCCATGTACACCACTTCAACAGCATTAGCCTCATCAACCCTCTTCACAAAAAACTCCAGCAAGTTAGTTTGACATGACTTTCCCTTAAGAAATCCATGCTGGTTTTCCTTAATTAACCCGCATTTGTCCATGTGACTATTGATTTTGGCCCAAATAATTTTTCTAGCAGTTTTCCCACCACTGAAGTTAAACTTGTAGTTTAAGGCCTGTAGTTGCTGGGCTGATCTTTACACCCTTTATTTGAGCAAGGGTGTAACATTTGCAATTCTCCAGTCCGCTGGCACCACCCAGAGTCTAAGGAAGACTGAAAACCTATGGCCAGTGCCTCTGCGATTTCCACCCTCACTTCACTCTATCCTTGGATGCATCTCATCTGGTCCTGGTGCTTTATCCACTTTAATGTACTCTATCCAATACCTCCTCATCAATTTTAAACCCTTCTAGTGCCTGAATTACCTCCCCTTTCAACATTGCCTGGGTTGTATCTTCTTTAGTAAAGACAAATGCAAAGTATTCATTTAATACTTCAGCAATGCGCTCTGCCTCCATGCGCAAATTCCCTTTTTGGTCACTAATCAGCCCCACTCCTCCTCTCACCACCATTTTACTATTTATATGTCTGCAGAAAACTTTGGGATTCCCTTTTATGTTAATTGCCAGTCTCTTTCATACTCAATCTTTGCTTTTCTTAATTGCTTTTTCAATTCCGCTTTGAACCTTCTATATTTAGCCTGGTTCTCAATCGTATATTCTGCCTGGCATCTGTCTTAAGCACACTTTTTCTTCTTTATCTTAATCTCTGTCTCTTTTGTCATCCATGGAGCTCTGGATTTGTTTACCTTACCTTTCCCCTTCGAGGGAACATACCTTGCCTGTGCCTGAATTATCTCATTTTTTGTTCAGTGACTGTTTCTCCTGCCAACCTTTGACTCCAATTTATTCATCTCAGATCCATTCTGACCCCTTTCTTACTCCGGATTGTTCTTTATCCTTTTCCATAGCCAGCCTAAACCTTATGATACAATGATCCCTTCTCCTAAATGTTCTCCTACTGATACTTGATTCACTGGCCCACCTCATTCCCAAGAGCCAAGTCTAGCAGTGCCTCCTTTCTTGTTGGACTAGCAACATATTGTTGTGGAAAATTTTCCTGAATACACACTAGGAATTCTTGCCCCTCTCTGCCCTTTCCAGTACTTCTATCCCAGTCTATTTTTGGATAATTACAGTCCCCCATTATTTTTGCACCTCTCAGTAATTTCCTTGCAGATTTGCTCCTCCACGTCCTTCCCACTAGTTGATGGTCCATAGACAACACCGAGCAGTGTAACTGCACCTTTTTTGTTCCTTAGCTCTAGACAAGTGATTCTGTTCTCAAACCCTCTGGAACATCCTTTTTCTCCAGCACTGCAATGCTCTCCTCAATTAATACTGCCACACCTCCCTCTTTTCTCTGTTTCCTATCTTTCCTGAACACCTTGTATCCAGGAATATTTAACACCCAGCCCTGCCTTTCTTTGAGCCAGGTCTCTTATAGCCAGAACATCATATTTCCACGTGGCAACCTGCACCTGTAACTCACCAATCTTATAAGCAACACTCAGTGCATTCACATACATGCACATTAACCCTGATCTAGACTTTAAATTGTCAGACAATGCTGTGCTGGCTTTGCAAGGTGGGGGATTCTGCATTCCATAGAGTTCCAAAACTACAGCACAGGTGAAGTACAATCTGCTCTTTTGCATTGTTTTTATAAGCAGGAATCTCCAGCCTACAGTTCTTGTCAAAGCCAGGAATCGCATCAAACGAGTTTAAATCCACCATCAACAGGTGCATTTGTGCAAGGTCAAAGATATGCACAGCTTTGAGGAACGCTGCAGAAGGTTGTTGAAACCTCTAAGCAGCTTTCTCTTTACTGCTTGACTCTTCCCCATAGCAGTAATATTGTTTGAACTTCTTTGCCATGCAAGAAAACACCTGTTGAGCACAGGCATTTAATTCAGCATCATCAGAGTGTTGTTCATTTGACTGTGCTTCAGCCCAGAACAGAACATCCATTACTTTATTGTAAGCTTTGTGGATTATGACTTGTCGAGATTCAAACCAAGTGATTAAATTCATCATTTGTGTAGCATTCTTGGCAATAAACTGAACCTCCTCATTTAGCTGAACATCGTTTAGAAGGTTTACAGTGTCTGTTAAAACCTATGTCTTCAGTGTCAGTGTGAGCTCTTCTGAGATGACGTCTGAGTAGTATTTCAAGTGAGCTGCATGATGCTTACTGCCGAAACCAAGAATTCCAACATGTAATTACTAGCTCTGGAGGAAAGGAGATGTTTTGTTCCCCAATTTCAGCCGCATTTGCAATGTGTTGCCAGTATCAAAGCTTGCAGTGTTTGAGAATCTTTTTAATGTAGCCGCCCAGTTTGTCCACTTCACCAAACTCACTTTTCCACAGCTCACTGACGAGAGAAATTATAGGTGCATTACATGTAATTTAGACAGCATTAGGCATTACACTTTGGAGCACAGATTTGAAAGATTTTGTTGTGTAAGTTGCATTGTCATTAATGAAAGCAGACACTTTCTTGAAATCTGCACCATACTTTGAAATGACTTTGATTATCACTCAGGAAACTGTGGTGTAACTAACAGTTTCTAAGTGGATGCAGTCTGCGAGCACTGTTGTTAGCCTTCCTGACTATATATCTTCGGTCTTAACAGACAAAACCAAACAAAACGTGCAGCACATTGTTGTCTTGCTCATCGGTGGACTCATCACAAATAATTGCAAAAGACTCACGCGTTAATCTGAGACTTCCTCTCCTCACAATGTGTAGCAAAAAACCTTCGGTAGGTACTCCTGTCATAGTTTATCTGCACTTGGCAAGCAAGCACCATTTTGCACATCACTTTGAATGAATACCCTTATCTTTGGATGATCAAGTTTTTCCAATGAAAAGTATCCACAAGTTCCATTGTAACCAACTGATGATTTTCTGAGCTTTCTGTCACCTTCTTAAAAAGAGATGAAATTGTTGCTTGTATTTTTGTGTGTTCATTTTCCAGCAGTACAGTGTCTCATTCTCTCTTTCTGCTGCGATGGCTTTCAGACTAAGTGGCACTGAACCGTTGCCCGCTGTGTGTGTGATCCAACAAAACATTGCAGCTGGTACAAAACAGTATTTCACCATCAGATGGCAGAATTCTTTGTCTCAATGTGCTGCAGTAATGATTGTGGCTCATTCTGGCATTCTCACTTGTCTGTTAATACATGAGACTGCTTCTTTCAAAGCTGCACCGGAAGCCCTCCCTCATCTACCGATCAGCGAGTTGAGCCTTCACTAAAACACAACATGCCCGGCAATCAGCGAGGTGAGCCTTGTATCAATGAATAAAACAGACAAAGTTCGCAAAATGGCTGATTTCACAGAGGGCCTGAGATTCACGGGCCTTTCTGGGCCATTCAGCTCCAGGCTGAGTCCTGGGTCATTGAGAGCTTCTAAATGTGGCACCCTGTGGCGTCTTGCTCTAATCCGTAAGAGGCAACCAGAAGCTCCGCAGGCTCTATCACTTTCATCTGGCTCAGCCCCTCCCGTCACAGGCTGATCAGCTACCAATGAGTTTCCCTGAATCCCACCCCTGCTATCGTTCTTCACCAATGAATCTGGAGTGCTCTCACCATCTGAAACTCAGTCTCAACTCCGGCTCTGAGGCCTTGCCTGGCTCATCGCCTCCTGCCATTTCCACCGAGCGCCCCCTCCCCCGCTCAAGCACACTGCTCCTCCAATTACAGATTCCCCCTCCCCCGCACTCGCCGGTACTCCACTCACAGATTCCCTCTCCTCCGCACTCGCTGGTACTCCAATTACAGATTCCCCCTCCTCCGCACTCGCCGGTACTCCAATTACAGACTCCCACTCGCCGGTACTCCACTCACAGATTCCCTCTCCCCCGCACTCGCCGGTACTCCAATTACAGATTCCCCCTCCTCCGCACTCGCCGGTACTCCAATTACAGATTCCCTCTCCCCCGCACTCGCTGCTCCTCCGATCACAGATTCTCTCTCCCCCACACTCACTGCTCTTCCATTCACAGATTCCCTCCCATACTCACTGCTCCTCCACTCACAGATATCCTCTCTCCTGCACTCCTGCTCTACAATCACAGATTCCCTCTCTCCCGCACTCCTGCTTTTCCACTCACAGATTCCCTCTCTCCTGCACTCCTGCTGTACACTCACAGTTCCCTCTCTCCTGCACTCCTGCTTTTCCACTCACAGATTCCCTCTCTCCCGCACTCCTGCTCTACACTCACAGATTCCCTCTCTCCCACACTCCTGCTCTTACACTCACAGATTCCCTCTCTCCCGTACTCCTGCTCTTCCACTCACAGATTCCCTCTCTCCCACACTCCTGCTCTACACTCACAGATTCCCTCTCTCCCGTACTCCTGCTCTTCCACTCACAGGTTCCCTCTCTCCCACAGTCCTGCTCTTCCACTCACAGATTCCCTCTCTCCCGCACTCCTGCTCTACACTCACAGATTCCCTCTCTCCCGCACTCCTGCTCTACACTCACAGATTCCCTCTCTCCCGCACTCCTGCTCTTCCACTCACAGATTCCCTCTGTCCCGCACTCCTGCTCTTCCACTCACAGATTCCCTCTCTCCCGCACTCTGCTCTTCCACTCACAGATTCCCTCTCCTCCACACTCGCTGCTCCTCCAATCACTGATTCCCTCTCTCCTGCACTTACTGCTCCTCCAGTCACAGCTACATCCTTTCCTGCTGTCTGTCCAGCCACTCCCACTTTTGCCTTTGGGGTTTGATGCTCAGCCCTACCCACGCCCGCTCAAGCTCAGCCCCACCCACGCCCGCTCAAGCTCACTATCGGAAGCAGCCTGTTTATTTCGGTGTACAGGATATTCAAGATTGCTGTGTGGCCTTGCACGCACAAAGCTTACGGGAAATGCTAGGTGGGGGTGCAGAAAACAGCAGCACAGGGTCTGGAGCATTGGAACTAGTCCAGAAAGGCTCAAGAAGAATCTTTTGAGGAATGGAAAACTTTCTTTTTCAAGCACCCACTGTCCCATCAAACACTCCCAGGACAGGTACAGCCCGGGTTCAATACAGAGTAAAGCTCCCGCTACACTGTCCCCATCAAACACTCCCAGGACAGGTACAGCACGGGATTGGCTGGGAAATTTGGGAAGCACTTCCTGCCTGCAATCAGGGGGAGCAGCTGCACCTGTGTTGCTGCAACTGCAACTGGAGTGGAGAAGAAAAAAAAAGGAGCTGTGCATTTTCACGAAGCACACGGGCAAGCTTATTCCCCACCCCAAATGCCCAGCCTGGGTCAGCAGGAGCTGCCTGGCGTAGGAAAGAACAGAAGAAGGATAGTGCCTGGGCAGCGTTGAGCTGACCTAGGTGAAGACACCTCCTCTAACTGGAAGAACAGAAGACTAGAAAAAAAGGACGTTTTTTTTCAGAGACTGCTGTGCTCACCACACCATAGCCAAGCTGTCGCTCCCAGTCTATCTCTTTTTCTTGCACTCCAACAGCCTCTCCCCAAATTTAATTATTAATTATTTAGTTTGTAATTATTGCTTTGTTTTGTTTCTTTCCTTGCAAACTTTGTAATTGGTGTGCCTACTATTAGGGTTGGGCGTGGCTCTTGAACCAATGGCAAACCTTCCATCACCGGTGATGGGGCCCTCGAACACCTATGCGGCTGCAGCCTCTGTGGACACCCATGTGACCCTGTCACCCTTTAAAATAATAATGTCTCGCCATGGGGTAAAGAGCTATCCCCACCTCAACATGTCTATAGAGGCCTGCCTAAAGGCAATGGCCAAGGTTGTCGGCCCCTTGGCCATTGTGGCAGCCTCGAAGATGTATGGGACGGCTGTGTTCTTCCTGAAGACCAAGCGGGCGGTGTCCCTGGCCCTGAGTAAGGGGCTCACTGTGGGAGGGACTTTTCTGCTAGTGGAGACTCTCCTCTGCGCAGAGGATCATGTTATCTAATGTCCCACCCTTCATTCCAGTGAGCTCCTCCTGCCCTGCCTGCACCATCTGAAGGAGGTGAGGTCAGGGATCACCCCAGTCCCGCTCAGTCTTCGGAAAAACAGCCTCCGGCATGTGTACTCCTTCCACCGCCAGCAATTTATGCAGCTGGCGCAGGAGGAGGAGGGTGACTTCAGTGTGGAGTTCCAGGGGGCGGCCTACCGCGTCTTCTGAACCTCGGACAGGGTGCAGTGCCATGCCTGCAAGGGGGTGGGGCACAGACGTAAGAATTGCCCCAACCTCCCGGCCGCCAAATCCACCTCGGCGGCCCAGGGTGGCGCAGCTGCACCTCCTCCCACTACCCCTACACTTCCAGCAGAAGGTTGCGGAGGCTGTAGTTTTCACGGCCTCCAGTGGGGAGGAGGGTTCCCGTTCAAGTGGAAGGAAGACGCAGAGAAAGAATAAACACTGAGAGGCGCGTCCCCTGGATACTGTGACACAACCCGATCCTGAGCTGGGCCCAAGACCCGATCCCGGGGAATCCGTCTGCCCCAGGGCTGGGCTCAGGCCCAGGTTAACTAAGCAAAAGGAGGGTGGAGAGACCTTTGATGACATGGAGGTCTCTGAGCCTCCGCACCCTGGTGGGAAAAAGAGGAGCAGGCACCCCTCCACAGAGCTAACAAAGGGCCCTGAGGTACAGGGCCCATCTGTTGGCGGGGAGCTGTCTCCTGCTTCAGGTCCCTAGCTTCCCATGCCACCAGCACCGTTAAGGCTGTAAAGCCTGGGCAGGAGCTCCCTACCCCTCAGGATGGAGGGGAGGGGGTGACCCCTGTACAAGTGGCCCCTCCTGAGGGAGCATGTGGAGCCCTGCTTGTGGTGGGGAAACGTGGGGACACTCCTCAAGGAGTCTCCCATTCTGCCACTGGGTCGGGTGCCCTGAGTGGAGGGGAGGGCGAGGCCCCAAAGAGTCTGCCCTCCCAGCCAAAATTCACTCCCGAACAGGATGTACCCGACCCAGTTATGGTTGAAAACGTTGCCCCATCTGCTGGGCCGGTGGGAGTTGGCCTCCTCTCTCCGCCTCTGGTCTCGGCTCAGGCTAAATTTCTGGAGTCGGGATCTTCCATCTCCCCTTGTTTGCTCACTGGCCTGGGGACGGAGGTGGAGAGGGGTCCTGAACCACTGGCGCCCATAGGCTCCAGTTCCGTTCAAGAATCCAGAGAGGACTCCACCGCCATCAATCCTGGGGGTGAGATGGTGACGGGGGTGGGACCAGCTGGTGCAGCCGGCTCGCTCGCCCCACAGTGTGTGGTGGGTGTGTCGCCCACTGGCGGTGACGACCCGGAAGAGGATGGGGACTCAGTGTGGAGCACGGAGGATGATCTTGAATCCATCGCCAGTGATGCAGTGGACTCCCTTTGCCTCCCACCGAGTCTCCTCTCCTCCCCACGGCGGAACTCCGGGACTTCCTCACGGCATGCAGGGGTTACCGCAATAAAGTTCAGCTGGCCCTCAGCCGATGGTTGAATCTGGTGCTAATTATCCAGTCTGTCCGTGCCACCCTCAAGAAGGTTGGGAAGGGCACAAACGTGAAACTAGTTGAAAG
The DNA here is from genome assembly GCF_036365525.1 of Heterodontus francisci. Taxonomy (NCBI): domain Eukaryota; kingdom Metazoa; phylum Chordata; class Chondrichthyes; order Heterodontiformes; family Heterodontidae; genus Heterodontus; species Heterodontus francisci. The sequence goes on from NC_090396.1 coordinate 11,405,367, forward strand.
GCGCCGGTTTAAAGCGTTCCTCAATGGGTTGCTGGGGGAGTGGAAGGCTAGGTGCACTTCCGCTCCCTCCTCACACTGAGGTGTTGGTGACGGGTTTTAAGTACCTTTGACATGAAGATAACCATAGCCAGCCTCAACATCAACGGCAACAGGGGGTCTCACCACAGATTTCACAATCTCTCAGTCCTCAGGGAAGGGAGATATGCGGTGAGCTTTCTGTAGGAAACCCACACCGTTCCGGGAGACAAAGCCACCTGGCTCCTGGAGTGGCAGTATGGGGTCTACATGAGTCACTTCACCCCTATTTCTAGTGGGGTGGCTATCTTGTTGGCCCTGACTTTTCAGCCAGAGATCTTGAGAGTCAAGGAGCTTGTGCCGGGCTGCTTGCTCCACCTCCCCTTTCACCTGGGTAGCATGCCGCTCCAGTTTGTGAACGAGTACACACCCAGGCCCGGCGCGTTGCAAACGTGCTTCTTGAACAAGTGTCCGCTGTCTTGAGCTGTATCAACAGCAGCGATTGCACATCCTCGGGGGGGGGGGGGGGGGTGCATTTTAACTGTACCCTCAAGTAAGGGATCACTCTGGTCCCCAGCGCAGCCAAGCGTCGGTGGAGAACTTGAGAGAACTGATGAGCTCCCTCAACTTGGTGGACATCTGGCAGAATCTCCATCCCGACTCCAGCACCTTCACATGGAGGAGAGTCCTGAATCGACCTCCTCTACATTTCGCAAGCGTATGTCTCCCGTGTCGCAGCGGCCTCCATGCAGCTGATGACGTGCTTGGACCACCACCTGGTGTGGGCGGAGTTCACTCGGCTCCGCATGCTGGTGGGGTCCACGTACTGGCACTTTTAACAACCAGCTGCTGGAGGACGAGCGATTGCTGGACTCGTTCTGTTGATTCTGGGCCGACTGGAGAAGGAAGCAGGGGGGCTTCCCCTCCTTGAGGCTATAGTGGCATGTGGGCAAGTCTCACATCCGTGTCTTCTGTCAGGAATACGCAAAGGGGTTGACCAAGAGGCGGGAAGCAGAGATTGGGCAACTAGAGAGGGAGGTACTTGATTTGGAGGCCCGCCTTGGTCATGCCATCGTGGATCCTGCCCTGTGGCAGGCGTATAAAGAGAAGGGCACGCTGAGGGACCTGCAGCTCATAGGGTCCCGAGGCACGTACGTGAGGTCGCAGATCCAGATCCTGGAAGACTTGGACCGTGCCTCACCCTTCTTCTACTCGCTGGAAAAATGGCAGTGGGTACTTATGAATCTTGTCGAGTTGCTGGCCGACGATGGATCCTCCGCCACAGATCCAGAGGAAATGGTCCGTACCTATTAGAGTGTGTTGTTCTATCCGAATCCGTTCAGCAAGGACGCACAGAGAGTTTTGTTGGAAGACCTGCCGAAGGTCAGCCCGGAGGGTGCCAAAGGATTGGAGGCTCCGTTCACGTTGGCTGGGCTGACCGGCACCCTCCACCAGCATTCGAGGGGCAAATCCCCGGGGCTGGACGGGCTGATCGTGGAGTTCCTCAGGGCGTTCTGGGACGTCCTGGGGGATGATTACACCTGGGTCCAGGGGAAAGCCTAGCGACCGGGCAGATGCCCCTCTTGTGGCATCGTCCTACTGCCTAAGAGGGCAATCTCTGCCTGCTTAAGCACTGGCATCTGGTCTCCCTCCTCAGCATGGATTATAAGATCTTTGCCCGGGCTAGGTCTACCCGCCTGGGCTCCGTGCTGGCCTATATGATGCACCCCGACCAGTCCTACACGGTCCCAGTCCAGTCCATCCAAGACAACATCCACCTGGTCCGGGACCTGATCCATTTTTCCCAGAGGACTGGTCTGTCGGTCACATTTCTCTCCCTTGCTCAGGAGAAGGCGTTCGACAGGTTGGATCACGAATACCTTTTCGGGACTCTGTGCGTGTTCGGACTCAGGCTGCATTTTGTGGCCCGGGTCCGACTTTTGTACGGCGCCGCAATGTCTGGTTAAACTTCCTTGACAGCGTCCCTTCGCTTTGGGCGAGGAGTGCTTCAGGGATGCCCAATGTCAGGCCAATTATATACCATCTGCGTGGAGCCATTCCTTTGTCTGCTTCGCAGGAGGTTGACGGGTTTGGCTCTGCGCAGGCCGGCCATGCGGGTTGTCCTCTCGGCTTACACCAATGATGTGCTCCTGACGTTCACGGATCCCGTTGACTTGCGGAGGATATGCGACTGCCAGCAGACCTTTTCTGCCGCGTCCTCTGCGAGGATCAATTGGGAGAAATGTTCCAGACTCCTGGTGGGTCAGAGGCGAGTGGACTCCCTGCCGGAGGAGTTAATACTTTTTGCGTGGAGCACCACGCACCTCCTCTATCTGGGAGTCCACCACTGAGGAAGCCTGGCTGTCAAACTGGCAGGAGTTGGAGGCAAAAGTCACCACTGGGCTAGGCTGCTGGACAGGACTGCTCCGAATGCTTTCCTACAGGGGCCGAGCGCTGGTCATAAACCAACTAGTGGCCTCGATGCTGTGGTACCGGTTGGTCACTTTGGCTCTGCCCCCTGCATTTGCCACCAAGCTCCAGAAGAAGCTCATCGATTTCCTCTGGGGCAAGAGGAAACACTGGATCTCTGCCACAGCCCTGAGTGCTCCAGATTGAGGAGGGTAGCCAGTCGCTGGTGTGCGCCCACACCCAGGCTGCGACGCTCTGCCTTCGGATCCTGCAGAGATACCTGTATGTCGAGCGTCCTCCCAGATGGTGTGCGCTGGTGATGTATTTTTTCAGCCGGGGCACTGCCTTCAAGATGACACAATGCCCCGGCGGCGACCGTTAGCCGTGCCTCTCTGAGGGAGTTGCCTGTCTTTTACCGTAATCTATTCAGAGTCTGGAACACAGTTGCCTCCAATCAGGGCGCTCTACTGCCGGCGGAGGAGAGCGCCTTGGCTGTCCAGGCCGCCGTCTCCAGGGATGGAACAATGGGCGGAGGAGTAGCCGAAGCCTCCAGGACACCCCTCACTGCGGGTGACGAGGGGGCTCGGGAATGCGGAGCACTACTGGCTGAGCTGAGCCCCTGCTCAGCCGGAACTGTTCATCGGACCCAGGCCCCGAAACCCTCCTCAGGAGCTGGTCCCGCACAACCCAAGCCGCCTCTCGGAAATGCCCTCCGTGCCATTCCACACGGCGCGGAGTGTTTTCCTGTACGGGCTGCTCCTGCACACTCTCCACTTCCTCGTCCTCGACAGCCGTGGCGGTCCATGTTGTCATCTGGCAGTGAGGGGAAACCCTGGTGGAGGTCTCTCTAAGCGGGAGTCCTCCCCCTTTACATCGGGGACTTGGGGTGGAGGGTGTTGCACAGGCAGTCCCATGCAATAGACTGTTAAGTAAGTTCACGGACTCCCAGGCAGCCTGTAATTTCTGCAGCCTGGACGAGTCCATGTTCCATGTATATATGGAGTGTGCTAGGTTGCAGCCCCTGTTCGAGTATTTAAAGGGGCTGCTCCTCAGGTTTTGGCTGCAATTCAGCCCCACACTCCTGATCTTTGGGCATCCGGTGCGGAGGACTGTGGGCCAGGAGGAGGATCTCGTCGGTCTGCCACTGGCCCTGGAGGCAATTCACAGGTCCAGGCTGCGGGCCATCGAGGGGTCCATCTACCCTGATTGCCTGCCTCTCTTCCGAGGTTACGTTTGCGCCCAGGTGTCCCTGGAGAAGAAGCATGTGGTGTCTGCCAGTACACTTGAGGCCTTCCATGACTGGTGGGCACCGCTGGGATTGGAGTGCATCATCGATGCCGAGAATGGCATTTTAATTTGAGTTTTGTTTTATTTAACTGGTTTGAACAAAGAACAGTACAGCACAGGAACAGGCCATTCGGCCCTCCAAGCCTGCGCTGATCTTGATGCCTGCCTAAACTAAAACCTTCTGCACTTCCGGGGTACGTATCCCTCTATTCCCTTCCTATTCATGTTTTTGTCAAGATGCCTCTTAAACGTCTCCATGGTACCTGCTTCCACCACCTCCCCCGGAAACAGGTTCCAGGCACTCACCACCCTCTGTGTAAAGAACTTGCCTCGCACATCCCCTCTAAACTTTGCCCCTCTCACCTTAAACCTATGTCCCCTAGTAACTGACTCTTCCACCCTGGGAAAAAGCTTCTGAGTATCCACTCTGTCCATGCCACTCATAACTTTGTAAACCTCTATCATGTCGCCCCTCCACCTCCGTCGTTCCAGTGAAAACAGTCCAAGTTTATCCAACCTCTCCTCATAGCTAATGCCCTCCAGACCAGGCAACATCCTGGTAAACCTCTTCTGTACCCTCTCCAAAGCCTCCATGTCCTTCTGGTAGTGTGGCGACCAGAATTGCATGCAATATTCTAAGTGTGGCCTAACTAAAGTTCTGTACAGCTGCAGCATGACTTGCCAATTTTTATACTCTATGCCCCAACCGATGAAGGCAAGCATGCCGTATGCCTTCTTGACGAGCTTATCCACCTGCATTGCCACTTTTAGTGATCTGTGGACCTGTACGCCCAGATCTCTCTGCCTGTCAATACTCCTAAGGGTTCTGCCATTTACTGTATACTTCCCACCTGCATTAGACCTTCCAAAATGCATTACCTCACATTTGTCCGGATTAAACTCCATCTGCCACTTCTCCGCCCAAGTCTCCAACCGATCTATATCCTGCTGTATCCTCTGACAATCCTCATCACTGTCTGCAACTCCACCAACCTTTGTGTCGTCCGCAAACTTACTAATCAGACCAGCTACATTTTCCTCCAAATCATTTATATATACTACAAACAGCAAAGGTTCCAGCACTGACCCCTGTGGAACACCACTAGTCACATCCTTCCATTCAGAAAAGCACCCTTCCACTGCTACCCTCTGTCTTCTATGACCGAGCCAGTTCTGTATCCATCTTGCCAGCTCACCTCTGATCCCATGTTTGAAGAAAGTTATTTCTTTTAAATGTACATAAAGGGGGCCTGGGGAATAAAGGTCCCCTCAAGCAAAATAAAAGGGGCCTAGGGTACAAAGATCACCTTGTAGAAAAAAATGGTAAGATACAGAGTAAAGCTCCCTCTACACTGTCCCATCAAAATATCTCGGCACCAACCTGAGAAGACTGATCCCTACTGCAAATGAATGACGTTTTCCCACAGCAGCCATCCTGTGACCTGAGTTAGGAGGTGCAATAATGTTGGTGACATTTTTGCTGATTTGTGCTATGAGCCCCTATCACTTGGGTTAAGACTGCCCATTCCTTGTACATAGAGCACTTATGGAAAGTGAATGATCTTTACCTTTGAGATGATCAAAAGAGAAACATTTATGTTTCTTCTCCTCTTTGTTTGACTTGAACTGAACCAAATTAGCCAGTCTCAGTCATGGGCCTTTGGCCTCAATGTTTCTTAGGGAGGGGGAAAGTTCAGGCAGCGTTTCTGCTCCTGACCACTATCCAGGCAGAATCAAGCTTGGCTGTGATGCCTTCTGTGGTTGAACAGCCTGTCAACATTCACAATGTTCAAGTTGATAGGTGGCAAGATCTGAGAGGCTGAGGGCCTCCTGTGTGACTGGCAACTTCAAGACAGGAGGGGGAAACTCTAAGAAGAAACTGTGCCCAGTGGCAGCAGGGGCAGGAACCAGGAGCAACAAATTTAAGGTAACTGACAGAGATCCAGACGTGACATGAAACATTTTATACAAAGTGAGTTATGATGATCTGGAAAGCGCTGTCTGAAAAGGTGGTGGAAGCAGATTCAAGAGTAATTTTCAAAAGAGAATTGAAATACTTGAAGGGGAAAGATTTGCAGGGTTATGGGGCAGGAGTGGGATTAATTGGATAGCTCTTTGAAAGAGCGGACAGGGACACTGGGCTACATGGCCTCCTCGTGTGCTGTATGATGTTACTGCAACATGTGTTCTTTTCGCAGGTAGTGTTCTCCCTGTGACTGCGTATGACAAGAATGGTTTCAGGATCCTACTGCACTTTGCAAAGGACTGCCCTCCTGCAAGGCTTGATGTGCTTGTGATTGTCATCTCCATGATCAACACCTCACCCCTACCCATTGCCAACGTGGTACTGCAGGCAGCTGTACCCAAGGTAGGAGCTCAAACTCTTCACCAATTCTGTATCATTAACAAAGACAGAATGTGCATTTATATAGGGCTTTTTGCATCCTCAGAACACCTCAAAGTTTCACAGCCAATAATGTGCTTTTCAGTTGCCACAGTGATGGCGTAATGTAGCATTGAATTCCCACACAGCTATTTCCTGTCTCTCTCCCCCTTCCTCAGTCACTCTCACCGTCTGACACTCCCCACCCATCTGTCTGTCTGCCTCTCTCTCACTCTCCCTCCCCATCTGTCTCACTTTGCCCCATGTCTATCTCTCTCTCTCCCCCTTGTCCATCTCTCTCTTCCCTCCCTCGGGCTTTCTCTTCACCCTCGTCTGTCCCTCTCTCTCCCTCCCCCACACCATGTCCTTCTGTCTCTCTCGCTCACCACACCCCCCACGGCTGGGAGTCCCTCTCTCTTCGCCCCCCACACCGAGTCCCTCCCCACCCCACCCCAGTGTCCCTCTCTCACCCTTGTGTCCCTCCCTCTCTCTACCCCCCCTCCAGTGTCTCACTCTTTCTCTCCCCCTTGAGTCTCTCCCTCTCTCTACCCTCCCAGTGTCCCTCTCTCTCTACCCACTGTGCATCCCACTCTCTCTCTTCCCCTCATATCCTTCTCACTCCCCCTCGTGTCCCTCTCTCTCTCCCCCACCGTGTCCCACGCCTCCCCACCCCACCCCCCCACCCTCTCCCCTGTGTCCCTCTCTTTGCCCCGCCCTCGTGTCCCTCTCTTCCCCCCCCCCCTCCACCGTGTCCCTCTCTTTCCCCCCCCCCTCCACCGTGTCCCTCTCTTCCCCCCCCTCCACCGTGTCCCTCTCTTCCCCCCCCTCCACCGTGTCCCTCTCTTCCCCCCCCTCCACCGTGTCCCTCTCTTCCCCCCCCTCCACCGTGTCCCTCTCTTTCCCCCCCCCCTCCACCGTGTCCCTCTCTTCCCCCCCCCTCCACCGTGTCCCTCTCTTCCCCCCCCCTCCACCGTGTCCCTCTCTTCCCCCCCCCTCCACCGTGTCCCTCTCTTCCCCCCCCCTCCACCGTGTCCCTCTCTTCCCCCCCCCTCCACCGTGTCCCTCTCTTCCCCCCCCCTCCACCGTGTCCCTCTCTTCCCCCCCCTCCACCGTGTCCCTCTCTTCCCCCCCCTCCACCGTGTCCCTCTCTTCCCCCCCCCTCCACCGTGTCCCTCTCTTCCCCCCCCCTCCACCGTGTCCCTCTCTTCCCCCCCCCTCCACCGTGTCCCTCTCTTCCCCCCCCTCCACCGTGTCCCTCTGTTTCCCCCCCCCTCCACCGTGTCCCTCTCTTCCCCCCCCCTCCACCGTGTCCCTCTCTTCCCCCCCCTCCACCGTGTCCCTCTCTTCCCCCCCCTCCACCGTGTCCCTCTCTTCCCCCCCCTCCACCGTGTCCCTCTCTTCCCCCCCCTCTCTCTTATCTTAGGGAATGAAGCCAGACAAGTGATAGAAGTGTCAGTGGAGGAGCATTTCAGGGACAGTGTCCATAACTCTCAGATTTAAGGTAGTTATGGAAAAGGACAAAGGTGGATCGGAAATCAAGGTACTAAATTGGGGGAAGGCCGATTTCAGTACGATAAAACAGAATCTGGCCAAAGTGGACTGGGAGCAGCTACTTGTGGGAAAGTCTACATCAGACCACTGGGAATGATTCAAAAAGGAAATAGTGAGAGTTCAGAGCCAACATGTTCCCGTAAAGGTGACGGGTAGGACCAACAAGTCCAGGGAATCCTGGATGTCAAGGGATATAGAGGATTGGATCAGGGAAAAAAAGGAGGCTTATGGCAGATTCAGAGTGCTGAAAATAGCTGAGGCCCTAGAGGAGTATAGAAAGTGTAGGGGGTACTTAATTAGGAGAGCGAAGAGGAGGCATGAAAAAACACTGGCGGGCAAGATAAAACCCTAAGTATATTAAGGGCAAGAGGATAACCAGGGAAAGAGAAGGGCCCACTAAAGTGGCAATCTGTGTGTGGAGCTGGAGGACGTAGGTGAGGTTTTAAATGATTACTTTTCATCTGTGTTCACTATGGAGAAGGACAATGTAGGTGTAGAGATCACGGAGGGGGATTGTGATATACTTGAACAAATTAACATTGAAAGGGAGGAAGTATTAGCTGTATTAGAGGACTTAAAAGTGGATAAATCCCCAGGCCCAGATGAGATGTATCGCAGGCTGTTATGTGAGGCAAGGGAGGAAATTGCAGTTTTCAAATCCTCTCTGGTCACAGGAGAAGTGCCAGAGTTTTGGAGGTCAGCGAATGTGGTACCATTATTCAAGAAGGGTGTAGGGATAAAGCAGGTAATTACAGACCAGTGAGTCTAACATCAGTGGTTGGGAAATTGTTGGAAAAAGTTCTGAGGGACAGGATTAATCTCCACTTGGAAAGGCTGAGGGCCTTGAGGTTGTTTTCGTTAGAGAGAAGGAGGAGGAGAGGTGACTTAATAGAGACATATAAGATAATCAGAGGGTTAGATAGGGTGGATAGTGAGAGTCTTTTTCCTCGGATGGTGATGGCAAACACGAGGGGACATAGCTTTAAGTTGAGGGGTGATAGATATAGGACAGATGTCAGAGGTAGTTTCTTTACTCAGAGAGTAGTAGGGGCGTGGAACGCCCTGCCTGCAACAGTAGTAGACTCGCCAACTTTAAGGGCATTTAAGTGGTCATTGGATAGACATATGGATGAAAATGGAATAGTGTAGGTCAGATGGTTTCACAGGTCGGCGCAACATCGAGGGCCGAAGGGCCTGTACTGCGCTGTAATGTTCTAATTCTAAAAATTCTAATTCAATGACCCTGCCTCCACTGCTCCACTGGAAGAGAGTTCCACAGACTCACAACCCACAGAGAGAAAAAAATTCTCTTCTCAGTCTTAAATGTAACCTTTAGTTTTAGTCTCTCCCACAAAGGGAAACATCCTTTCAACATCCACCCTGTCAAGTTCCCTCAGGATCTTATATGTTTCAATAAGATCACCTTTCATCCTTCTAAACTCCAATGAATACAGACCCAACCTGTCCAACCTTTCCTCGTAAGATAATCCTCTCTTCCCAGGAATCAGTCGAGTGAACCTGCTCTGAATTGCTTCCAATGCAATTATATCCTTTCTTAAGTAAAGAGACCAGTACTGTACACAGTACTCTAGATGTGGTCTCACCAGTGCCCTGTACAAGCAGCAAAACATCTCTGCTTTTATATTCCATTCCCCTTGCAATAAACAACAACATTGCATTTGCCTTCTTAATCAGTTGCTGTACCTGCATACTAACATTTTGTGTTTCGTGTACTAGGACACCCAGATCCCTCTGCATCTCAGAGTTCTGCAATCTCTCACCATTTAAATAATATGTTGCTTTTCTATCTTTCCAGCCAAGGTGGACAAGTTCACACTTTCCCACATTATACTCCATCTGCCAAATCTTTTCCCACTCACTTAACCTATCTGTTTTCCTTATGTCCTCTTCACAACTTACACTCCTACCTATCTTTGTTTCATCAACAAATTTAACTACCATACATTCTGTCCATTCATCCAAGTCATTGATTTAGATTGTAAATAGTTGAGGCCCCAGCACTGATCCCTGTGGCACTCCACTAGGTACAGTTTGCCAACCTGAAAATAACCCATTTGTGCCTACTCTCTGTTTCTTGATAGCTAACCAATACTATATCCATTCTAATACGTTACCCCCTATACCATGGGCTAGAGCATGGCTACCTGACCCAAACCTGACCGTGCCCGATGACATGTGTCGGGTTCAGTTCAGGTCGAGTCACTCTTCCGGGTCCGGCATTCAGGCTCAGGTGGGGCCAGGTCGGACACAGTGACAGCCAGGACGTCAAGGCGGGATACTTGTATCTGGACTCTGCACTAGTCTGCAGTGTCCAGTTCCATCCAAGGTAGAGCACAACCTCTTTAACATCATCAACTTCATTCCGGTAGTTGGATCGGGCGTGGGAAAAAATCAAAGGACTCGGGTCGAGCTGGGGTCGGACGTGTTTGTGTCGGGCTGGGGTCGGACGTGGTTGTGTCGGGCTGGGGTCGGACGTGGTTGTGTGGGGCTGGGGTCGGACGTGGTTGTGTCGGGCTGGGGTCGGACGTGGTTGTGTCGGGCTGGGGTCGGACGTGGTTGTGTCGGGCTGGGGTCGGACGTGGTTGTGTCGGGCTGGGGTCGGACGTGGTTGTGTCGGGCTGGGGTCGGACGTGGTTGTGTCGGGCTGGGGTCGGACGTGGTTGTGTCGGGCTGGGATCGGACGTGGTTGTGTCGGGCTGGGATCGGACGTGGTTGTGTCGGGCTGGGATCGGACGTGGTTGTGTCGGGCTGGGATCGGACGTGGTTGTGTCGGGCTGGGATCGGACGTGGTTGTGTCGGGCTGGGATCGGACGTGGTTGTGTCGGGCTGGGATCGGACGTGGTTGTGTCGGGCTGGGATCGGACGTGGTTGTGTCGGGCTGGGATCGGACGTGGTTGTGTCGGGCTGGGATCGGACGTGGTTGTGTCGGGCTGGGATCGGACGTGGTTGTGTCGGGCTGGGATCGGACGTGGTTGTGTCGGGCTCGTGGTCGGACGTGGTTGTGTCGGGCTCGTGGTCGGACGTGGTTGTGTCGGGCTCGGGGTCGGACGTGGTTGTGTCGGGCTCGGGGTCGGACGTGGTTCTTTCGGGCTGGGGTCGGACGTGGTTCTTTCGGGCTGGGGTCGGACGTGGTTGTGTCGGGCTGGGGTCGGACGTGGTTGTGTCGGGCTCGGGGTCGGATGTGGTTGTGTTGGGCTGGGGTTGTGTTTCAATTGCAGACCCGAGCAGGCCTTTACCATGGGCTCTTATTTTGTTTCGTAACCTTTGCTGTGGCACCTTGTCAAATGCCTTCTGGAAATCCAAGTACACCACATCTACAGGTTCCCCTTTATCCATGTTGCTTGCTACTTCCTCAAAGAACTCTAATAAATTAATTAAACATGATTTCCCTTTCACAAAACCATGTTGATTCTGCCTGATTGCATTGAGACTTTCTAAATGACCTGCTATAACCGCAAGAATAGATTCCAGCATTTTCCCTATTACAGATATTAAGCTAACTGGCATGTCATTTCCTGCTTTCTGTCATCCTGCTTTCTTGAACAGCGGAGTTACATTTCTATTTTACAATCTAATGGGACCCTTCCAGAATATAGGGCATTTTGGTAAATTAAAATCATCGACTATCTCAGCAGCCACTTCTTTTAAGACCCTAGGATGAAGTCCGTCAGGATCTGGGGACTTGTCAGCTTTTAGTTCTAATAATTTTCTCAGTACCCTTCCCCTGGTGATGGTAATTATTTTAAGTTTTTTTTTCTTTATTCGTGGCTGGCTCGGCCAGCACTATTGTCCATCCCTAACTGCCCTTGATAAGGTGGTGGCGAACTGCTGAACAGCTTCTTGAACCGCTGCAGTCCATGTGAGGTAGATACACCCACAGTGCTGTTAGCAAGGGAGTTCCAGGATTTTGACCCAGCGACAGTGAAGGAACGGCGATATAGTTCCAAGTCAGGATGGTGTGTGGCTTGGAGGGGAATTTGCAGGTGGTGGATTTCCCATGCATTTGCTACCCTTGTCCTTCTAGTTGGTAGAGGTCGCAGGTTTGGAAGGTGCTGTCGAAGGAGCCATGGTGTGTTGCTGCAGTGTATCTTGTAGATGGTGCACACTGCTGCCACTGTGCATCGGTGGTGGAGGGAGTGAATGTTTGTGGATGGGGTGTCGATCAAGTGGGCTGCTTTGTCCTGGATGGTGTCAAGCTTCTGGAGTGTTGTTGGAGCTGCACCCATCCAGGCAAGTGGAGAGTATTCCATCACACTCCTGACTTGTGCCTTGTAGATGGTGGACAGGCTTTGGGAGTCAGGAGGTGAGTTAACTCACCGCAGGATTCCTAGCCTCTGACCTGCTCTTGTAACCATGGTATTTATATGGCTATTCCAGTTCAGTTTCTGGTCAATGGTAATCCCCAGGATGTTGATAGTGGGGGATTCAGCGATGGTAATGCCATTGAATGTCAAGGGGAGATGGTTAGATTCTCTCTTGTTGGAGTTGGTCATTGCCTGGCACTTGTGTGGCGTGAATGTTACTTGCCACTTATCAGCCCAAGTCTGGATGTTGCCCAGGTCTTTGCTGCATTTCTACACAGACTGCTTCAGTGTCTGAGGAGGTGCGAACTTACCGTGTGTGTCCGGCCTGACCCGGCCCAACCTGGACTCGGCCCAACCCGACCCAAGCCCGAAAGCCAGACCCTGAAGATGGGCCCTACCCGACCCGAACCCGACATGTTGTCGGGATCGGGTCGGGTAGCAGTCCTCTGAACTGAGCGGCACTGTGCAGGTTATTGCTCAGCAAGTGCTGCTTGATGGCACTGTTGATGACGCCTTCCATCACTTTACTGATGATTGAGAGTAGGCTGATGGGACGGTAATTGGCCAAGTTGGACTTGTCCTGCTTTTTGTGTACAGGACATACCTGGGCAATTTTCCACATGACAGGGTAGTTGCCAGTGTTGTAGCTGTACTGGAACAGCTTGGCTAGGGGCGCGGCAAGTTCTGGAGCACAGGTCTTCAGTATAATTGCTGGAATATTGTCAGGGCCCATAGCCTTTGCAGTATCCAGTGCCTTCAGTCGTTTCTTGATATCACGCGGAGTGAATCGAATTGGCTGAAGTCTGGCATCTGTGATGCTGGAGACTTCAGGAGGAGGCCGAGATGGATCATCAACTCGGCACTTCTGGCTGAAGATTGTTGCAAATGCTTCAGCATTATCTTTCGCACTGATGTGCTGGGCTCCCGCATCATTGAGGATGGGGATATTTGTGGAGCCACCTCCTCCAGTTAGTTGTTTAATTCTCCACCACCATTCATGGCTGGATGTGGCAGGACTGCAGAGTTTGGATCTGATCCAATGGTTATGGGATTGCTCAGCTCTGTCGCATGCTGCTTCCACAGTTTGGCATGCAAGTAGGCCTCTGTTGTAGCTTCACCAGGTTGACATCTCATTTTGAGGTATGTCTGGTGCTTGTCCTGACATGCCTTCCGGCACTCTTCATTGAACCAGGGTTGGTCTCCTGGCTTGATGGTAATGGTAGAGTGGGAGATATGCCGGGCCATGAGGTTACAGATTGTGGTTGAGTACAATTCTGCTGCTGCCGATGGCCCACAGCACCTCATGGATGCCCAGTTTTGCATTGCTAGATCTGTTCGAAATCTATCCCATTTAGCATGGTAGTCGTGCCACACAACACGATGGAGTGTATCCTCAATGTGAAGGCGGGACTTGGTCTCCACAAGGACTGTGCGGTGGTCACTCCTACCAATACTGTCATGGACAGATGCATCTGCAGCAGGCAGGTTGGTGAGGAAGAGGTCAAGTATGTTTTTCCCTCTCGTTGCTTCCATCACCACCTGCCCTAGCAGCTATGTCCTTTAGGACTCGGCCAGCTCGGTCAGTAGTGGTGCTACCGAGCCACTCTTGGTGATGGGCATTGAAGTCCCCCACCCAGAGTACATTCTGCGCCCTTGCCACCCTCAGTGCTTCCTCCAAGTGGCGTTCAACATGGAGGAGTACTGACTCATCGGCTGAGGGAGGGTAGTAGGTGGTAATCAGCAGGAGGTTTCCTTGCCCATGTTTAACCTGATGCCATGAGACTTCATGGGGTCCGGAGTCGATGTTGAGGCCTCCCAGGGCAACTCCCTCCCTACTGTATACCACTGTGCCACCACCTCTGGTGGGTCTGTCCTGCCGGTGTGACAGGACATACCCGGGGATGGTGATGGCAGTGTCTGGGACATTGTCTGTAAGGTATGATTCCGTGAGTATGACTATGTCAGGCTGTTGCTTGACTAGTCTGTGGGACAGCTCTCCCAACTTTGGCACAAGCCCCCAGATGTTGGTGAGGAGGACTTTGCAGGGTCGATGGGGCTGGTTTGCTGTTGTCGTTCTTCCATGCCTTTCAACTCTTGATTCACAATTATTTCTGGGATGTGATATGTATCCCTTACAGTGAAGACAGATGCAAAGAGGTTTGTTCAGTTCCTCTGCCATTTCCTGATTTTCCATTATTAACTCCCCATTCTCTCTCTCTAGAAGACCAACACTCACTTTACTTACTCTTTTCCTTTTTAAATACCTGTAGAAACTCTCACTATCCATTTTTATATTTCTGGCTAGCTTTCTCTCGTACTCTAATTTCTCTCTCATTATTCTTTGCTGTTTTTTATATTCTGTCCAATCTTCTGACCTGCCACTACTCTTCGCTGAATTGTACGCTTTTTCTTGATATTCCTCTCTTGTATTATCTCCTGGTTCCCACACCTCTGCCAAGTTGGTTTAAACTCTTCCCAATAGCACTAGCAAATCGCCTCACAAGGAAATTTGACCCAGCTCTGTTTAGGTGCAACTAGTCTGGCCTGTACAGGGTCCCCTTCTCCAGAACTGGTCCCAGTGTCTCAGGAATCTAAAGCCCTCCCTCCTGCACCATCTTTTCAGCCACACATCCATCTGCACTATCCTCCTATTTCTATACTTACTTGTGCATGGTACTGGGAGTAATCCAGAGATTACTACTTTTAAGGTCCTACTTGCTAATTCCCTACCCAACTCCCTAGATTCTGACTGCAGGACCACATCCCTGTTCCTACCTATGTTATTAGTACCAATGTAGACCATGCCTGCTGGCTGTTATCCCTCCCCCATCCCACCCCCTGAGTGCTCTGCAGCCGCTCAATGACATCTTTGAACCTGGCACCAGGGAGGCAAACCTCTTTGCATCTGTCTTCACTGTACGGGATACATATCACATCCCTGTCTGTTCCCCTAACAATCGAACCTCCTATTACTATTGCTGTTCCAGTTTTCCCCCCGCTGTGCAGCTGAGCCACCCGTGGTGCCATGGACTTGGCTCTGGATGCACTCCCTAGAAAAACCATCACCTTCCTCCGTATTCAGAATTGAATACCTGTTGAAGAGTGAGATGCACTCAAGGGATTCCTGCAGTATCTGCCTGTTCCTCTTTGACTGTCTGGTGGTCACCCATTCCCCCTCTCCCTGCATACTCTTAACCTGCAGGGTGACCACATCTATAAATGTGCTATCCACATAGCTCTCATCCTCATGAATGCACCGCAGTGTCGCCAGCTGCTGTTCAAGTTCCAAAACCCGGAGCTCAAGCTGCTGCAACTGACGACACATACGGTTATCCAGGACACAGGAAAGCAGAATCACAGAATTGTTACAGCATAGAGGGAGGCCATTCAGCACGTCATATCTGCGCTAGCTCTCCGAAAAAGTAATTTACCTAGTGCCACTCCCCGGCCTTCTCCCCGTAACCCTGCACATTCTTCCTTTTCAGATAACAATCTAATTCCCTTTTGCCTCGATTGAACCTGCCTCCACTGCACTCTCAGGCAGTGTATTCCAGATCCTAACCACTCGCTGCATGAAAATAGTTTTTCCCCCATGTTGCCATTGCTTCTTTTGCCAATTACCTTAAATCTGTGACCTCTTGTTCTCGATCCTGCCACCAATGGGAACAGTTTTTCCCTATCTATTCTGTCCAGACCCCTCATGGTTTTGAATACCTCTATCCAATCTCCTCTCAGCCTTCTCTTCTCCAAGGAAAAGAGTCCCAACTTCTCCAATCTATCCACGTAACTGAAGTTCCTCATCCCTGGAATAAAAGCAAAATACTGCGGATGCTGGACCAGTTCCGATGAAGGGTCACTGACCTGAAACGTTAACTCTGCTTCTCTTTCCACAGATGCTGCCAGACCTGCTGAGTGATTCCAGCATTTCTTGTTTTTATTCCTCATCCCTGGAATCATTCTCGTGAATCTTTTCTACTCTCTCGCTAATGCCTTCTCATCTTTCTTAAAGTGTGGTGCCCAGAACTGGACACAATACTTCAATTGAGGCCAAACCACTGTTCTATATAAGTTTAACATAACCTCCTTGTTTTTGTCCTCTATGTCCCTATTAATGAAGTTTCGGATGCTGTATGCTGTAATAATCTGCCACCTTCAATGACTTATGCACATATATACCCAGGTCCCTCTGCTCCTGCACCCCCTTTAGAATTGTACCCTTTATTCTATATTTTCTCTCCATGTTCTTCCTACCAAAATGAATCACTTCACACTTCTGTGCATTAAATTAGATCTACCATTCGTCTGCCCATTCCACCAACCTGTCTATGTCCTTTTGCAGTTCTACACTATCCTCCTCACTGTTCACAATGCTTCTAAGTTTTGTGTCATCCACAAATTTTGAAGTTGTGCCCTGTAGACCAAGGTCAAAGTCATTAATATATATCAGGAAAAGCAAGGGTCCCAACACTGACCCCTGGGGAACTCCACTACAAACCTTCCTCCAGTCTGAAAAACATGCATTATTCACTACCCTCTGTTTCCTTTCATTCAGCCAATTCTGTATCCATATTGCTACCATCCCTTTTATTCCCTGAGCTATAACCTGGCGCACAAGTCTCATAAGCATCACGGAGTTCCCACATAGCACAGGATGTGCACCTAAGAGGTTGGAGCTGCACTGCCATTCTGCTATCTATTAGATAATAAACCTTACTACTTAAAAAAAAAAAGACTTACCAGCTGCTCACTTCCCTTCTGTTGACGTCACTTAAATGTAGTGAAGTTAACTCAATGTTTTACTTAACCCTTAATTTTTTAATTTCTCAGCTCTTTAGACTAACTCTGTAACTTTGGAGAAAGGGAAATAAAGCTACAATACTCACCAGTCAATCAACACCTGTCTTTCCTGTCATGTCACTGTTTGATTTTTTTTTCTTACTTTTTCAAACTCGGGCATGCCCTGTTCTACTGCTGCTGCCGGGTCTGTCCTCCGGTAAGAGGTAGGCCCTGAGCCTGGACCTCAATTTATCCTCTCCCCAGTGCTCCCGATTCTTGCCATGTCCGCTCTAGCTGCCGAGTCTCTTCTCGGGGAACAGCTTTTCTTTGTCCACCTCATCTAAACCTGTCATAATTTTGTACACCTCGATCAAATCTCCTCTCAATCTCCTTTGCTCCAAGGAGAACAACCCCAGCTTCTCCAAACTAACTAAAAGTCCCCCATCCCTGGAGCCATTCTGGTAAATCTCCTCTGCACCCTCTCAAAGACCCTCACATCCTTTCTAAAGTGTGGTGACCAGAACTGGATGCAATATTCCATTTGTGGCCTAACCAGAGCTTTATAAAGGTTCAGCATAACTTCCCTGCTTTTGTACCCAGTATCTCTATTTATGAAGCCCAAGATCCCATACACTTTGCTAACTACTCTCTCAATATGTCCTGCCACCTTCAAAGATCGATGCACATGGACTCCTAGGTCCTGTGTCCCTGTACACTCTTTAGAACTGTGCCATTAAGTCAATATTGTATCTCCCTATCCCTTCTGCCAAAATGCATCACCTCTCACTTAAATTCCATCTGCCACTTGTCTACCTATTCTGCTAGCCTATCTATGTCCTGTTGCAGTTGATTGGTATCATCCTCACTGTTTACCACACCTCCAAATTTGGTATCCTTAATCCAATTTTTTATCCAAGCTGACGCTGTCCGATTCCTGAACCTCAATTTTGTTATGCAACCTTTTATGTGGTACTTTGTCAAACGCTGTCTGAAAATCCATTTTATTTATTCTTTCTTGATGTGAGAATTTGTTGCTCATCCCTAATTGCCCTTGAACTGAGTGGCTTGCTAGACCATTTCAGTGGTCAGTTAAGAGTCAACCACATTGCTGTGGGTCTGGAGTCGCATGTAGGCCAGACCAGGTAAGGATGGCAGATTTCCTTCCCTAAAGGACATTTAGGATGGGTTTTTACGACAATCAATGATAGTATCATGGCACCATTACTGAGACTAACTTTCAGTTCAAGATTTTTAATTAATTGAATTTAAATTTCACCAGCTGCTGAGGTGGGATTTGAACCTGTGTCCCCAGGGCATCAGCCCAGGCCTCTGGAATACTAGTCTGGCGACATTACCACTACGCCACCGTCTCCAACTAGACAACAACTATTGCTTTCCCTTCTCATTTACTTGATCAAAAAGTTCAATAAGTCAAACACGATCTGTCTTTTACAAATCTGTGCTGGTTCTCATTAATTAAGTCAAACTTCTTTCTTCTTCACTCAGGAGGGTTTAAACTAGTGTGGCGGGGGGTGGGAACCAGACCATAGGACAGTAGGTGAAATAAATGAGGGGGAACTAGTAAATAAGGCCAGTAAGACTAAGAGGAAGAGCAGGCAGGGAGATGTTGCTGAGCACAGCGGGACTGGTGGTCTGAAGTGCATTTGTTTCAATGCGAGAAGTATAAGAGGTAAGGCAGATGAACTTAGAGCTTGGATTAGTACTTGGAACTATGATGTTGTTGCTATTACAGAGACTTGGTTGAGGGAAGGACAGGATTGGCAGGTAAATGTTCCGGGATTTAGAAGCTTCAGGCGGGATAGAGGGGGATGTAAAAGGGGTGGGGGAGTTGCATTACTGGTTAAGGAGAATATCACAGTTGTACTGCGGGAGGACACCTCGGAGGGGTCATGCAGCGAGGCAATAGGGGTGGAGCTCAGGAATAGGAAGGGTGCAGTCACGATGTTGGGGATTTACTACAGGCCTCCCAACAGCCAGCGGGAGGTAGAGGAGCAGATATGTAGACAGATTTTGGAAAGATGTAAAGGTAACAGGGTTGTAGTGGTGGGTGATTTTAACTTCCCCTATATTGACAGGGACTCACTAGGGGCTTGGATGGGGCAGAATTTGTAAGGAGCATCCAGGAGGGCTTCTTGAAACAATATGTAGATAGTCCAACTAGGGATGGGGCCGTACTGGACCTGGGATTGGGGAATGAGCCCGGCCAAGTGGTCGAAGTTTCAGTGGGGGAGCATTTCGGGAACAGTGACCATAATTCCGTACGTTTTAAGGTACTTGTGGATAAGGATAAGAGTAGTCCTCTGGTGAAGGTGCTAAATTGGGGGAAGGCTAATTATAACAATATTAGGCAGGAACTGAAGAATTTAGATTGGGGGCGGCTGTTTGAGGGTAAATCAACATCTGACATGTGGGAGTCTTTCAAATGTCAGTTGATTAGAATCCAGGATAGGCATGTTCCTGTGAGGAAGAAGGATAAGTTTGGCAAGTTTCGGGAACCTTGGATAACGAGGGATATTGTGAGCCTAGTCAAAAAGAAAAAGGAAGCATTCGTAAGGGCTAGAAGGCTGGGAATAGATGAAGCCCTTGAGGAATATAAGGACAGTAGGAAGGAACTTAAGCAAGGAGTCAGGAGGGCTAAAAGGGGTCATGAAAAGTCATTGGCAAACAGGATTAAGGAGAATCCCAAGGCTTTTAATACGTATATAAAGAGCAAGAGGGTAACCAGGGAAAGGGTTGGCCCACTCAAGGACAGAGGAGGGAATCTATGTGTGGAGCCAGAGGAAATGGGCAAGCAACTAAATGAGTACTTTGCAACAGTATTTAACAAAGAGAAGGACTTGGTGGATGATGAGTCTAGGGAAGGGAATGTAGATAGTCTGGGTCATGTCATTATCAAAAAGGAGGAGGTGTTGGGCGACTTGCAAAGCATTAAGGTAGATAAGTCCCCAGGGCCTGATGGGATCTACCCCAGAATACTGAGGGAGGCAAGGGAAGAAATTGCTGGGGCCTTGACAGAAATCTTTGTATCCTCATTGGCTACAGGTGAGGTCGCAGAGGATTGGAGAATAGCCAATGTCGTTCCTTTGTTTAAGAAGGGTAGCAAGGATAATCCAGGAAATTATAGGCCGGTGAGCTTTACGTCAGTGGTAGGAAAATTATTAGAGAGGATTCTTCGGGACAGGATTTACTCCCATTTGGAAACAAATGGACTTATTAGCGAGAGGCAGCATGGTTTTGTGAAGTGGAGGTCGTGTCTCACTAACTTGATTGAGCTTTTTGAGGAAGTGATGAAGATGATTGATGAAGGAAGGGCAGTGGATGTTGTCTATATGGACTTGAGTAAAGCCTTTGACAAGGTACCTCATGGCAGACTGGTACAAAAGGTGAAGTCACATGGGATCAGAGGTGAGCTGGCAAGATGGATACAGAACTGGCTCGGTCATAGAAGACAGAGGGTAGCAGTGGAAGGGTGCTTTTCTGAATGGAGGGCTGTGACTAGTGATGTTCCGCAGGGTTCAGTGCTGGGACCTTTGCTGTTTGTAGTATATATAAATGATTTGGAGGAAAATGTAGTTGGTCTGATTAGTAAGTTTGCGGACGACACAAAGGTTGGTGGAGTTGCGGATAGTGATGAGGATTGTCAGAGGATACAGCAGGATATAGATCGGAGAAATGGCAGATGGAGTTTAATCCGAACAAATGTGAGGTAATGCATTTTGGAAGATCTAATACAGGTGGGAAGTATACAGTAAATGGCAGATCCCTTAGGAGTATTGACAGGCAGAGAGATCTGGGCGTACAGGTCCACAGGTCACTGAAAGTCGCAACGCAGGTGGATAATGTAGTCAAGAAGGCATACGGCATGCTTGCCTTTATCGGTTGGGGCATAGAGGATAAAAATTGGCAAGTCATGCTGCAGCTTTGCAGAACTTTAGTTAGGCCACACTTAGAATATTGCGTGCAATTCTGGTCGCCACACTACCAGTAGGACGTTGAGGCTTTGGAGAGGGTACAGAAGAGGTTTACCAGGATGTTGCCTGGTCTGGAGGACATTAGCTATGAGGAGAGATTGGATAAACTCGGATTGTTTTCACTGGAACGACGGAGGTGGAGGGGCAACATGATAGAGGTTTACAAAGTTCTGAGTGGCATGGACAGAGTAGATAGTCAGAAGCTTTTTCCCAGGGTGGAAGAGTCAGTTACTAGGGGATGTAGGTTTAAGGTGCGAGGGGCAAACTGTAGAGGGGATGTGCGAGGCAAGTTTTTTACACAGAGGGTGGTGAGTGCCTGGAACTTGCTGCCGGGGAAGGTGGTGGAAGCAGATACGATAGCGACGTTTATGAGGCATCTTGACAAATACATGAATAGGATGAGAATAGAGGGATACAGTCCCCGGAAGTGCAGAAGGTTTTAGTTTAGACAGGCATCAAGATCGGCGCAGGCTTGGAGGGCCGAATGGCCTGTTCCTGTGCTGTACTGTTCTTTGTTCAAATGCCTGTTGATTTTTTCCCCCTGATTATTGTTTCTAAAACCTTACCCACCATTGATGTTAAACTGACCAACCTGTCGTTATTAGGAATGTCCCTATACCCTTTTTTTACAAGGCTGTTACATTTACCATTCTCCAGTCTCTGGCACCTCCCCCCGAGGGAAGATTTGAAGATTATGGCAAGCATTTCCGCTATTTCCATCCCAATTTCTCTTAGCAACCTGGAATGTAAACCATCCAGACAGGTGTCTTATCCACTCTAAGCATAGTCAGCCTTCCCAGTAGATCCTGCCCATTAATTTTCACCTTATCCATTGCTATCCCATTTTCGCTTCTACCGATATTTTGTCAGCATCCGTTTCCTTAGTAAACACCGATACAAAGTACTCATGTAGTATTCTACCCTTGTCCTGCGCCTCTTTGTCCCTAATAGGCCCCACCCCACCTCTAACTACCTGCTTACTATTTTCATGCCGGTAGAAGATTTTTGGGTTCCCTTTTATATTAACTGCCATTCTATTATCAAATTCTCTCTTTGCCAGTCTTGTTTTTCTCTTCACTTCTCTTCTCAACTTATTGTATTTGACCCTGGTTCTCGCTTGAAGAATTCACCTGACATGCATCATACACCATCTTTTTTTGTTTTATCATATTCTTTATCTCCCTCATCACCTAAGGAGCCCTGGCTTTGGTTCCCTGACTTTTCACCCCTGTTGGAAAGTTGGAAAGCCTCTACCTGAAACCTCTCCTCCTCAAAGATCACCCATTGTTGCATTACAATTTCTCCTGTCAAACTTTGGTTCCATTTTACCTTGGCTACATCCCATTTCATCCCATTGAAGTTAGCCCTCTTCCAATTTAGAAGTTCTACTTTAGATTTTTCCTTGCTTTTCTCCATTACTATTCTAAACCTTATATAATGATCACTGTTACCCAAGTGTCCCCACGGACTCTTGCTCCACTTGGTCCACCTCATTCCCCAGCACCAGATCCAGCGATGTCTCCTTCCTTGTTTGACTGAGAACATACTGGTTAGGGAAGTTCTCCTGTACACATTTCAGAAATTCCTGCCCCTCCTTTCCCTTTACTCTAACCTTATTCTAATTGATGTTTGGGGAATTAAATTCCCCCAATATCACCACTCTATAGTTCTTCCACATCTGTGATTTCCTGGCAGATTTGATCCTCTATCTCTCTGTATCGATCCCAATATCTGGAGGCCTACAGAGTATCCCCCAGTAGTGTGATCATCCCAATTTTGCTTCTCTACTTAAACCAAATTGATTCTGTCTTTGCCCCCTCAAGGACATCTCTTTCCAACACAACAATGACTTCCCTAATCAGTACAGCCACTTTTTTCCTTCCCTATCTTTTCTGAACACTTTATATCCTTGAATATTAAGCGCAGTTCTCACCATTATTAAGCCACGTTCCTGTTATTGCCAGTACATCGTATTCCCACATGGCTATTTGCATTTGTAGCTCACCAACCTTATTCACCATGCTTTGTGCATTTACTTACATGCATTGTAAGCCTGTCTTTGTATTCCTCATCTCTCTTCTTAGTCTGTTCCTATCTACTTCTTCCTCAATTACTATCCAATGCTCTTAGTCCTTTACATACGAATTAGGAGCAGGAGGAGGCCACTCAGCCCCTCGATCCTGCTCCGCCATTCAATAAGTTCATGGCTGAACTGATTACTCCACATTTCCACCTACCCCCGATAACCTTTCACCCTCTTGCTTATCAAGAATCTATCTACCTCTGCCTTAAAAATATTCAAAGACTCTGCTTCCACTGCCTTTTGAGGAAGAGAATTCCAAAGACTCACGACCCTCTGAGAGAAAAGATTTCTCCTCATCTCTGTCTTAAATGGGCGAACCCTTATTTTTAAACAGTGAGCCCTAGTTCTAGATTCTCCCACAAAAGGAAACATCCTTTCCATATCCACCCTGTCAAGACCCCTCAGGATCTTATATGTTTCAATCAAGTCACCTCCTACTCTTCTAAACTTCAGCAGATACAAGCCTAGCCTGTCCAATGTTTCCTTGTAAGACAACCCATTCCAGGTATTAGTCTAGTAAACCTTCTCTGAACTGCTTCCAATGCATTTACATCCTTCCTTAAATAAAGAGACCAGTACTGCACAGAGTACTCCAGATGTGGTCTCACCAATGCTCTGTATAGCTGAAACATAGCCTCCCTAACTTTTGTATTCAATTCCCCTGGCGATAAACGATAACATTCTATTAGTTTTCCCAATTACTTGCTGTACCTGCATACTAACCTTTTGCGATTCATTCACTAGGACACCCAGATCCCTCTCCATTTCAGAGCTCTGCAATCTCTCACCATTTAGATAATATGCTTCTTTTTTATTCTTCCTGCCGAAATGGACAATTTCACATTTTCCCACATTATACTCCATTTGCCAGGTCTTTGCCCAATCATTTAACCTATCTATTTTGTAGCCTCCTTATGTCCTCTTCACAAGCTACTTTCCTACCTATCTTTGTGTCATCAGCAAATTTAGCAACCATACCTTCAGTCCCTTCATCTAACTCATTTATATAAATTGTAAAAAGTTGAGGCCCCAGCACAGATCCCTGTGGCACACCACTCGTACATCTTGCCAACCATAAAATGACCCATTTATGCCTACTCTCTGTTTCCTGAAGGCTAACCAATCTTCCATCCATGCCAATATGTTAGCCCCTACACCATGAGCTTTTATTTTCTGCAATAACCTTTGATGTGGCACCTTATCAAATGTATTCTGGAAATCTAAGTACTGTACATCCACCGGTTCCCCTTCATCCACAGCACATGTAACTCCCTCAAATAACTCCAATAAATTGGTTAAACATGATTTCCATTTTACGCACCTTATTCCTCTTTTCTCCTTCTATATGATGGTGCCCATCCCCCTGTCAATTGTGGCACAGTGGTTCGCACCGCAGCCTCACAGCTCCAGCGACCCGGGTTCAATTCTGGGTACTGCCTGTGTGGAGTTTGCAAGTTCTCCCTGTGTCTGCGTGGGTTTTCTCCAGGTGCTCCGGTTTCCTCCCACAAGCCAAAAGACTTGCAGGTTGATAGGTAAATTGGCCATTATAAAATTGCCCCTAGTACAGGTAGGTGGTAGGGGAATATAGGGACAGGTAGGGATGTGGTAGGAATATGGGATTAGTGTAGGATTAGTATAAATGGGTGGTTGATGGTCAGCACAGACTCGGTGGGCCGAAGGGCCTGTTTCAGTGCTGTATCTCTTTTTTAAAAAAAAACCCTCCCCAACCACACTAGTGAACCTCCCCACCAGGACATTGATTCCAGTTCTGTTGAGGTGCGACCTGTCCCTTTTGAATAGGTGCCTCCTGCCCCAGAACTGGTCCCAATGTCCCAAGAATCTGAAGCGCTCCATCCTGCACCATGCCTGAAGCCATGCATCGATCCTCCCTAACTTCCTATTTCTACTCTCGCTAGCATGTGGTACTGGGAGTAATCCAGAGGTCCTATTTTTTAACTTCCTCCCCAGCTTCTGAAAATCTGACCTCAATACCCGCTCTCTCTATGTTGTTGTTACCGACATGTGCCACAACTTTTGGCTCACTCCTTCCCCCTGCAAAATAATCTGTACCCTCCCTGTGATGTCCTTTACCCTGGCACCAGGGAGGCAACACACCATGCAGGATTCATGATGACAGTTACAGAAATACCTGTCTGTCCTCCTAACTATGGAATCTCTTATAACAACTGCATTGCTACTCTTTGCTGCCCTCCTGTGCAGTCCCTTATCCCATTGGTGCCATGGTCTGGACTACAGTCCTTCAAGGTGTCGTCACACCCAGCAGTCTCCAAAGCTGAATACTGGTTTGAGAGTGGCACGCACCCAGAATACTCTTGTACCTCCTGCTTCTTTCTACTCTTCCGGATGGCCACCCATCTACTATTCTGAACTCTCTCTGCCTGTGGAGTGACCACTTCCTGGAATGTACGATCCAGGAAACTCTCCTGCTTCCTGATGCTCTGCAATGACTGCAGCTGCCCCTCAAACTCGGAATTCCTGAGCTCGAGCTCAAGCAGCTGGAGACACTTCCGACACATGTGGTTCCCCAAGACACATGAAGTGTCCTGAAGTTCCCACATGGGGCAGGAATTGCAAGCAACAGCTCTCAGCAGCCCATCCATGGTCTAAAAAAATCTCTCTTCCCTCTTTTATAACCTAGTTAGCACCTTGTAGAAAACTAGGGAATTCAGAAGAAACTTCTTTTCCCAAACAGTGGTAAGATGTGGAACGCACTACCACAAGGAGTAGTTGAGGCAAATACATATTAACAGGAAGCTGGATAAACATGAGGGAAAAAGAAATAAAAGGTTATGTTGATAGGGTTGGATGTAGAGGAATGGGAGGAGGCTGGGGTGGAATATAAACACTGTATGGACCTGTTGAGCCGAATGGCCTGTTTCTGCACTGTAAACTTTGTGTTAACTCAAAGTGAAAGCACAAGGACTTCAAGTTCGGAATATGAGATGTCATTCTGGCCTTGGGTCCTTTAAATCAAACAAGACCATGATCCCAGTCCTGTTTGCGTTTCTATTTCTCACAACCTTGTTATCTATCTATGATTCTATGTTGGAATTTGTGAGCTAGGGGTTTAGAAAAATCCGAAGTCAGAGCACTGAAGTGGGGGAGTAACAGTAAGTTGGAATCGGTGAGAATTAATAGGCACCAGTGTTTAAATATCAGACATGCCCCTGAGGCTCGCCTGTGCTCCCTGTGGGACCCACATTCAGCACAGGATTAAACCGGGGTCTACAACATGAGCACTGAGTGTGTTCTGTTGATCCTCAGACAATGAAAGTGAAATTACAGCCTCCGTCTGGGACTGACCTGGCTCCATTCAATCCTGTCCTGCCTCCAGCCTCCATCACCCAGGTCATGTTACTGGCAAACCCTCTGAAGGTAAGGCACAGCATTAAATCGATGTGTATTTGAGTGTGTGTGGGTTTGTCTGTATGTCTGTGTGTGTATATGAATTTGAGTGTGTGCGGGTTTGTGTGCCTATTTGGTACCGTCCCCACCACATGCTCCCCATCCCCTGTTCTCTCCTTTTCTGACGACATTCTCACTTCTCAGATGCTTTTTATCCACCACATATTCTCTCTGTCTCCCCTGCTCGTACCTCCCCACTGTATCCTCCTCCTCCCCACTGTATCCTCCTCCTCCCCACTGTATCCTCCTCCTCCCCACTGTATCCTCCTCCTCCCCACTGTATCCTCCTCCTCCCCCCCACTGTATCCTCCTCCTCCCCCCCACTGTATCCTCCTTCACCCGCCCTCCTTCACCCGCCCTCCTTCACCCGCCCTCCTTCACACCCACCCCCCTCCTTCACACCCACCCCCCTCCTTCACACCCACCCCCCTCCTTCACACCCACCCCCCTCCTTCACACCCACCCCCCTCCTTCACACCCACCCCCCTCCTTCACACCCACCCCCCTCCTTCACACCCACCCCCCTCCTTCACACCCACCCCCCTCCTTCACACCCACCCCCCTCCTTCACACCCACCCCCCTCCTTCACACCCACCCCCCTCCTTCACACCCACCCCCCTCCTTCACACCCACCCCCTTCCTTCACACCCACCCCCCTCCTTCACACCCACCCCCCTCCTTCACACCCACCCCCCTTTGTGGTTCCCCCCCTCCTCCTTTTGTGGTTCCCCCCCTCCTCCTTTTGTGGTTCCCCCCCTCCTCCTTTTGTGGTTCCCCCCCTCCTCCTTTTGTGGTTCCCCCCCTCCTCCTTTTGTGGTTCCCCCCCTCCTCCTTTTGTGGTTCCCCCCCTCCTCCTTTTGTGGTTCCCCCCCTCCTCCTTTTGTGGTTCCCCCCCTCCTCCTTTTGTGGTTCCCCCCCTCCTCCTTTTGTTTTTCCCCCCCTCCTCCTTTTCCCCCCCTCCTCCTTTTGTTTTTCCCCCCCTCCTCCTTTTCCCCCCCTCCTCCTTTTCCCCCCCTCCTCCTTTTCCCCCCCTCCTCCTTTTCCCCCCCTCCTCCTTTTCCCCCCCTCCTCCTTTTCCCCCCCTCCTCCTTTTCCCCCCCTCCTCCTTTTCCCCCCTGGTCTTTATAACACCAGGTGCTGGTATCATTCTCTCTGGTTGAGAATGTCAGGCGTTGTGTGGGTGCTGTTTCTCCTTGGCTCCTCTTGTATGTTTGTATTTGTAGGAGAAGGTCAGACTGAGGTACAAGTTGACTTTTACAATGGGACAGCAGCCCTGCTCGGAGATGGCTGAGGTGGACCAGTTCCCCCCGGCTGAGAAATGGGGAAGTCTCTGACCCTTCACTGTCAGTCAGAGCCTCCAAGTACACCAACCACCTCCAGACGTTTGAAGCACTTGAGCCGACACACTGAAACGCTGTGCCATCTGTTTTGCTTAAAGTGGCTGGAATTGATGAAGGAACAAACTGCAAGATGGGGTAGAGGTCGAGATCTGTAGCAGAGCTCGGAGTCTGACTTTGCCATTTGATTGCATATCTACAACTACATCAACAGGGGGCTCCTTGTACCAACTCTGCTGTTGTGAATGGGTTAATTCGTGCAGCAGCGATCAGCCGGAAACTTCACTGGGCGTCTGGTTGAACTGTACATACCGGGTTAGATCCTGGCTCTGGTTGAGTTTGCTGAACACAGATGGATTGCTGGTTACAATTCTCGGTGCTACTCAGGTTCCTTTTCCTGACTGCTACCCGGTACCTCCAGCTGGAAGTGTGAGTGTCTGGACCCCGGGTGAGGACAGGGTAGGACTCAGCTGTGACAATCACTGCCTTGGGAGGCCCCTGAGGAAGAGTGGCAGCCATGGGACTGTGGAATAAAATGAGAAAATGCTGGGAACACTCAGCAGGTCAGACAGCATCTGTGGCAAGCGAAACAAACCTTTCAGTTCGATGACGTTGCATCAAAAAGTTAGTGACATAACAGATTTTAAACAAGTGCAGAGGTAGGTTGGGGAGGGGAGAAGAATGAAGGGGAAGGTCTGCAATAGGGCAGAAGGCAGGAGAGATTAAATACCAAAAGGGATGACGTTCCAAGGCAAAAGGAGATAGTTATGGGATAAATAAACAGCTGAATCATCACCAAAGGCTAATTCTGAAAAAGTGGGTTCGGATCTGAAGTTGTTGACCTCTGTTTTGTCCAGAAGGCTGAGGTGCCGTTCCTTGAGCTTCTGTTGAGCTTCATTCGATCAGGCCGAGGTCAGAAAAGTCAGTTTGGGACAGAGAATTAAAATGACAAGTGCCTGGAAGCTCAGGGTTGTACTTGCGGGCTGAATGGAGGTCTGCCGCAAAGCCATCACCCAGGCTGCATTCAGTCTCCCCAGTATTGAACAGACTGTATTGTCCCCAGTGAGGAGTTCAGGCTGCATTCAGTCTCCCCAGTATTGAACAGACTGTATTGTCCCCAGT
Organism: Heterodontus francisci; assembly: GCF_036365525.1. NCBI lineage: Eukaryota > Metazoa > Chordata > Chondrichthyes > Heterodontiformes > Heterodontidae > Heterodontus > Heterodontus francisci. The sequence continues at coordinate 11,434,074 of NC_090396.1, forward strand.
GAGGAGTCCAGGCTGCATTCAGTCTCCCCAGTATTGAACAGACTGTATTGTCCCCAGTGAGGAGTCCAGGCTGCATTCAGTCTCCCCAGTATTGAACAGATTGTATTGTCCCCAGTGAGGAGTTCAGGCTGCATTCAGTCTCCCCAGTATTGAACAGACTGTATTGTCCCCAGTGAGGAGTCCAGGCTGCATTCAGTCTCCCCAGTATTGAACAGACTGTATTGTCCCCAGTGAGGAGTTCAGGCTGCAGCAGAGGAGGAGCAAACATTAGCAATACAGAGAAACTAGAATTAGCAGAGCAGCCGTGGCTCTGGACCTGAAACACAGGCTTGGGATTGTATCAGTGTTCTCCATCAGCTGATACTGCAGGTACTGACCAGGGGTCGGGACGGGAGCCTGTCAACTTACACCTCATATTCAAATCGCTCCCATTATTACACTGTCCCTCTCCATCACCTCCGATCTCTACTTTCCTTCCTGTTAAAATTCCTTCCTCTTTTTGTTCCTGATGCCCCAGTGCCAGTGAATATTGATGAACTCCGTCTGCAGTTGGTCCATCATCACAGTCCAGTGGTGACCCCATTTCAGAAATCATCTTCCTCTAATGGATATCACTAAATGAAGTTTTTATTTAATTTTGAATTTTGCACTTCATTCCCTCACTCAGCTGTGAGTGCAAATATCCAGCTGTGTGATTGGCCATTGGATGTGCGCCATCGGTGTCTTGCTTTATGATTGGCTATCGGGTCTGCAGCTGTCTGATTGGCTGTTGCTCGGAGGAGGGGTCTGGGCCACATCCACCAGGAGCTGCAGAAGTGACCCAGTGAGCAGCAGTCAGGTCCGAGACCCAGAGCCAAGCCCTGTGTCGCCCTGTGGACCACTGCAGCTGTGGGACTGACCCACTCTGACACAGCTTTCCACTGCTCGGCTATCTGTTAGTGGGAGCTCACAATGCCTTCATGTTAATCTCCTGTCTCATGCAGCATTTTACCATCTTTATAGAGCTGCCATATTAATCCTTCCAATCTATTTACTGTGGTTTAAACTAATCACATTCCCCCTTCTCCTGGCTGAGACACTGTGAATTGCACCCTCTTCTCCACTCTCAGTGTAGTTGAACGTCTTACTGGCATCGCCATGCCTAGCAGTTCCAGCTGTGATCAGACACTCACTGACCTACTGTGTGTCTCCAATATTCAGTCTCCTTCTCATGGTGGCTTGTGTTGTCTGTTGCCCTCGAGCTCATGGGTTTGCCAGCATTCCATCATTGTTGAGGGACTGAGTGTGCACTAACTGTGAATAGCTGTGCTTCAATCTCCTTTTCCCCAGTCACTCCAACACTCAGAGTGAAACACTCGGTACAAGCTGCCAGTTTAGCACAGCATTTGGCTAATTGAGATGTGACTCCTCCCACTGCTGTCATGTGTTGCTGCTGCTGCTTTATATAATGTATTTATTGTTCAAAGGCAAAAAAACGATTTTATTCCTGAACGCTTCGCTCTGTGTCCAGTGCGTCTTCAGCTCCAACTCAGAATTCAGAAATTGCAATTTGTAAATATTTAAGCTGTGTTATTTTCATGATTTAAATAAAGTTTAACTTCATTGTATCTTTCTGATTTCTGGAGTCTTCCTACCAAATCTATGGATGCTATTTTATGAGCTTCTGGAAAGCATTCAACAGACTGGGAACAGAAATGAGAGCACATGGAATTGGAGTCAACCTAATGGATTGGATAGGGAATTGATTTGGAGGTAGGAGACTGACAGTGGGATAATGGGTATGTACTCCAACTGGCAGGATGTGACTACAGATGCCCCACAAGGATCTGTACTGGGTCTCAACTACTCACTATATCTATAATATTTCCATGAAGGAAGAAAGTTTGTTGACACTAAGTTAGGCTGCACAGTAAATAGTGTAAATGGGAGCATAAAATTGCAAAGGGACGTTGATGGATTAAGTGAATGGACAAAACTGTAGCAGAATTTAATGTGGGAAAGTGGGAGGACGTGCATTTTAGACCTGAGAAAATTAGACCAGTGTATTTTCTAAATGGTGGGAAGCTAGGAACTGGAGCAGCAGAGATGTAAAGATCCAAGAACTAAGAGCTCGTGGCCAGGTACAAAAAATAACTTAAAAGGTGAATGGAATGTTGGCCTTTATCTGAAGGGGGCTGAAGTACAAACGGGTGGAAGTTATGCAATTCAACTCAAAGGATACATTGCCTTGGAGAGGGTGCAGTGCAGATTCAGCAGAATATCAGGGCTGAAATGTTTAAATTGAGGACAGGTTGCAGTCTTGTATTCTGCTGTGTATGGAAGATTTAGGGGCGATCTAATTGAGTGTTATGATCAATGTGGCTCAGTGCCAAATTTTATTTCACGCTTGTAAAGCACCTTGGGATGTATTATTACCTTAATAGTGCTATATGAATGCAAGTTGTCATTGACAGAGTAGATGGTAACTATTTTTCCTGGTGGGGGAGTCCAGAACAAGGGGACTTAGCCTTCAAATTAGAGCAAGGTCATTCAGACATGAATCAGGAAGTTCTTCACACAAAGGGTAGTGGAAATCTTCCTAAAAAGCTGTTTAGCCAAGGGGTCCATTGAAAACTTAACTAAATGATAGATTTTTGTTAGACAAGGGTATCGAGGGTCACGGAATAAAGGCGGGTAGATGAAGCTAAGATACAGGTCAGCCATAATCTAATTGAAAAGCGGAACAGGCTAAAGGGGCTGAATGGCCTCCTGTTCCTATGGTTAGGAATGTGGGATTGCATTGCTTCATACAGTAATCGTTTAGCTCAGAGAGGTGTCCAGAACAAGTGGGTACTTTCTGACTGCAGTGGAAAATGGGAAAAGTCACATTGATGCAATATGAGGCACTTTTGTGAGGTTGGTGGAGAAACAATAATGGACAATGCTGAGGGAGTTTTACTCTGTACTGAACCTGTTTTTATAAACAGTCATTGTTAGCACTTCTGGTCTGGTTGGGGGAGGCGTCTTCACCTGGGTCTGCTGAAAGCTGTCTCCTTCTGTCTCTTTAGCCAGGCAGCTTCAGCTGACTCAGGCTGGGCAATTGGGGTGGGGAGGGAGCTTAGCTGTGTGTTTAATGCAACTGCACAGCTCCCTGAAGAATTGTACAGCCCCCACCCCTTGTTCTTTCAGCCTCTTCCACCTCCCCCCAACAGTCCACATCAAATAGAAGTCTGGTGCTCAACCACCCATTTCCTAACACAGCCTTGTGTCTTAGAAGTCTTTTTGTTCTCATAGAGTTATACAGCACAGAAACAGGCCCTTTGGCCCATCGTGTTTGTGCGGGCATCAAGCACCTAACTATTCTAGTCCCGTTTTCCAACACTTGGCCCATAGCCTTGTATGCTATGGCGTTTCAAGTGCTCATCTAAATACTTCTTAAATGTTGTGAGGGTTCCTGCCTCCACCACCTCTTCAGGCAGTGCGTTCCAGATTCCAACCACCCTCTGGGTGAAAAAATCTTTCCTCAAATCCCCTCTAAACCTCCTGCCCCCTACCTTAAATCTATGCCCCCTGGTTATTGACCCCCTCCGCTAAGGGAAAAAGTCTCTTCCTATCTACCCTATCAATGCCCCTCATAATTTTGTACACCTCAATCATGTCCCCCCTCAGCCTTCTCTGTTCTAAGGAAAACAACCCTAGCCTTTTCAGTCTCTCTTCATAGCTGAAATGCTCCAGCCCAGGCAACATCCTGGTGAATCTCCTCTGCACCCTCTCCAGCGTAATCACATCCTTTCTATAGTGTGGTGACCAGAACTGTACACAGTACTCCAGCTGTGGCCCAAAGCGTTTTATACAGCTCCATCATAACCTCCCTGCTCTTATATTCTATGCCTCGGCTAAAAAAGGCAAGTATCCCATATGCCTTCCTAACCACCTTATCTACCTGTGCTGCTGCCTTCAGTGATCTATGGACAAGTACACCAAGGTCCCTCTGAACCTCTGTACTTCCTAGGGTCCTACCATCCATTGTATATTCCCTTGCCTTGTTAGTCCTCCCAAAATGCATCACCTCACACTTCTCAGGATTAAATTCCATTTGCCACTGCTCCGCCCATCTTACCAGCCTATCTATATCCTGTAATCTAAGGCTTTCCTCCTCGCTATTTACAACACCACCAACTTTCGTGTCATCTGCGAACTTACTGATCATACCTCCTAAATTCACATCTAAATCATTAATGTACACTACAAACAGCAAGGGTCCCAGCACTGATCCCTGTGGTACACCACTGGTCACAGGCTTCCACTCGCAAAAACAACCCTCGACCATTACCCTCTGCCTCCTGCCACTGAGCCAATTTTGGATCCAATTTGCCAAATTGCCCTGGATCCCATGGGCTCTTACCTTCTTAACCAATCTCCCATGCGGGACCTTATCAAAAGCCTTACTGAAGTCCATGTAGACTACATTAACTGTTTTACCCTCATCTACACATCTAGTCACCTCCTCGAAAAATTCAATCAAGTTAGTTAGACACGATCTCCCCCGACAAAGCCATGCTGACTATCCTGATTAATCCCTGCCTCTCCAAGTAGAGATTAATCCTGTCCCTCAGAATTTTTTCCAATCGTTTCCCAACCACTGATGTTAGACTCACTGGCCTGTAATTACCTGGTTTATCCCTACTACCTTTCTTGAATAATGGTACCACATTTGCTGTCCTCCAGTCCTCTGGCACCTCTCCCGTGACCAGAGAGGATTTGAAAATTTGTGTCAGTGCCCCTGCTATCATCTCCCTTGCCTCACACAACAGCCTGGGATACATCTCATCTGGGGATTTATCCACTTTTAAGCCTGCTAAAGCATCTACTACTTCCTCCCTTTCAATGTTATCCTCTTTCCCTTTTGCACTCAGACTATCCCAGTTGATATTGGGGAAGTTGAAATCCCCTACTATTATTACCCTATTATTTTTATACCTGTCTGAGATTTGCCTGCATATCTGTTCTCTGTAAAGTTTTTTTTTTAAAGCTTCGCTCTCTCCTCAGCACTTACACCTCAGCTGCACAACCTGCAACTGTCTGCAGCACAGGCAGGTTGCTCATTGTTGCACAAGCAGTCCCAATCAGCCAGCAACCAGTTCCGTTATTTTTTCAAGCCTTTATACCCAAGACCCCTTTTATTTTTGTCGAGGTGGCCTTTATTCCTCAGGCCCCCTTTATATGTACTTTAAATGAATAACTTATTAAAAACAGGTGGATAAACAAATGTCAAATTAAAATGTCCTTTTCAGCATCTATGATGCCCTCCAGCCCCTGCGGTGCCCACCTCAAGCGAACCAGCAGACACCACGTGCTCCCTCTCCAGGGACACCCGGGCGCAAACGTAACCTCAGAAGTGGGGCAGGCAATCAGAGCGGACAGACCCCTCGACGGCCCGCAGCCTGGACTTGTGAATTGCCACCTTGGCCAGGCCCAGGAGCAGACTGACGAGATCCTCCTCCCGGCCCACGCCCCTCTGCACTGGGTTCCCAAAGATCAGGAGCGTGGGGTTGAAATGCAACCAAAACATGAGGAGCAGCACCATGGCCCACCCCGCCCCCCACAAAATACTCAACCTGGCACACTCCATATATACATGGAACATGGACTTGTCCAGGCCGTGGAAATTACAGGTGGCCTGGGAGACCGTGAACTTCCTTAAAAGTCTATTGCACGGGACTGCCTGTGCAGCACCCTCCACCCCAGGTCCCCGATGTAAAGGGGGAGAACTCCCATATACAGAGACCCCCACCAGGGTTTCCGCTCGCCGCCAGATGGCAACATGGACGGCCACGGCATGTCCGGGCAGCAGACGAGGGTGAGGAAGTGGAGAGTGTGCAGGAGCAGCCTGTACAGGAAACCCCTCCGCGCCTTGTGGAATGGCACGGAGGGCATTTCTGAGAGGTGGCTCAGGTTGTGCGGGACCGGCTCCCGAGGAGGGGTACGGATCCTGGGTCCAATGAGCAGTTCCAGCCAAGCGGGGGTCAGCCCAGCCAGGACCGCACGGCACTCCCGAGCCCCCTCATCACCCGCAGTGAGGGGTGTCCTGGGGGCTTCAGCTACTCGGTCGGTCTGCCCCCAGAGCCGGCCTCCCGGACAGCCGAGGCTCTCTCCTCCGCCGCTGGCTGAGCTCCCTGACTAGACGTAACCATGTTCCAGACTTGGAATAGATCCCGGTAAAAGATGGGCAACTCCCTCAGAGAGGCGCGGCTAACGTTCTCCGCTTGGAGCTGCGTGTCATCTTGAAGGAAGTGCCCCGGTGGAAAAAATACATCACCAGCGCACACCATCTGGGAGGACACTCGACATACAGGTATCTCTGCAGGGTCCGAAGACGGAGAATCGCAGCCTGGGTGTGGGCGCACACCAACGACTGGCCACCCTCCTTAATCGGGAGACTCAGGACCGCAGCAGAGACCCAGTGTTTCCTCTTGCCCCAGAAGAAATCAACGAGCTTCTGCCGGATCTTGGTGGCAAATGCAGGGGGTGGGACCAAAGTGACCAACCAGTACCATGGCGTTGAGGCCACCAGTTGGTTTATGACCAGCGCTCGGCCCCTGTAGGAAAGCACTCTGAGCAGTCCTGTCCAGCGCCCCAGCCGAGTGGTGACTTTTGCTTCCAACTCTTGCCAGTTTGCCGACCAGGCTTCCGCAGCGGGGCTCAGATGGACTCCCAGATAGAGGAGGTGCAAGGTGCTCCATGCAAAAGGTGTCAATTCCTCCGGCAGGGAGTCCACCCGCCACTGACCAACAAGGAGTCTGGAAGATTTCTCCCAATTGACCCTCGCAGAGGACATGGCAGAAAAGATCTGCTGGCAGTCGCGCATCCTCTGCAAGTCAACAGGATCAGTGATTGTGAGGAGCACGTCATTGGCGTAAGCATGCCCGGCCCGCACAAAGATCTTGGAATCCGTGCTCAGGAAGGAGACCGGGCGCCAGTTCTTAAGCAAGCGGAGATTGCCCCTCTTCAGCAGCAGGACAGTAACCACCCTGTACCACGCGAAGTGCATCTCCCCAGCTGCCAGGCTTTCCCACACGTAATCGCCTCCCAGGACGTCCCAGAACATCCTGAAGAACTCCACGGTCAGCCTGCCCAGCTCTGAGGATTTACACCTTGAGTGCTGGTGGAGGGCGTCGGTCAGCTCCAACAACATGAGCAGAGCTTCCAGTCCTTCAGCACCCACCGGGCTGACCTTCGGACAGATCTGGAGAGAACAACGCACTGTAATAGGTGATGGAGCAAGAGGCCCATTCCCTCCAGATCCATGACGGAGGATCCATCGTTGGCCAGCAGTTCAACGATCTGGATTTGCAACCTACAAGCTTCAGGTCCCTCAGCAGTCCTTCTCTTTGTAAGCCTACCTCTCCAGGCGCCCGTTCTAGGCTTCCCACCTCTTGGTCGACCCCTTCACATACTCCTGACAGAAGACATGGATGTGAGTCTTGCCCACATCCCACCACAGCCTCAAGGAAGGGAAGCCCCCTGCTTCCTTCTCCAGTCGGCCCAGAAACGACGGACCACTCGTCCTCCAGCAGCTGGTTGTTAAAGTGCCAGTACGCGGACCCCGCCCGCATGCAGAGCAGAGTGAACTCCGCCCACACCACATGCTGGTCCGAGCACGACACCAGCCGCATGGAGGCCGAGACACAGGAGACGTACAACTGCAAAATGTAGAGGCGGTCGATTCGGGACCCTCCCCCTCCAGATGCTGGTGTCGGGATGGAGATTCCACCAGACATCCACAAAGTTGAGGGAGCTGATCAGTTCCCTCAACTTCTCCACTGACGCTTGGGCGTGCTGGGGACCGGAGCGATTCCCCACCTCGAGGGTACAGTTAAAATCGCCCCCACCCCCCCCCCCCCCCCCGAGGTTGATGCACTCGCCGCTATCGATGGAGCTCAAGAGAGCGGACACTTCTTTAAAGAAGCGCGCTTGCAACGCGCCGGGCCTGGGTGCGTACACGTTCACAAAGTGGAGCGGCATGCTACCCAGGCGAATGGCGAGGTGGAGCAAGCAACCTGGCACAAGCTCCTTGACCCCCAAGATCTCCACTGAAAAGTCAGGGCCAATATGATAGCCACCCAATGATAAATAGGGGTGAGGTGACTCATGTAGACCTCACCCTGCCACTCCAGCATCCTGGTCGCTTCGTCTCCCGGAACGGTGTGGGTTTCCTGCAGAAAGCTCACCGCAAACCTCCCTTCCCTGAGGACTGAGAGATTCTGAAATCTGCAGACAGACCCCCTGCTGCATTGATGTTGAGGCTGTCTATGGTTATCTTCATGTCAAAAGTACTTTGATCCCGTCACCAACACCTCACTGTGAGGAGGGAGCAGAAGTGCACCTAGCCTTCCACTCCCCCAGCAACCCATTGAGGAACTCTTTAACCCGGCGCCTCAACCAGTTTTGAAGACATGTCGGATGCTGCCTTCCCGAAGACTGAGCGGGACTGGGATGATCCCTGACCTCACCTCCCCAGCTGGTTCAGTTGGGGGAGGAGGAGCTCATTGGGAATAAAGGGCAGGATGTTTGATAGAATCTCACACTGTGCAGTCACCTCCAGAGAGTCCACTGGCAGGAAAGGCCTGCCCACAATGAGCCCCTTATTCAGGGCGAGGGACACTGCCCACTTGGTCTTCAGGAAAAATACTGCCTTCCCATACATCTTTGAGGCTGTGATAATGCCGAGGGGCTGACAACCTCAGTCATTGCCTTAATGCCTCTGTAGATATAGTTGGGTGGGTGTACTTCTTCACCTCATGCTTTGTTGTCAGTATTTTAAATGGTGATGGGATACAGGAGCGGCTGTAGCAGCTGCTAACAGCATAGGAAGGCCCCACCACCGCAGAGGACTGTGAAGCCATGAGGTAGAAGAGTCGCACCCGCTGTTGAATAAAATAGAGTTGAGACAAAGAAGAGAAAAAACCAAATGATCCCACAATTAATTTGCTGGAGGTTATGGCAAGGGGAAAGAGGCTGAAGGAGAGGAAGGTCAGAAGGAACCAGTCACTGCCGATGTTTCTTTAAGGCAGTCCTTTCGCTGGTCTTCCAGTTGGTTGGGTGGTGAGGTGGGCAATGTCTTCACCGGGGATAGCTGTAAGCTGCCCAGGCACTCTACCTGAATGCACGCAGCATTCGCAACAAGGTAGATGATTTAAAGGCACAAATAGAGGTAAATGGGTATGATCTAATTGCCATAATGGAAACATGGATACAGGGTGACCAAGACTGGGAACTGAATATTCAAGGATATTTGACATTTAGCAAGGACAGGAAAAAAGGAAAAGAAGGTGGTGTTGCACTGATTATAAGGGATGGGAGCAGTACATTAGTAAGGGAGGATCTCAGATCGGAAGAACAAAATGTGGAATCTGTTTGGGTGGAGCTAAGAAACAGCAAGGGGCAGCAAACATTGATAGGAGTTGTTTATAGGCCACCAAACAGTAGTGGCAGTGTGGGGTGTGGCATTAATCAGGAGATTATAGAAGCATGTAGCATGGGTAATATAGTAATCATGGGTGACTTCAATCTGCACATAGACTGGGTAAACCTAATAAGCACTAATGCTGTGGAGGACGAGTTTCTGGAGTGTGTTAGAGATGTTTTTTTAGAGCAGTATGTTGAGGAATCGACTAGAGAACAGGATATGTTAGATCTAGTATTATGTAATGAGAAAGAGCTAATTAATAATCTTGTAAAAGAACCTTTAGGGATGAGTGACCACAATATGATAGAATTTTACATTATGTTTGAAAGTGAGAGGTAGTTCAATCTGAAGCCAGGGTGTTAAATTTGAACAAAGAAAATTATGAAGATTGGTTGAAATTGGCTGAGGTGGATTGGGAAACTACATTAAAAGGTATGACAGTACATAGACAATGGAGAGTCTTCAAAGAAATATTACATAATTTACAGCAACTATACATTCCTTCAAGGCACAAAAATCCCAAAAGTAACAAAGGAAGTTAAGGATTGTATAAGATTAAAATAAAAGGCCTACAAAGTTGCCAGAAATAGTAGTAAGCCTGAGGATTGGGAGGATTTTAGAATACAGCAAAGGAGGACGAAGAAAATGATATAGAAAGAGTAAATAGGATATGAATGTAAACTAGCAAAAAACATAAAAACGGACTGTAAAAGCTTCTGTAGGTACATAAAAAGGAAATGTTTGGCTAAGTCAAATGTGGGTGCATTACAGGCAGAGTCAAGAGAATTTATAATGGGGAATAGAGAAATGGCAGAGAAGCTAAATAATTACTTTGTGTCTGTCTTCACTGAGGAAGATACAAGAAATCTCCCAGAATGTGTAATCCCAGGGATTAGGGGGAATGAGGAATTGAAGAAAATTAGTATTAGTAAGAACGTTTTATTGGAGAAATTAATGGGGCTGAAGATTGATAAGTTCCCAGGACCTGATATTCTACATTAGAGTGTTAAAAGAGGTAGCTATGGAGATAGTGGATGCATTGGTGATCATCTTCCAAAATTCTATAGATTCTGGAACGGTTCCTGAAGATTGGAAGGTCGCAAATGTCACCCCATTATTTAAGAAGGAGGGGAGAGAGAAAACGGGGTACTACAGACCTGTTAGCCTTACATCAGTAGGAGGGAAAATGTTAGAATCTATTCTAAAAGACACTTGGATAATAATGATCTGATTGGGCACAGTCAACATGGATTTATGAATGGGAAATCATGTTTGACGAACCTGTTGAGGATGTGACTAACAGAATTGATAAAGAGTAGTCGGTGGACATGGTATACTTGAATTCTCAGAAGTTTTTGATAAAGTCCCCCACAGGAGGTTGGTTAGCAAAATTAAAGCACATGGGATAGGAGGTAATATACTGGCATGGATTAAGGATTGGTTAACAGGCAGAAAACTGACAGTAGGAATAAATGGGTCATTCCCGCGTTGGCAGGCTGTGTCTAGTGGGATACTGCAGGATCACTACTTGGGCCGCAGCTGTTCACAATGATTTGGACGTGGGGATTAAATGTAGTATTTCCAAGTTCACAGATGACACAAAATTAGATGGGAATGTGTGTTGTGAGGAAGATGCAAAGCGGCTTCAAGGGGATTTGGATTAGACTTAGTGAGTGGGCAAGAACGTGGTAGATGGAATATAATGTGGAAAAATGTAAGGCTATCCATCTTGTAAGGAGGAATAGATGTGCAGAGTATTTCTTAAATGGTAAGATATTAGAAGGTGTAGATGTACAAAAGGACCTGGGTGTCCATGTCAATAAATCACTGAAAGTTGACATGCAAGTGCAGCAAGCAATTAAGAAGGCTAATATTGTTAGCCTTTATTGCAAGAGGATTTGAGTACAGGAACCGTGGCTAGATCGCACCTGGAGTACAGTGCGCAGTTTTGATCCCCTTACCTTAAGAAGGATATTATTTCCATTGAGGGAGTGCAACAAAGGTTCACCAGACTTGTTCCTAGGATGGCAGGAGTGTCCTATGGATTGGTCCTGTATTCTCTAGAGTTTCAAAGAATGAGAGGTGATCTCATTGAATCCTACAAAATACTTAAAAGGGATAGACAGGGTAGATGCAGCTAAGATGTTTCCCCTGGTTGGGGAGTCTAGAACCAGGGGACACAATTTCAAAATAAGGGGGAAGCCACTTGGGACAGAGATGAGGAGAAATGTCTTTACTCAGAGGGTTGAAAATCTTTGGAATTCTCTGCCTCACAGGGCTGTGGAAGCTCAGTCATTGTGTATGTTTAAAGCAGAGATTGACAGATTTCTAAATAGCAATGACATAAAGGGATATGGGGATAGTGTGGGGAAAAAGGCATTGAAAGCAATCATCAGCCATGATCGTACTGAATGGCGGAACAAGCTCGATGGGCTGAATGGCCTACTCCTGCTCCTACGTTTCTCTGCTCCTGCACCCCCTTTAGAATTGTACTCTTTATTTTATATCATTTCTCATTCTTCCGACCAAAATGTATCACTTCACTCTTCTCTGCATTAAATTTCATCTGCTACTTGTCTGCCCATTACACCAGCCTGTCTATGTCCTCTTGAAGTTTATCACTCACAGTTCTTCAAAGTTTTGTGTCATCTGCAAATTTTGAAATTGTACACCCAGGTCTAGGTCATTAATACAGATCAAGAAGGGGTCCCAACACCAACCCCGAGGTAACCTCACTATATACATTCCTCCAGTTCAAAAAACGAACAAAGAACAGTACAGCATAGGAACAGGCCATTCGGCCCTCCGATGCCTGTCTAAACTAAAACCTTCTGCACTTCCGGGGACCGTATCCCTCTATTCCCATCCTATTCATGTATTTGTCAAGATGCCTCTTAAACATTGCTATCGTACTTGCTTCCACCACCTCCCCCGGCAGCAAGTTCCAGGCACTCACCACCCTCTGTGTAAAAAACTTGCCTCTAAACTTTGCCCCTCGCACCTTAAACCTATGTCCCCTAGTAACTGACTCTTCCACCCTGGGAAAAAGCTTCTGACTATCCATTCTGTCCATGCCACTCATAACTTTGTAAACCTCTATCATGTCGCCCTTCCACCTCCGTCGTTCCAGTGAAAACAATCCGAGTTTATCCAACCTCTCCTCATAGCTAATACCCTCCAGACTAGGCAACATCCTGGTAAACCTCTTCTGTACCCTCTCCAAAGCCTCCATGTCCTTCTGGTAGTGTGGCGACCAGAATTGTACGTAATATTCTAAGTGTGGCCTAACCAAGGTTCTGTACAGCTGCAGCATGACTTGCCAATGAAGGCAAGCATGCCGTATGCCTTCTTGACTACCTGAAAAAAAACTGAGGCAATGCAGCAATATCTGGCCAACATTCCAACAGTTTCACTTTACAATAGAATCTATGTGTCACAAAAATTAACAGATTGTCCTGTCAAGTTGGTAATATTTTTAGTGTGAGTGTAAATGTCTTCATGATTTATAGAGTAATTTACAGTAGAGGAGGACATTCAGCTCATCGAGTCCATGTTGTCTGGCCACACAGGATTCTGAGGGTAATTGGACAACAGATCCCAGCCTTCATAACAAGCAGATAAATTTGAAGTAATTTATTTTTGGAACTGAAATATAATTTTAATCTCAAGCAGAAATAACGAAGTCAGTTTACAGCATTCTTTAGATAAAATGCTATTTTGGCAAAGGAGGCTCCAATCAGCAGTTGATTTTTATCACACCAATTGGAAGTGATTAGACAGGCCCTTTCCTGTTCTCCTCCTATTAGCAATAAAGGCCCCTTCTATAAACACTTGGGAATGGTTGGCTGAACACAGGCCTACACACTTCATAGAATCATCCAAATCATTCACCACTACTGTTTCCTGTCACTCAGCCAATTTCATATCCATGTTGCTACTGTCCCTTGTAGTCCATGGAATCTAATTTTGTTGACAAGCCTGTTACATGGCACTTTATCAAATGCCTTTTGGAAGTTTATATACAACACATTAACTTCATTACCCTCATTCACCCTCACTGTTACCTCATCAACGTCACAGGACTTTCTGCCGCGTTTGCAGACGTCTTTAAAGAGGAGACACGGACGGCCGGTGCGTCTGATACCAGTGGCGAGCTCGCTGTACAATGTGTCTTTGGGGATCCTGCCATCTTCCAAGCAGCTCACATGGCCAAGCTATCTCAAGCGCCGCTGACTCAGTAGTGTGTATGAGCTGGGGATGTTGGCCGCCTCAAGGACTTCTGTGTTGGAGATACGGTCCTGCCACCTGATGCCAAGGATTCTCCGGAGGCAGTGAAGATTGTGTCCTCAGTACCTTGCTCAATGCTAAATACAGCCAATCTATTTAATACCTCCTCTACCAATTTTTAGCCCATTCGGTGTCTCAACAACCCCCCTTTTCACTATGACTTTGGCAGCATCTTCTTCCATGAAGACCGATGCAAAGTACTCATTTAGTACCTCAGCTATGCCCTCTGCCTCAATGCATAAATTCCCTTTTATGTCCAAATCTGCCCCCACTCCTCCATTTATCACTCTTTCACCATTTATATGCCTTTTAGATTCACTTTGATTAAATGGCAGAATAGGCTGGAGGGGCTGAATGGTCTACCTCTGCTCCTATTCCTTATGTTCCGGCCCCCACACTGTCACAGAGCCACCACCCAACGCCCACCCCACCCCACCACAGTGGGAGAGGACAGAGACCACCCCCTCACACAGGGAGAGAGCTGAGCATCCCCCGCCCCCTCAGCACGCGACACTTGAAAATGATACCCCAGTTTTAAGCCTGGGGCCCACAAATGGTCTTTCAGTTATTCCGGCCGACAGTCCTCTAGAACGACTTACATTACGAGACCATCCCAGCCCTTCTAAATTTGGCCACTCTCAATTTGTGTGGTTTGGGGGGGAAAATATAACAAATTGTATCAGCATTCACTCTAACAGTTTATTGGGACTTTTTGGGGAAGAAGTAGCCAGACTATGGGAAAGGAGGACCCTGCGGTGTCCCATTATGAAAAATACTACACCCCCAGCAAACCCTCACCCTTAACTCATAACAATCATAGTGCTGAGTGCAGCAGCAGAAAGTACAGGATGGGATCCTGGCAGGAGTGGGCTGTCTGGCCGGGATTAATAGTCTAGATATAGAAAGCATCGCAGATAATGTAAGGATTCTGTGGAATGGCCTAGAGTATCATGAAGAAACAGCACAGGAGCCTTAACTCAACTTAATATCAAAGACCTAGCAGGGCAGGTCAAGCAAACTGCACACACTTAATATTATATGGGGCCTGAACGATACAGCAAGCCAGGGAAAGTCTCCAACTGATAGAACAGGGGAAACTGCCACATTAGATTACAAATGGAGATTTTAAAAGTGGAATATAGAGCACGATGCCCAACCACCTCGTGTGTCAGATTCGCAGGCTTACAAAGGTGCTCCTGTACTGTCCATTAGCAGTATGTACAAAAGAACCAAGCCAACATGGGTTTGACAATCAGGCTGCCAATCATTAGGCAAGGAAAGTTAGCCAGCCCTGCTTTTAGGGCAGAGACCATAGGGGTGATGCAAGGTCAGGTATTACTGAAATATGAACACTTACATCACTGTGATCAGCAAATAAGTCTGGGGCCACCCAGTTGTATCAGGTTGTATGCATACACAGGATCCCTTGGGCAGGGAGAGAAAGAGACCATCCCGCAGACAGACTCTCACAGAAGAACAGGGCTGGCACAGAGACCACATATGTGCATGCCACATTGGCTGGCGTGATCACGGAGTAATTATGTGGAGATCACACTTCTCCGCAGTGTGGAATGATAATGCTGCTGTGCTTTAATATTGCTGTTCAGACATTAGCATGTGACAAGTCTCACTTATACTGAATAAAATACAACCAGTCACCCATAAGGGTTATCACCTCAAATCATTTCAGAATTTGGGAAAAGGGGATAAAGGGTTAATTGACACTCTCACCCTGAATCCCAACAACATTGGCAGAGGACACCATGCCCCGCACTGGAAAAGGACAGAGCCCACACTGTCCCCGCACTGGAAAAGGACAGAGCCCACACTGTCCCCGCACTGGGGAAAGGTTCAGGCAGTGATCCAGTTTCAAGCAAGAACACGAGACAGCATGAGGGAGGAGAAACTGCAGCAAGCTCTGATATGTCAAAGGCCCTGCTGCAGTGATGAAATAGATCCTGCTCCATTCCAATCACCAACAGAGCCCACAGGCTGCCCTGTAGCATTGCACCAGGGTGGGCTGAGCCAAGTCTCTCATCTGCCACATTCCCCAGATGAAGGAACAGTCCCCTCAGTCGTTGTAAAGTAGCTTTTGCAGCAAGAGGTCTTGGGGCTTCATTTCCAGTTGCTCTAGTTAATTAAACTCAGGCTAGCTAATGATGGAGTCACTACTGCTGGACCCTGTAGCCTGTCAGCTGAGGTACCAAGGGACTGCTGGTTCAACCACCAAGCGACACTGCACCCTCAGCGAGTCAGCGCCTTCAGGAGGTGAGGGTGAGACTGGCAGATTGCAGAGCTTATAACTGAGCAGCTCATTACACACTGGCTACCTCAAGCTGCAATTCAGCCTACAGCTGGTCAGAGCAACCAAATACCAACCAATGCCTTTAGGTACAAAAACATTTTAATTTGCAATTCCTGCACAGAACTCAAAATCATGAAAAATCCTTTATTTACAAGCCCAGGCCAGCAGGTCACGGACTCAAGTTGCAATTCCAGCCCACTTTCAGGATCCATGGTGTGTTCCTTCTTGGACGATGGCTTTTGCCAGATTGCGAGTGAAAGCCAATCGGAGGAGGCCCAGTTGCGCAGTCTCCACTTCGTCCTCACCCTAGAACAGAGCAAAACAATAAATCATCAGATTGAGAGGTCACAGCAACAGGTCAGAATTAACCTCCAGTCCTCTGTGGAGGGACTCACCTGCTGCCTGCCGTCCACTCCCTCCCCAGCACCACCACCTCCTCTTCCTCCACCCCCAGCCCCTAATTTAAATATCAGAACCTCAGGAAGTGGGTATTTGCCCTGGAGGGAGTGCATCACAGATTCAGCAGAATGACAGCAATTGGAGGGTTAAATTATGGAGGACAGGTTGCATTGACCAGGCTTGTATTCCTTAAATATAGAAGATTAAGGGATGACTTAACTGATGATAAAAGGGTAGATCGAGAGAAACTATTTCCTCTGGTGGGAGGGCAGAACAAGGGATCTTAACCTTAAAGGTGATGCAAAGTCGCTCAGGGGTGATGTCAGGAAGCACTTCCTCACACAAAGGATGGTGAAAATCTGGGACTCCCTCTCCCCCAAAAAGCTGAGTCTGAGGTCAATTGAAAATTTCAAGACTGACATAAATGATTTTTATTAGGCAAGGGTATTTAGGGTTGCAGAACCAAAGCAGGTGGATAGATTTAAGATACAGATCAGCCATGATCTAACGGAGTAGTAGAAGAGGCTCAAGAGACTGACTGCCCTCCTCCTGTTCGTACATCTCTATCAGGACTCACTCACTGATGCCTCCATTACAGACAGGCTGTTAGCTGCTGGGAGACATGTCACTGTCCAGATCTAACAGAGTCAACTCTTACCCCCACAGCTCTCATCTCCTTTTCATGCTCAGCATCATCTGCTGTCACATCCTCCAGGCAGTGCATGAGTGCATATGTCTGATCTGTGGAAAAGATCACCTGACCAAGAGAAACAAAGAAGCAGTGAGCAAACAGGCTTATGGTACCAAACACACTGATCTACTCCAGAAAGGAAGACAGCACCTCATTCTGCAACACCCTCACACCCGGGAACCAGGCTTCTGGTTTACACTACTCATTGTGTCCTTCCTGAAGACTGAGTGGGCGGTGTCTCTGGTCCTGAGGGGCTCACTGTGTGGGGGACTTTCCTGATAGTGGAGCTTCTGGGGCCACCGCACAGCGGATAATGTCAAACGTCTCACCCTTCATTCCCAGTGAGCTCCTCCTCCCCCACCTGCACTACCTGGGGGAGGTGAGGTCGGGGATCACCCCAGTCCCGCTCGGTCTTCGGGACAACAGCCTCCAGCATGTCTACTCCTTCCGCCACCAGCTATTTATGCAGCTGGCGCGGGAGGTGGTCTTGGAGGGCCAATTTAATGTTGAGTTCCAGGAGGTGGCCTACCGAGTCTTCTGGACCTCGGGGCATGGTGCCATGCCTGCAAGTGAGCAGGGCACGTTCATAAGAACTGCCCCAACCTCCTGGCAGCCGACTGCACCTTGGCAGCCCAGGGTGGTGCCGCTGCACCTCCTCCCACTCCCCCTACACCTCCAACAGACACCGCTCAGTCAGTTCCGGAGGCTCTGGTTTTCGTGGCCTCCGGCAGGGAGGGGATGCCCATCTGAATGGAAGAAAGACTCGGAGAAAAAATAAACAACGAGAGGCACGTCCCCCGGACACCATGGTACAACCCGAGCCTGAGCTCAGCCCAAGGCCCGCTCCTGGGGAATCCAGCTGCCCCAGGACTGGGCTCAGGCCCAGGGTAACCAAGCAAAAGGAGGATGCAGAAGCCTCTGATGACAGAGGTCTCTGAGCCTCCGCGCCCCAGTGGGAAAAAGAGAAAGCACCCCTCAACGGAGGTAACACAGGGCCCTGAGGTGCAGGGCACACCTGTTGGAGGGGAGCTGTCTCCTGGTTCGGATACCCAGGTTCCCCTTGCCACCACCACCATCAAGGCTGTAAAGCCTGGGCAGAAACTCTCCACCCCTCAGGATGAAGGGCAAGGGAAGACCCCTGTACATGAGGCCCTTCCCGAAGGAGCAAATGGAGCCCTGCTTGTGGTGGGGGAGCCTTCGGATGCTCCTGGAGAAGCCTTCCCATCTGCCACAGGGTCGGGTGCCCTGCGTGGAGGGGAGGGCGAAGCCCCGAAGGGTCGGCCCTCCCAGCCAAAATCCACTCCCAAACAGGATATACCTGACCCAGTTATGGGTGAAAATGCTGCCCCATCTGCTAGACCTGTGGGCACTGGCGGGGTGGGAGATGGCCTCCTCTCTCTGCCCCCAGTCCCTGCTCTGGCTGGATTTCCGGTGTTGGGAACTTCCATCTCCCCTGGGCCACTCATTAGCCTGGGGACGGAGGTGGAGGGGGGTCCTGAAGCCCTGGCACCCATAGGCTCCAGTTCCACAGAAGAACCCAGAGAGGACTCCTCCGCCATCGATCCTGGGGGTGGGATCAAAGAACAAAGAACAGTACAGCACAGGAACAGGCCATTCGGCCCTCCAAGCCTGCACCGATCTTGATGCCTGCCGAAACTAACACCTTCTGCACTTCCGGGGACCGTATCCCTCTATTCCCTTCCTATTCATATATTTGTCAAGATGTCTCTTAAACGTCGCTATCGTATCTGCTTCCACCACCTCCCCTGGCAGCAAGTTCCAGGCACTCACCACCCTCTGTGTAAAAAACTTGCCTCGCGCATCCCCTCTAAACTTTGCCCCTCGCACCTTAAACCTATGTCCCCTAGTAATTGACTCTTCCACCCTGGGAAAAAGCTTCTGACTATCCACTCTGTCCATGCCACTCATAACTTTGTAAACCTCTATCATGTCGCCCCTCCACCTCCGTCGTTTCAATGAAAACAATCCGGGTTTTTCCAACCTCTCCTCATATCTAATGCCCTCCAGACCAGGCAACATCCTGGTAAACCTCCTCTGTACCCGCTCCAAAGCCTCCACGTCCTTCTGGTAGTGTGGCGACCAGAATTGCACGCAATATTCTAAGTGTGGCCTAACTAAGGTTCTGTACAGCTGCAACATGACTTGCCAATTTTTATACTCTATGCCCCGGCCGATAAAGGCAAGCATGCCATATGCCTTCTTGACTACCTTATCCACCTGCGTTGTCACTTTCAGTAACCTGTGGACCTGTACGCCCAGATCTCTCTGCCTGTCAATACTCCTAAGGGTTCTGCCATTTACTGTATACCTCCCACCTGTATTAGACCTTCCAAAATGCATTACCTCACATTTGTCCGGATTAAACTCCATCTGCCATTTCTCCGATCTATATCCTGCTGTATCCTCTGACAATCCTCAATATTATCCGCAACTCCACCAACCTTTGTGTCGTCCGCAAGCTTACTAATCAGACCAGCTACATTTTCCTCCAAATCATTTATATATACTACAAACAGCAAAGGTCCCAGCACTGATCCCTGCGGAACACAACTAGTCACATCCCTCCATTCAGAAAAACACCCATCCACTGATACCCTCTGTCTTCTATGACTGAGCCAGTTCTGTATCCATCTTGCCAGCTCACCTCTGATCCCATGTGACTTCACCTTTTGTACCAATCTGCCATGCGGGACCTTGTCAAAGGCTTTACTAAAGTCCAAATCGATAACATCCACTGCCCTTCCTTCATCAATCATCTTCGTCACTTCCTCAAAAAACTCAATCAAATTAGTAAGACACGACCTCCACTTCACAAAACCATGCTGTCTCTCACTAATAAGTTCGTTTGTTTCCAAATGGGAGTAAATCCTGTCCCGAATAATCCTCTCTAATAGTTTCCCTACCACTGACATAAGGCTCACCGGCCTATAATTTCCTGGATTATCCTCGCCACCCTTCTTAAACAAAGGAACAACATTGGCTATTCTCCAGTCCTCTGGGACCTCACCTGCAGCCAATGAGGATGCAAAGATTTCTGTCAAGGCCCCAGCAATTTCTTCCCTTGCCTCCCTCAGTATTCTAGGGTAGATCCCATCAGGCCCTGGGGACTTATCTACCTTAATGCTTTGCAAGACACCCAACACCTCCTCCTTTTTGATACTGAGATGACTGAGACTATCTGCACTCCCTTCCCTAGGCTCATCATCCACCAAGTCCTTCTCTTTGGTGAATACTGATGCAAAGTACTCATTTAGCAGCTCGCCCATTTCCTCTGGCTCCACACATAGATTCCCATCTCTGTCCCTGAGTTACCCTCTTGCTATTTATATATGTATAAAAAGCCTTGGGATTTTCCTTAATCCTGTTTGCCAATGACTTTTCATTACCCCTTTTAGCCCTCCTAACTCCTTGCTTAAGTTCCTTCCTACTGTCTTTATATTCCTCAAGTGTTCCGAGCCTACCAGCCCTTACAAATGCTTCCTTTTTCATGACGGAGGCAGGACCAGCTAGCATGGCCGGGACGTCCGCCCCATAATGTGTGCTGGGTGTGTCGGCCCTTGGCGATGACGATGGAGGATGGGGACTCGATGTGGGGCACGGAGGACGACCTTGAATCCATCGCCAGTTAGGCGGTGGACTCCCTCGTGCCGCCCAGAGAGAAACTCCTCTCATCCCCACGGCGGAACTCTGGGACTTCCTCGCGGCATGCAGGAGTTGCCACAATAAAGTTCAGCTGGCCTTTGGCCAGTGGTCGAGTTTAGAACTGATCATCCAGTCCGTCCGTGCCGCCCTCAAGAAGGCGGAGAAGAGCGTGGGCGTGAAACTGGTTGAGAGGCACCAGTTTAAAGTGTTCCTCAATGGGTTGCTGGAGGAGTGGAAGGCGAGGTGCACTTCCGCTCCCTCCTCACACTGTGGTGTTGGTGACGGGTTTCTAAGTACTTTTGACATGAAGATAATCATAGCCAGCCTCAACATCAACGGCAACAGGGGATCTCTCCACAGATTTCACAATCTCTCAGTCCTCAGGGAAGGGAGATATGCGGTGAGCTTTCTGCAGGAAACCCACACCATTCCGGGAGACAAAGCCACCTGGCTCTTGGAGTGGTAGGGTGGGGTCTACATGAGTCACCTCACCCCTATTTCTAGTGGGGTGGCTATCTTGTTGGCCCTGACTTTTCAGTCAGAGATCTTGGGGGTCAAGGAGCTTGTGCCAGGCCACTTGCTACCTCGCCGTTCACCAGGTTGGCATGCCGCTCCAGTTTGTGAACGGTATGCGCCCAGGCCTGGCATGTTGTAAGTGCAGTTCTTTGAAGAAGTGTCTGCTCTCTTGAACTCTATCATAGTGGCGAGTACATTATCCTGGGGGGGGATTTTAACTGTACCCTCGAGTGAGGGATCACTCCGGACCCCAGCACGGCCAAGCATCAGTGGAAAAGTTGAGGGGACTGATCAGCTCCCTCAACTTGGTGGACATCTGGTGGAATCTCCATCCCGACTCCAGCGTCTTCACCTGGAGGTCTGGAGGAGAAGGATCCCGAATGAACTGCAGGCGTATGTCTCCCACGTCTTGGTGGCCTCCATGCAGCTGGTGCCGTGCTCGGACCACCACCTGGTGTGAGGAGTTCACTCCACTCCGCACGAGGGCGGGGTCTGCGTACTGGCACTTTAACAAGCGGCTGCTGGAGGACGAGTGATTCCGGGACTCGTTCCATTGATTCTGGGCCGACTGGAGAAGGAAGCTGGGGAGCTTTCCCTCCTTGCAGCTATGGTGGGATGTGGGCAAGACTCGCATCTGTGTCTACTGTCAGGAGTACACAAAGGGGTCGACCAAGAGGCAGGAAGCCGAGATCGGGCGCCTAGAGAGGGAGGTGCTTGACTTAGAGTCCCGTCTCGGTCATGCCGTTGTGGACCCGGCCCTGGGGCAGGCATACGAAGAGAAGAGCGTGCTAGGCGACCTGCAACTCAGAGTCCTGAGGCACGTAAGTGAGGTCGTGGATCCAGATCTTGAAGGATTTGGACCGCGCTTCACCCTTCTTCTACTCGCTGGAAAAATGGCAGGGGGTCCATGTGGCAGGGACGGATCCTCCATCACGGTTCCGCAGGGAATGGGCCTTTTGTTCCTTATCTATTATATTACGTTGTTCTCTCTGGATCCGTCCAGTGAGGACGTGCGCAGAGTTTTGTGGGAGGACCTGCCGAAGGTCAGCCCGGAATGCGCCAAAGGACTGGAGGCTCCGCTCACATCGGCTGAGCTGACCGGCTCCCTCCACCAGTTCTCGAGGGGCAAATCCCCAAGGCTGGACGGACTGACTGTGGAGTTCCTTCAGGCATTCTGGGATGTCCTGAGGGGCGATTAAGTGCGGGTTCTGGGGGAAAGCCTGGCGAAAGGGGAGATGCCCCCCTCTTTGCGCAGGGCAGTCATCGTCCTACTCCCTAAGAAAGGAGATCTCCACTTGCTTAAGGACTGGCATCCGGTCTCCCTCCTCAGCACAGATTATAAGATCTTTGCCTGGGCTCCGTGCTGGCCCACGTGATCCACCCCAACTAGTCCTACACGGTCCCGAGCCGGTCCATCCAGGACAACATCCACCTGGTATAGGACCTGATCCATATTTCCCAGAGGACTGGTCTGACGATTGCCTTTCTCTCCCTCGATCAGGAGAAGGTGCTCGACAGCGTGGATCACGACTACCTTTTCGGGACTCTGTGCGCATTTTGTGGTCCGAATCCAACTTTTATACGCTGCCGCAGAGTGCCTGGTCAAAGTTAACGGGTCCTTGACGGCGCCCCTTCGCTTTGGGAGAGGAGTGCATCAAGGAGTGCCCCATGTCCGGCCAATTGTACACCATCTGCGTGGAGCTTCGCAGGAGGTTGACGGGATTGGCTCTGTGCGAGCCAGCATGCGAGTTGTTCTCTCGGCTTATGCTGGTGTTGTGCTCCTCACGGTCACAAATCCCGTTGACCTGCAGAGGATGCGCGAGTGCCAGCAGACCTTTTCTACCATGTCCTCCACGTGTGTCAATTGGGAGAAATGTTCCGCACTCCTGGTGGGTCAGTGGTGGGTGGACTCCCTACTTGAGTTGACACCTTTTGCGTGGAGCACCACGCACCTCCTCTATCTGGGAGTCCACCTTAGCCTCGCTGAGGAAGCCTGGCTGGCAAACTGGCAGGCATTGGAGGTGAAAGTCACCACTCGGCTGGGGCACTGGACAGGACTGCTCCGAGTGCTTTCCTACAGGGGCCGAGCGCTGGTCATAAACCTATGGTGGCCTCGATGCTGTGGTATGGGTTTGTCACTTTGGTCCCGCCCCCTGCATTTGCCACCAAGATCCAGAGAAGCTCGTCAATTTCTTTTGGGGCAAGAGGAAACACTGGGACTCTGCCACAGTCCTGAGTCTCCTGATTGAGGAGGACGGCCAGTCGCTGGTGTGCGTCTGCACCCAGGATGCGACTCTCCGCCTTCGGACCCTGCAGAGATACCTGTACGTTGAGCATCCTCCCAGATGGTGTGCGCTGGCAACGTACATTTTCCGCCAGGGGCACTGCCTTCAAGACGACATGCAACTCCCAGCGGAGAATGTTAGCCGCGCCTCTCTGAGGGAGTTGTCTGTCTTTTACCGGGATCTATTCAGAGTCTGGAACATGGTTGCATCCAGTCAGGGTGCTCTCCCGGCTGTAATTTCTGCGGCCTGGAAGAGTGTGTGTTTATATGGAGAGTGCAAGGTTGCAGCCCCTGTTCGAGTATTTAAAGGGGCTGCTCCTCAGGTTTTGGTTGCACTTCAGCCCCACACTCCTGATCTTTGGACACCCAGTGTTGGGGGGCATGGGCCGGGAGGAGGAACGCCTCATTGGTCTGCTCCTGGGCTTGGCCGAGGTGGCAATTCACAGGTCCAGGCTGCAGGCCGTCGGGGGGTCCGTCTACCCTGATTGCCTGCTTCTCTTCCGAGGTTACATTCACGCCTGGGTGTCCCTGGAGAAGGAACATATGGTGACCACTGGTTCTCTTGAGGCCTTCCACGACCAGTGGGCACTGCAGGGGCTGAAGTGCATCATCAATGCCGAGAATGGCATTTTAATTTGAGTTCTGTTTTATTTATCTGTTTTTAAAAAATTATTTAAAAATGTACATAAAGGAGGCCTGGGGAATAAAGGCCCCCTCAAGCAAAATAAAACGGGCCTGGGGTAAAAAGGCCACTTTGAAAAAAGGGGGTTAGATACAGAGTAAGGCTCCCTCTACACTGTCCGATCAAACACTCCCAGGACAGGTACAGCACGGGGTTAGATACAGAGTAAATCTCCCTCTACACTGTCCGATCAAACACTCCCAGGACAGGTACAGCACGGGGTTAGATACAGAGTAAATCTCCCTCTACACTGTCCCCATCAAACACTCCCAGGACAGGTACAGTACGGGGGTTAGATACAGAGTAAAGCTCCCTCTACACTGTCCCCATCAAACACTCCCAGGACAGGTAGAGCATGGGGGTTAGATACAGAGTAAACAGCCTTCTACACTGCTCAATCAAACACATTAATAAAAGTTCCTGAGATTTGGGCGACACTGACAAGGCAGTATGTGTTACCCTGAGGGCATCAAGAGTCAACTACACAGTGTGGGACCAGAAACATGTGTCGCAGCCTCCCCCACCCCACCCCAATCACACCTGTGCACCACACTTGGAACTTTTAGACTCGCCAGCTCTCAACAACGTTCCAATAACTAGAGGCGAGTGCAGACTGGGAAACTCTCTTGCTACAAGAGGCAGGCTAACATTGGGAGGGGGTGTATGGGGGGAGGCGCACATCCCCTGTGCTCCCAACTGATCTATGCTGAATATGGGAAAATTAATGGAGTCACTGATACATTCCAGCATCGAGCCATGGTCAGACCTCCTTCTGCTCCATCAAGGGAAGAGCGTCCAGGAGCAGTGTCATCCAGAAGGAACGTGGAGCGATGCGGGCAGTCATCAGCGAAAGCAGAAGGTTGGCAGCCTTTGCAAACTGCATCTCTCCGTACAGCTTGTGGAATTCACAATACTTCCCTGTCAACAGGAAACCACAGAACATTAAACTGCCTAGAATGTACAACACAGAAACACAGCATTCTGCCCAACAGCTCCACTCCAGTGTTTATGTGCTACATGAGCCTCCTCCCATCCCTCTTCATCCAACCAGAGCAAAATATCTTTTTTTTCCCCTTTCTCCCTCATGTGTTTATTTAGCTTCTCCTTAAATTCATCTATGCTATTTGCCTCAATTACTCCTGTGGTAGTGAGTTCCACAGTCTCATTACTCTGAGTAAAGACGTTTCCCCTGAAATTCCCAATTGGATTTATTAGTGACTATTTTATATTTATAGCCTTTAGTATTGGACTCCCTCACAAGTGGAAACATTTTCTCTCCATCTACCCTACTTAACCCTTTCATTACCTGAACAACATCCAATAAGTCATGCCTCAGCTGTCTCTGTTCCACAGTAAACAGCCAAGCTTGTTGAGCCTTGGGGTCATGTCTTTCACACAGAGACTCAAAAAGGCCAAGGCCCACAGCCCTGTATCAATCCTACATTCAATTAGAGCCCTACAAAATCAGCGTCTGAGGCAGTTCCGATGTTTCAAATATACAAGAAGATGCGACACAACTGCAAACCATAATAAAACTGACCCTACTCCCCAAGGAGCACTGGGGTATACTGAGAAACTAGATAATTAGGTCTACCTACCAAGAAAGGTCAGCCGGTCACTCAGCAGCATGGACGATCCCAGGTTGCTGATCAGGTCGAAGTCAGAAAAGCTTCCTTTAACAGAGTAATCCTGCAATAACCTGCACAATGAACCAATGTCTTTATAAGCACAGAATAGCACAGCAATCACTCCAGCTAGCAAGCAGGTTTACTCTCTCAACTGGTGGTCAGAGTTAAATAAATTCCTACTGCACCAGCCCATGGAACAAAACTGCCCGAACTGAATGTCAAGGGGAGGACGGGGAAACTGGACAGTTTATGTGGGAAATGGTAAAATACCACACTGCCACATTCTCTGAAAAATGAGGCAAGGCACATTGATGTCCTGGTCCTGGGAGTGTATGTTGCTGATCTGGGTCCCTAAATAAAAAGGTGTTCCACTCCCTCAGCACCAACATCTCTTACTTTGAGTACCGCCAACATACTGTCGGAGGAACAAGGGACTTCAGAATCAGTGTCCCATTGCTCCTGAGGGTGGAACGCACATCCAGTAAACAGCATAGTTGGGTATCTATATCTGTAGGCTGCCCATTACATAGAACAGTACAGCACAGTACAGGCCCTTCGGCCCACGATGTTGTGCCGAACCTTTAACCTACTCTAAGATCAAACTAACTACCTACCCTTCATTCTACTATCATCCATGTACCTATCCAAGAGTCGCTTAAATGCCCCTAATGTATCTGCTTCTACTACCACCGCTGGCAGCACATTCCACGCACCCACCACTCTCTGTGTAAAGAACCTACCTCTGACATCTCCCCGAAACCTTCCTCCAATCACCTTAAAATTATGCCCCCTGGTGATAGCCCTTTCCACCCTGGGAAAAAGTCTCTGACTATCCACTCTATCTATGCCTCTCATCATCTTGTACCCCTCTATCAAGTCACCTCTCATCCTTCTTCGCTCCAATGAGAAAAGCCTTAGCTCCCTCAATCTTTCTTCGTAAGACATGCCCTCCAGTCCAGGCAGCATCCTGGTAAATCTCCTGTGCACCCTCTCTAAAGCTTCCACATCCTTCCTATAATGAGGCGACCAGAACTGAACACAATATTCCAAGTGTGGTCTAACCAGGGCTTTATAGAGCTGCAGCATAACCTCGCGGCTCTTAAACTCAATCCCCCTGTTAATGAAAGCCAACACACCATACGCCTTCTTAACAACCCTATCAACTTGGGTGGCAACTTTGAGCGATCTATGGACATGGACCCCAAGATCCCTCTGTTCCTCCACACTACCAAGAATCCTGTCTTTAAGCCTGTATTCTGCATTCAAATTCGACCTTCCAAAATGAATCACTTCACACTTTTCCAGGTTGAACTCCATCTGCCACTTCTCAGCCCAGCTCTGCATCCTGTCAATGTCCCGTTGCAACCTACAACAGCCTTCCACACTATCCACAACTCCAGCAACCTTTGTGTCGTCGGCAAACTTGCTAACCCAGCCTTCCACTTCCTCATCCAAGTCATTTATAAAAATCACAAAGAGCAGGATTCCCAGAACAGATCCTTGTGGAACATCATTGGTCACCGAGCTCCATGCTGAATACTTTCCATCTACTACCACCCTCTGACTTCTATGGGCCAACCAATTTTGTATCTAGACAGCCAACTTTCCCTGTATCCCATGCCTCCTCACTTTCTGAATGAGCCTACCATGGGGAACCTTATCAAACGCCTTGCTAAAATCCATATACACCACATCCACTGCTCTTCCTTCATCAATGTGTTTTGTCACATCTTCAAAGAATTCAATAAGGCTTGTGAGGCATGACCTGCCCCTCACAAAGCCATGCTGACTGTCTCTAATCAAACCATGCTTTTCCAAATAATCATAAATCCTGTCTCTCAGAATCCTCTCCAATAATTTGCCCACAAACCTGGTTGCATCAGCACAGACTCAAGCAGTCCTGAAATGAATAGCTCATGGCCCACATATCCAGGAGCTCAATTCACATGATTAATATCTGTTTTCCCCTCTATTATATTCTAGAAAGCAGGACTTCCAGTTCACCCTCCCTTGGCAACAATGTTACACAACGTTAGTCCCACACCAGAACCATATCCAAAATTGCCAAATCTAGAAATTGCAGGCTCCAGCTAATTTCAAACTACTGGGATAAAGATCTAGAATAGGGCTTCCCCCAACCATCCCAGTAGGTAATGGCAGTGCTCAGTGTTTGATTGCTGCAAATGGCCTCAGTGCCACATTGGGTGGAGGTGAAGGTCAGTCAGGACAGTCACTCCTGATCATCTTCAATGAATCCTGTTGCAGAGTGTGCGCACGTCGACATCAAGTAACAGAAGATCAAGTTGGTTGATGGTTCTCATGCCCAAATAGGCTGCCAACACTCTGGTGAAGTACCAGAGTCTCCGGCACCTTGTGGATATTACGCAGCAGAGGAACAAGGTTTGTGACAACTCCCACAGTCGAACAGTCTGCCAATACTTGCTGTCTAGGGCTTCTTAAGCAAGTACCAGTTGGTCGCAGGCACTCCTGAGAGCCTTCCGAGGGGTGGGGGGGGGGGTGGTGTGAGGGGTGTGTAAAACTGAAAATGCAAATAGAGAGACTGCTGCCGGCCTGCTAGTTTACATTCACAGACCTGTCTGAGATAAGAGTTGCGAAGAACGAGTCTTTTGCTCGTACGCTCCAGGACAATGCCGATCCCAGCCGGTTGTTGCGCATAGCTTTCATCGCCATGATCTTACAGATGCTCCTCACTGCAGGAAGAGCCACACATGCACACATTACATAACAGAATTAAAAATGCAAGCACGTGTAACAAAAGGCAAACTAATGGCTTGGGTAGGGAATTGGTTGAAAGGTAGCAGACAGTGTGGATAATGGCTATGTAATTAAATTGGCAGGAGCTGACTAGTGATGTCCCACAAGGATCTGTACTGGTGCCTCAGCAACTCACTATATTTATAAATGACTTGGATGAAGGAAGAGAGAGCTATATACCCAAGTTTGTTGACGACAAGCTAAGCGACACAGTAAACAGCATAGATGGAAGCTGATGGTTGCAAAGGGACATTGATAAGTGAATGGGCAAATCTGTGGCAGCTGGGAGGTCAGGATGGGGAAAAGTGAGGTCATCCATTTTGGACAGAACAAAAATGGATCCGAATATTTACTGAATGGTGTGAAAAGCTCGGAGCTAGGAAATGGAAATTTGGCCTTTGGGGTTGCACATCAACAAAACTAGAACCAATGTCCTCGCGGGGAGGTTTATTAGTGCAGGCGGGGAGGGTTTAAACTAAATTGGCAGGGGGGTGCGCACCAGCATATAGAGGTAGAAAAGAATAATAAGATGCATAAAGGAGTGAGAGTGTTTTAAATAAATGATTTGGAGGAAAATGTAGCTGGTCTGATTAGTAAGTTTGCGGACGACACAAAGGTTGGTGGAGTTGCGAATAATGATGTGGATTGTCAGAGGATACAGCAGGATATAGATCGGTTGGATACTTGGGCGGAGAAATGGCAGATGGAGTTTAATCCGGACAAATGTCGGGTAATGCAGTTTGGAAGATCTAATGCAGGTGGGAAGTATACAGTAAATGGCAGAACCCTTAGGAGTATTGACAGGCAGAGAGATCCGGGCGTACAGGTCCACAGATCACTGAAAGTGGCAATGCAGGTGGATAAGCTCGTCAAGAAGGCATACGGCATACTTACCTTCATCGGTCGGGGCATAGAATTTAAAATTTACAAGTCATGCTGCAGCTGTACAGAACCTTAGTTAGGCCACACTTAGAATATTGCATACAATTCTGGTCGCCACATGACCAGAAGGATGTGGAGGCTTTGGAGAGGGTACAGAAGAGGGTTACCAGGATGTTGCCTGGTCTGGAGGGTATTAGCTATGAGGAGAGGTTGGATAAACACGGATTGCTTTCACTGGAACGACGGAGGTGGAGGGGCGACATGATAGAGGTTTACAAAGTTATGAGTGGCATGGACAGAGTGGATAGTCAGAAGCTTTTTCCCAGGGTGGAAGAGTCAGTTACTAGGGGACATAGGTTTAAGGTGCGAGGGGCAAAATTTAGAGGGGATGTGCGAGGCAAGTTTTTTTTAAAACAGAGGGTGGTGAGTGCCTGGAACTTGCTGCTGGGGGAGGTGGTGGAAGCAGGTACAATAGACACGTTTGAGAGGCATCTTGACAAATACATGAACAGGATGGGAATAGAGAGATACGGACCCCAGAAGTGCAGAAGGTTTTAGTTTAGACAGGCATCAAGATCGGCGCAGGCTTGGAGGGCCGAATGGCCTGTTCCTGTGCTGTATTGTTCTTTGTTCTTTGATACCAACTGACTGCAACAGGACATTGATTGGCTAGCAGAATGGGCAAGTGGAATTTAATACAAAGTGTGAGGTGATGTATTTTGGCAGAAAAGATTGGGCGAGGCAATATAGACTTAATGACAGTTCCAAAGACTGTGCAGGGACAGAGGGACCTGGGGGTTCATGTGCATAGATCATTGTAGGTGGCAGGACATATTGAGAGAGTAGTTAGCAAAGCATATGGGATCTTGGGCTTCATAAATAGAGGTATTGAGTACAAAAGCAGGGAAGCTATGCTGAACCTTTATAAAGCTCTGATTAGGCAGGCCAAAAACCATCAGGAAGTACCTGGCTTTCTTCCCCTTTCTGTATACACAGTTTATTGGGCTGTAGTGTTTGCTGCTGTTTTATATGAAGTGTGACAGAGGCACCACATACAACGCAGATTACCCATGCTGCTGCTTGTTGCGAGTCAGAGAATGTGCCATCTCCTGCTGTGTGATACATTGCATCAGGGCCACTGATTCAGAAATTCAACAAGTCACAATGTTTTTTATTGCAAAATACTCCTTCAAATTATGCAATATTATGCAATATTTTTGTGGATGCTTGATTATTCAAAACTTTGTGTATTATTCAATTTAACATCTGAATGTTATATACAGTACATGAGAAGATAGTGGGGAAAATAGGATATAATTAAATACTTCTTTTGCAGTGTAGTCACTGTTGTAATGTAGGAAACACAACAGCCAATTTGCAGCAAGCTCCCACAAGTATGAATGAGATAATGACCAGATAATCTGTTATAGGGATGCTAGATAAGAGACAAATGGCCCACCAGGAGAACTCCCCTGCCTTTTTTCAAAATTCTGCCAAGGGCTCTTGTCCATTCAGCTGGGAGCAGATAGAGCCTCAGTTTAAGGTCTCAACTGAAAGACGGCACCTCTGATAGTACGTACTCTGTACTGCACTGGACTGTCAGCTTGGATTTTGGCTTCAAATTTCGGCAGGGGGATTTCAGGCCACAGTCTTCTGACTCAGTGGCAAGAGTACTACTCACTGAGCCATGACTGCCAGAACAGGAGGTGTAAGAATCTGGGTGACTTGGGAGGGTTTGCGCTGGGAAGGTGGTAGCAAGGTCTGGAAGAACAATATGGTGGAAGGTCAGGTTCTGGGATAGGGGAGCCTCAGGGGGTATGTGGATGCTGTGAGGGGAAGTCAAGTGGTAGTTAGGGGGTGCAGGAGTACTGGGGAAGAGGCAGCTGGCTGGTGTCGACAAAAGAGAGGGGGGAGGTATACAGCGGGGATTGGAGCAAGCTTTGGGGCTGACTGAAGCACTAACCAGGAAAGGAAATATAAGGGTGGGCAGGTACAGGAGAATGAACATGTCTTTCCCAAATGCTGGCCTGAAGAATCCTGTATGAGCTGGGAGCACTTGGACAGAGTGTCCAAAGTGCGAGGATACCCATTTCCCAGCACCAACATCACCCACCCTCAAAAAAATACACAAATAGTCCCGCTTCCTCATCATCCATCAGGCAAATGAAAACCAACTGGGAGATTCCACCCCCACCATCCCCCACAACCTTCCGACCAAATTCTGCTTTTAAATAAGGAGCTCATCACCTTGCTCTGTCATTTGTCGTTGCTCACATATTCTCAGCACCTTCAGTGCCTTGCGTTCAGTGTTCAGAGGTACACGCTCAATATAAAGCTCCAGGTAAATGCGGCCAAACTGCGGACAGTAGTCAAAGTAGTCTATGGCCAGCTGCCAGAGGCTGAAATCATCCAACAGAAGACACAACATTAACCCACAGAGGACAGCAGAGAATCCCTGCACCAACCTTTAATAAGAAGGCACACAGGTATTATAGTCAGCATGGTTCAGATAGTGACATCTCACTGAAACTAAAAGCCAGCAGTGACCCACCTGTCGTGGTTGAAGAGCCCAGAGGCGTATTCCAGAATGAGGAATTCACGAAGGTTTGAACCAAAACTGCAACGAGAAAAACACAAGGTAAGAGTAGAATGAACTTCAGAACCTTGATCCAACACATGAAACATCAAGCCTCAGAAATGCAATCCATTTGCTTGGTCTGAACACAAGCCATGACCTGCAGAAGTCTGTGTTGTCTCCTCATACATGTGTTCTATCCCCGCTCTCTCGCCTCCACAGTGGTCCCCGCTTTTCGATAAACAAACAGTTTAAAATGTTACAACGAATATGAGGAATATGCAGCGGGTGGTAATGACCTGGAACTCGCTGCCCAGGTGGGTGGTGGAAGTGGTGACAATGATTTCAAAAGGAAATTGGATGGCCACTTGAAGGAAACAGACTTGCAGGGCTTTGAGGATTGAGTAGGGGTGTAGGACTGACTGGATAGCTCTGTGGAGAGCCGGCATGGACTTGATGGGCCGAGTGGCCTCCATCTGTGCCATTAATAACTATGACTAATGCAGGGCTACCTCCCACCCGTCCACCCCCAATCGTACTCTTGTAAGTAAAGAACTGAGTGATGTAGCACAAACCCATACAGACCAAAAGGTCCTATGATCAATTCCTGGATTAAGATGAGGTCACTGATCTCAGCCAAAGCCACAGGAAGGGGACTACAATGAGTCTCCGCACTCCCGGGTTTGGGAGAAGTCCTCTTACATGGGACACAACTCTGCTGAGTGAGCACAGGATCAGGTCTAGCTGCAGTGCCACCCTCTCAAAGTGGAGAGGGAATCTTGCCTGGTGATCAACAGTGGGAGGGGCTGATGGCTGCTGGCAGTCGATTGTGGAGCCAACCTCTCCAGTGCATTTACTGAAATACCCGCTGCCCCGACAAACAAGAGTGAAAAGAGGCTCAGAAAATGGGCTGAGGCCTGACCCAATTCTACAAATACACTAAAGATCTTGATAAGTCACAGGTTTTTTTTTTTAAACACACTTGTATTGCTACCTTTCAAGCCTTCTGTAGTATTACCCAATAACGAAATCCGAAACCCTGCACTCAGATAGCTGTCAGGAATATCGTACAGCAAGAAAGCAACACAACACGAGTCCAGACCTGTCCCCCTATCAGAGCAATGAGACTTGGGTCCAAACCTGCCCCACCGATCAGAGCGATGGGACCTGGGTCCAGACCTGCCCCACCGATCAGAGCGATGGGACCTGGGTCCAGACCTGCCCCCCCCCCCGTGTATCACAGAGTGATGGGACCTGGGTCCAGATCAAAACCTTGCAGCAGTGCAACATAGCAGGAGCTCAAGAAATAGGAGGAGTAGGACATTCAGCCTGCTCCACCATTCAATGAGATCATGGCTGATCTTCTACTTCAACACCATTTCCCTGCACTATCCCCCGTAACCCTTGATGTTTTTAATATCTAGAAATCTATCAATATCAGTCTTGAGCATACTCAATGACAGAGCCTCCACTGCCCTCTGGGGCAGAGAATTCCAAAGATTCACCACCCTCTAAATGAAGAAATTCCTCCTCATCTCAGTCCTAAATGGCCTGCCCATTATTCTGACCCTGTGTCCCCTGGATCTAGACTCTCCAGCAGGGGAAACATCCTTCCTACATCTACTCTGTCAAGCCCAGTAAGAATTTTGTATGTTTGAATGAGCTCACCTCTCATTCTTCTAAACGCAAGACAGCAAAGGCCCCGTCTATTTAATTTTTCCTCATATGACAATCCCTTCATTCCAGGAATTAGTTTAGTGAACCTTCTTTGCACTCCCTCAATGGCAAGTATATCTTTCCTTGGGCAAGGAGACCAAAACAGCAAACAATACTCCAGGTGCGGTCTCACCAAGGCTCTATATTATTGCAGTAAGACTTCTTTACTCCTGTACTCAAATCCTCTTGTAATAAAGGCCAACATACTATTTGCCCTTTTAATTGCTTGTTGTACCTGCATGTTAGCTTTCAGTGACTCATGAACAAGGACACCCAAGTCCCTTTGAAGTTCAATATTTTCCAGCCTGTCACCATTTAAGAAATACTCTGCATTTTCTGTTTTTCCTACCAAGGTGGATAACCTCACATTTCTCCACATTGTATTCCATCTGCCAAATGTTTTGCCCACTCACTTCGCCTCTCCAAATCCCATTGAAGTGTCTTTGCATCCTCCTCACAACTCACACTTCCACCTAGTTTTGTGTCACCTGCAAACTTGGAAATACTGCATTTGGTTCCCACATCCAAATCATTGATTGATATTGTAAATAGCTTGGACCCAAGCCCTGATCCTTGCGGTACCCCACTAATCACGGCCTGCCATTCCGAAAATGACCCATTTATTCCAACTCTCTGTTTTCTATCTGTTAACCAGTTCTCAATCCATGCCAGTATATTCCCCCTAATCCCACGTGCTCTAATTTTATTTACTAACCTCTTATGTGGAACCTTGTCAAAGCTTTCTGAAAATCTAAATATATCACATTCACGGGTTCCCCCTTATCTATTCTGCTAGTTACATCCTCAAAAAAACTCCAACAGGTTTGTCAAACATGATTTTGTTTTCATAAATCCACGTTGACTCTGCCAAATCCTGACATTATTTTCTAAGTATCCTGTTGTCACATCCTTTATTATAGATTTTAGCATTTTCCCTACAACTGATGTTAGGCCAACAGGTCTGAGTTCCCCGTTTGCTCTCTTCCTCCTTTCTTAAATAGTAGGGTCACATTTGTCACCTTCCAATCTGCAGGAACCTTTCCAGAGTCTATGGAATTTTGATAGATGACTATCTTTCCACTATCTCTACTGCCACCTCTTCCTAGTACTTTTTTTTAACTAATGTAAATATCTTGCAGTCCTTTGATTCTCCATTATTTCTGGGAGGTTTTTAGTATTTTCCTCCATGAAGACAGACACAAAGTATTTGTTCAGTTTCTCTGCCATTTCCCAATGTCCCACAATAAATTCTCCTGACTTTGCTTATAATGGACCCACATTTGTCTTTGCTGATCTTTTCCCTTTTACTTACTAATAGAAGCTTTTACAGTCAGTTTTTATGTTTCTTGCTAGTTTACTCTCATTCTATTTTCCCTTGGTTAATATTTTGCTCGGTCCTCGTTCGCAGAATTCTGAAATAGAAACATAGAAAATAGGAGCAGGAGTAGGCCATTCGGTCCTTCGAGCCTGCTCCGCCATTCATTATGATCATGGCTGATCATCCAACTCAGGAGCCTGTTCCCGCTTTCGCCCCAGACCCTTTGATCCCTTTAGACCCAGGAGCTATATCTAACTCCTTTTTGAAAACATACATTGTTTTGGTCTCAACTGCTTTCCGTGGTAGTGAATTCCACAGGCTTACCACTCTCTGGGTGAAGTAATTTCTCCTCATCTCAGTCCTGAAAGGTTTACCCCGTATCCTTAGACTACGACCGCTGGTTCTGGACTCCCCACCATTGGGAACACCCTACCTGCATCTACCCTGTCAAGTCCTGTTAGAATTTTATAGGTTTCTATGAGATCCACCCTCACTCTTCTGAACTCCAGCGAACATAATCCTAACCGACTCAATCTCTCCTCATACGTCAGTCCCACCATCCCAGGAATCAGTCTGGTAAACCTTCGCTGCACTCCCTCTATAGCAAGAGCATCCTTCCTCAGATAAGGAGACCAAAACTGCACACAATATTCCAGGTGTGGCCTCACCAAGGCCCTGTATAATTGCAGAAAGACATCCCTGCTCCTGTACTCGAATCCTCTCACTATGAAGGCCAACGTACCATTTGCCTTTTTTACCACCTGTTGCACCTGCATGCTTACCTTCAGTGACTGGTGTATGAGAACACCCAGGTCTCGCTGCACATTCCCCTCTCTCAGTATATAGCCGTTCAGATAATAATCTGTCTTCCTGTTTTTGCTATCAAAGTGGATAACCTCACATTTATCCACATTATATTGCATCTGCCATGCATTAGCCCACTCACTCAACTTGTCCAAATGCTCCCAATCCTCAGGCTTACCATTTTGTTCGGCACCTTTATATGTCTCTTCCTTTGCTCTAATGCAATTCTTGATTTCTTTCGTTAGCCATGGTTGGAACACTTTCCTTGCTGGGTTTTTATGCATTAACAAAATGTATCTGGGGGTATGGGGGCAACTTTCTGCACTCCAGCAACAAATCAACAAATAAAATCTGTGCACCAGTATTAACATTGAGATTTTCACTCACTCTATGGAAGCCATGATAACACTGTCTCAGAACATCATTCCCTTTATCCTTTTTCCAAAGTGCAAGAAAAAGAGGAGCACTGAACTGTGGAGCAGTGAGTGAAGACCCAGAGGCACATGGAGCAGCAACCTGTCAGCAGCACAGCTCAGAGAGGTGGGCTTCTTTAAGTGCCAGCGATATAATGCATCATCATACAAGGAAACCCTCAGCACGGATTGATGGACTATGGGCAGACACGCCCACCCTGATCAAACAAACACACTCACTGAAGATTATGGGACTGTAGGAGGTTGCAATGATCTAGTAGATCTGCCAGATGAGCCACAAACCACCAATTATTCAGGACGATGCTGTAACGAGAGGCACATGAAATATTAGTGTATGGAAACACTGGCATAAATAAACAGGATGCACACCAGGATGGGAAAACATGTTTCCTTAAAACAGCAGAAACTGAGAGCACACAACTTGGGAGGAGCATCAGCAGCATCAAGCATGTTGCCACATGCTGTGATAACTCAGTCTCTAACATTAATATTTTTAAATGAGCAGAAAAAAGAAATTGAATTTTAATAGAGTGTGCACTGCCTACCAATCCCACTAACTGCTGAGTGAGATAATCCAACAGCTGACTCAGAGTAAGGACAACCACTCAAACTTGGGTTTGGCAAGAGGGAAGTCATGACAAGAGAATAGGTGGGGATATGGAGACAAGAGGGTAGCTGGGAGCAAAAGCAAATTGCATTCACATAGCACCTTTAATGTAGTAAAAGGTCTCAAGATGCTCCACAGGAGTGGTACTAAACAAAATTTGACACCGAGCCACTTAGGGTGATATTAGGATAGGAAACTTGGTCAAGTGGTAGGTTTTAAGGATCATCTTAAAGGAAAGAGAGGTAGAGATGTGTAGAGGTTTGGGAAGGAAATTCCAGAGCTTAGGGCCTTGACAACTGAACAGTCACCAATGGGGGAGCGATTAAAATTGGAAATGCAAATGACGTCAGAATTGCAGGAACAGAGATATCTTGGAGGGCTGCAGGAGGTTACAGAGGTAGGGAAGGGAACGACTGCGTAGAGTTTTGAAAACAGGAATGTTAAAGTTGAGGTGTCGCGGGACTGGGAGACAATGTAGGCCAGCAAGTACAGGGGTGGTAGGTGAAGGAGACTTAATACGAATTAGAATATGGGAGGCAGAGTTTTGGTGGAGTTCAAGTTTATGGAAGGTGGGAGGAGATGGGAG
Source organism: Heterodontus francisci (assembly GCF_036365525.1). Lineage (NCBI taxonomy): Eukaryota > Metazoa > Chordata > Chondrichthyes > Heterodontiformes > Heterodontidae > Heterodontus > Heterodontus francisci. The sequence continues at coordinate 11,471,674 of NC_090396.1, forward strand.
GCTAGCTAGAAGAACATCAGAATAATCAATTCTAAAGATAACAAAGGCATGGACGAGGGTTTCAGCAACAGATGAGCTGAGGCAGGGCCAGAGATGGGTATCATTACATAGATGGAAGGCGGCTGGCTGTCTTGGTGAAAGAGCAAATATGGGATGGAAGCTCACTCTCTGGATCAAGTAGGATGACAAAGCTGCAAACTGTTCTGCTTCAGTCCCAGATAATGACCTTGGAGATGGATGGAGTTGGTTGCTATGGCTGGGACCAAAAACAATGTTTCAGTCTTCCCAAGATTTAGTTGGATGAAATTTCTCCTTATCCAGGACTGGAAGTCAGACAGGTAGAGGGACACAGTGAGAAGATGGAGTTACCTCAGAAAATGAGCCTCATGATCTCTCCTGTTCTTGTGGCTTGGGCATAGCAGAGGGAGAAAATGGAAATAATTTGTGGGGAAACTGCTTTTTCACATTCACAGTGAAATCAGAAGAAAATCAGTCACTAACATCTTTTTATCCGAAGGCAGAAGAGAAACAATCTGACTGTCCCTTTGTGCAATTTGTACGTTGCAGGTAGCTGCACGTTTACCTGCAGTCCTTCAACACCTGGTGAATATTGAACTCAAACGCTGCCAACAGTATACGGTCCAGGGCATCAGGCTGACTCCCGTACGTACTAAAATTATCCAGGCAGATCTGTACAAGTCAACAGGGAGGAGAATCACCATCAGTAAGGTCACAACATTCAAGAGAAAGCTGGCATGCAATAGATCATTGTTCACTCATTCCTAACATCTTAACCCTTCTCCTGCAACATAATCATTGTCATCTTTCTTCTAATCTAAACTACTATGGTCAGGGTTCCTCCGAAATTTTGTCTCATCCCTCGCTCAATCCAAATACCCAGTGCTACACACACTTCCTCAATTCTCATGAAATCAATACATTTGACACCAATTCCTACTCTTAGTTCACTCTTTCCTGAGACCTCAGGACTATATTACTCTTCACCTCCCTCAGGCTGTACTCCCTTCTAAAATCTAACTTGGATTTGTGCACAGTGACCATGCAGTGTCTAGGAAGTAGCACCTCCAGTTCAGGAGGAACCAGAAAGGAAGATTCAGAGCCATTTGTCTAAGCCAGTGGAGTGACAACAAGTGACTCCAATGCTACCAGGATATTGACAAGCACCAGCCAACCCAGGAGGGCGCCACTTAAAAACTGGCCTGCTCAAACTGAAGTGCACTTGCAAAACTATTATATCATTATTTGTATTAACCTTGTCTCACACTATGGACCTCGACAATTCATGCAGCTTTCTCAATTTAAGAAAAAGATCCCCTGAATGTTTAGCTGCAACACGAAGTGCGTTACAATTAACTTACGGAGTATCAGAACACAACAGACAACTTCAGGAAATTAGCAACTGCTCTATCAAGCACTTCATAATCCTATCCCATCGAACAATCCCAGGGGGTACAGCATGGGTTAGACACAGAGTAAATCTCCCTCTACACAGTCCCCATCAAATATCATAGAATACACCCAATACCAGACCAACATGCTCTGTATCTTCAACATTTTCTCTTAAGTTTGGAAACTTTAATACAATTTGTCTTAACTGGAATCAAGGTTAAAAGCTGGTGTTTAACCCACCCAATCCATTGACTGCTCCAAGTATGCTTCCATTTTAATATCCAGTATCAGGTTCAGGGAGTGAGTCTGAATGGATTCCTCCACTTAACCAAGTTAAAGACCACATTGTTAACAGAAAGAGAATGGCATTTTGGTGAGTAAACTGGGCAGTCACATATTCTCTGGAAGGTTTCTTACCTCTGCGTATTGATAAAGGTCAGTAGGTTTTACAGTAGGGTGACAGTACAGCAGCTTGCTGACCAGTAAGTGGTACCAGGTAGACAAGATATCCTTCTTTTCACACAATGCTTCCTCATTACCTGCTAGAATCTAAGGAGGAAACAGAAACTGGGTGGGCCCCTTGCAACAATGATATCACAGACATTTCACAAACCAATTAGCTGAGCTCAGCCATGAAAGCAGTAAGAGGTATGACAACTGGCCTTGACATAGTGGTCAGGAGTGAAGTGGCAATGGGATCAGTTAGGGCTCTCACTGCTAACTGCCATGCAGTGGAAAGCACAAGTGCATAGACATGGAAATGAGTGGCTCAGACCATTCCTGAGACACCCTTCCATCTGTTCCAACCAGTTTGAAAAAGCTCTGATGGCAAAATATTAACACTTATCGAAACAGCTACTAGGACACAAGCATGTATTACAGAAAAGTTCAAGTCAAGGACTTCTTCAGAGCGATCACACCTGGAATAGCCCCTGGGTAGGGCAATGGAAGCAAAAACTCTTCAATCATTCAAGAGGCTGAAGTAAGGATCATAATGTTTCCATGGATGAACTGGATGGGCCCAATGGCCTCCCTACCTGTACTACTTTTTATGAACAACTGTACAGTTTTTTAAAAAAGCCTATATTCTTGGTGGGTAAATACATGACTTGGTGTTGTTTTGTGGTGTTGAGACAAACGTATGAGATCTAAGAATCTAACAATTAAGAATCTAGATCTAACAATTAAGATCTAAGCGGAAGTCTATGTTTAAGAACAGAAGCAGGACTGGAACATTTGGCCCTGCGAAACTGCACCAATATTCAATAAGATCCTGGCTAACTTTCTATCTCAGCTACACATTCCAGCAAATATGCCTAGATGCCCACAACCCAGTAACTAGTCAACAGAACCTTTGTTGCACTACGAAAAGTATATCCTTCTTTAGGTAAAAAGTACTCCAAGTATCAGCAAGGCCCTAAACAGTTCAGTAAGTCCTCTTCACTCTTACACTCTAATCCTTTTGTAATAAAGGCTAACATACCATTTGCTTTCTGTACCTGCATGTTAACTTTGGGATGTGTACAAGGACACCCAGGTCCTTCTGAATATGAACATTTCCCAGTCTCTCACCATTTAAAATCTATTCTGCTTTTCTGTTTTTCCTACCAAAATGCATAACATCACATTTCTCCACATTATAGTCCACCTGCCAAATTCTGGCCCACTCACTTAAACCTGTTTATATCTCTTTGCAGTCTCATTGTATCCGCCTCAGATTACTTTCATGGTTGTTAAGATGAGACTGGCTCTGGTTAACTGCTGACAGTCACAAAGTTCAAAACAGGGCGGGGAAATAGTAAAAATTCAGGAACTTGGGGCACAAAAGGGATCTAGGGAAAAGGTTTTCACCAAAGGAGAGGGGGTTGAAATGGTCAGTGCAATTTGGTCAAGCATCAATTAGGTTATGTTAGAAGTTAGAAGTGAGGGATTTGTTGAGATGATGGGATTGATTTGGGAAAGGGGGACAGCCACAATGAGCCTAAAATGGCCTTTCCTGTTCTGAAAAATTCTTGCGTTCTATCAGTCTGAGAGAGCTCCACAAATGGCTTGTTGCTGGGAGTAGGTGGTTTTGCTGGCTTCACTATTCACTATTACATATCTAGCGAGAGTGAGAGATCCAACAGTCTGAGAGAGCACTCTACTGTACAGGCCAGGATATGGTTCAATCAGAGCTCAGCAGTGACTTTCTTTCTTACCTGACAGATTAGCAGCAGTTCACCATTGGATGCAAAAGTTCCCTCTTTCAGGCACCGCCGGCACTCCTCTTGCCAATGACGCCATTTCAACTCAAACTCTGTTAACGTCTGATTACTGCCATGCTAAGGTGAGGGAAAGGAGACAGTCAAGAAAATATGAGATGGTTCAACACTGACAACACAGATCGGAACATTTCCGCAGAAAATATCTTTGCCCTAATAATTAAGTTATCAGACAGTGACAAGGAACAGCATATCAGAACTTGAACACTGGATTCATGTGAATGGAAAAGTTATTCGGTTTGTGTCGGATTAAACCACAGAGTCTGAGGCCCAAATTGAAACCCCAGCCAGTGATGGGTTAGCTAATCTTGTCCAGGATGGCAGCAGGAGTGCTACAATCGGCTTGAGCTGTGAGGAGGAGGAAAAACAATCAGCCCACTCCAGATTAGTCATCAATGCAGCCAGGAGGACAGGATCAGTCTTGACTGGGATGCTCGCCAGGGGGGAATAGTCTAGCTAGGCTGACAAAGTAGAACAACCATTCGAACAATGCATCAGAGGATGGATGGCACCAGCCTTGAGCTACAACAAACTGAGCCAGGGACATCACTTCCTTTCCCTGTGATGATTTCCAATTCCAAATGGAAAGGAAGCAACTGCCCAATTCCCTAACCTTCCACCAGTCCAGCCACAAGACCGGGAAGGATGCGAGGGGGGGCGGGGGGGGGGGCAGAGAGGTGCCCTCCAAAGCTTTTGTTATTGTGAGCTCTGCAGGTGTGTCATAGCTACATCTAAAGTCACTGATACGAAGAGTGTAGTATTCCTGTTTAGGGATAACCTACCACTGAGGAAACTGTGCCAAGAATAGCACTTTCCAAAAGCCCCCATCAGTCAACAAAATTCAAACAGGGCAAAGCACTTAATCTGAAATATAAGCACAGCAGGGAGCAGGCTGTCTGGGCTCCGGGGGCCAGATGAGACATGGCGCCAGCTTGGACACCCACATTGTTCATAACTCCTGGGGACTGCCTAGCAGCACAGCAGACTGACTCACCCACTCATGTTCCTTGCCTCCCTCTACTCAGCACTTTCCCCTTCTTGATGACATAACATGGATCAGCAAGTGAGGTGGTGAGGAGACTGGTCTGGACATTGCCCAGTCAGCTCTTGGCCAGAGACTGAAAAACAGTCCAGACTGATGGGATGAAAGTCACCTTTGACTGTTGCAGTAATGTTTGTTTGTAAAGTGAGTTTGGGCCAGTCACTTATTCTACACATAAAACTGCATTAACCCAGGCAGGTGCTGGGTGCCCAAAAAGGCCAAGAGGATTGTATAATCTTGCAGATTATCTGGTCTGTTATTTCAGTTTAGCTAAAGAGTAGCAGTTGGGATGGGACAACTGGTCTCAGCATCCCAAACTCAGAGAGCTGCAGGGAATAAATCAGCAGGGACCTGTTTCTGGGCGGTGTCCAGCTGCCCCAGTTTGGCATACACATCTGCAGGTGGCAAAAAAGCCAGGAACAGGTCTGCAATGCTGATGTTCACAGTTAAGGCTCACACATAAATAATGACCACTTGAGATATCAGACAGAAGCCAGAGCTTGAAGAAACATACTTCAGCAAGCAGTCACCACCCGAGGGAAGAGAGAAAACTGGCAAAAAATATAGCTACTTGGGATGGAGTATAAAAGGACCCTTGAAGCTTTACGCAAGAGTTAATCAGCGCCTACAGAGAGCGACAGAAGGAGAGGGCAGGAAGGAAACCAAGAAAACAAACTTGGTGGCGTACAATGAAAACTGGCATCTTCCTCATCAGTTCATCCATACATCTGTACATGGAACTGGCTGCAGGTTGAGTCAAGGCCTTCTTAGCCAACATCTCTCGAGCCTCCCCCAAATGGCCTTGCAGCACACAGCCAATGACCTGGAAAAATACAAGGGAGAATGCCACAAGAGTCAGACCCTGAATCTCTCCATCGCAGAGAAACTAGGTACTTCACACCAGCACCAGCCCCCTCCCCACTACTGGATCCCAGGACAGCACATCAGCCCCCCACCAGAGCCGCACCCCGGCCCTCTCCCCACCAGAGCCCCACCTCAGCCCACCCCTCCCCCTCAAGACTGCACTCAAGCCCTCTGCCCCCACCAGGAGCTGCACCCCAGCCCCCTCCCCTCAAAGACTTCACCCCAGCCCCAGCCCCTCCCCCTCAAGACTGCACTCAAGCCCCCTTCCCCCCCCACTCTGGGCTGCTGTGCAACTCCTCCCCCCACCCCCAGGGCTGCTCTCCAGCCTTCCCCCCCCCACCCATCCCCCCACCCTCCCCAGGCTGAACCCCAGCATCCAACCCCCAGATTAAAAGCCAGCCCCTGACCCACTATGATTGCCACTGCCCACCATAAAGCTACAGGTACTGCTCTGAATTAGCACAGCTCAGTCAGAAACACCAGACTGCAATTATTTCACATTTCGTGATACAGAATTGAGCTATCTGAAATTCCATGCAGGTATCTCACCGGGGCACTGCCCAACTGCTGTCATGGCCGAAGAGAGGGAAGTGCACTATTCCAAATGACCACTTTCTGCCTGCAGACTGGACAGTGTCAGCAGGCTCTTCAACTATGAGGACATCACAGCCAAACTATTAACTACCAAAATCCCCACATCCTCTCCCACTTCCCAGCACAGGGACCAGACTGCTCAGGAAAAGGAGGCCGTGCTCATTCATTCCCCTCACTATCCCAGGACACTGCCACTACACGCAGCCTCCCAGCTGAACCAAAAGCATGAGTTGGACCTGGGTCATAGGAACATAGGAGGAGTAGACCATTCAGCCCATCGAGCCTGCTCTGCCATTCAATAAGATCATGGCTGATCTTTCACTTCAATGCCTTTTTCCCACACTATCCTCATATCTCCTTATGCCATTTGTATTTAGAAATCTGTCAATCTCTGCTTTAAACATACTCAATGACTGAGCTTCCACAGCCCTCTGGAGTAGAGAATTCCAAAGATTCACCACCCTCTGAGTAAAGAAATTTCTCCTCTGGGCATTAAGGTGGACAAGTCCCCAGGTCCGGATGGGATCTATCCCAGGTTACTGAGGGAAGCGAGAGAGGAAATAGCTGGGGCCTTAACAGATATCTTTGCAGCATCCTTAAACACGGGTGAGGTCCCGGAGGACTGGAGAATTGCTAATGTTGTCCCCTTGTTTAAGAAGGGTAGCAGGGATAATCCAGGTAATTATAGACCGGTGAGCCTGACGTCAGTGGTAGGGAAGCTGCTGGAGAAGATACTGAGGGATAGGATCTATTCCCATTTGGAAGAAAATGGGCTCATCAGTGATAGGCAACATGGTTTTGTGCAGGGAAGGTCATGTCTTACCAACTTAATAGAATTCTTTGAGGAAGTGACAAAGTTGATTGATGAGGGAAGGGCTGTCGATGTCATATACATGGACTTCAGTAAGGCGTTTGATAAGGTTCCCCATGGCAGGCTGATGGAGAAAGTGAAGGCGCTTGGGGTCCAAGGTGTACTAGCTAGATGGATAAAGAACTGGCTGGGCAACAGGAGACAGAGAGTAGCAGTAGAAGGGAGTTTCTCAAAATGGAGACGTGTGACCAGTGGTGTTCCACAGGGATCCGTGCTGGGACCACTGTTGTTTGTGATATACATTAATGATTTGGAGGAAAGTATAGGTGGACTGATTAGCAAGTTTGCAGACGACACTAAGATTGGTGGAGTAGCAGATAGTGAAGGGGACTGTCAGAGAATACAGCAGAATATAGATAGATTAGAGAGTTGGGCAGAGAAATGGCAGATGGAGTTCAATCAGGGCAAATGCGAGGTGATGCATTTTGGAAGATCCAATTCAAGAGTGAACTATACAGTAAATGGAAAAGTCCTGGGGAAAATTGATGTCCAGAGAGATTTGGGTGTTCAGGTCCACTGTTCCCTGAAGGTGGCAACGCAGGTAAATAGAGTGGTCAAGAAGGCATACGGCATGCTTTCCTTCATCGGACGGGGCATTGAGTACAAGAGTTGGCAGGTCATGTTACAGTTGTATAGGACTTTGGTTCGGCCACATTTGGAATACTGCGTACAGTTCTGGTCGCCACATTATCAAAAGGATGTGGATGCTTTGGAGAGGGTGCAGAGGAGGTTCACCAGGATGTTGCCTGGTATGGAGGGCGCTAACTATGAAGAGAGGTTGAGTAGATTAGGATTATTTTCATTAGAAAGACGGAGGTTGAGGGGGGACCTGATTGAGGTGGACAAAATCATGAGAGGTATAGACAGGGTGGACAGCAAGAGGCTTTTTCCCAGAGTGGGGGTTTCAATTACTAGAGGACACGAGTTCAAAGTGAAAGGGGAAATGTTTAGGGGGGATATGCGTGGAAAGTTCTTTACGCAGAGGGTGGTGGGCACCTGGAACGCGTTGCCAGCGGAGGTGGTAGACGCGGGCACGATGGAGTCTTTTAAGATGTATCTAGACAGATACATGAATGGGCAGGAAGAAAAGAGATACAGAACCTTAGAAAATAGGCGACATGTTTAGAGAGAGGATCTGGATCGGTGCAGGCTTGGAGGGCCGAAGGGCCTGTTCCTGTGCTGTAATTATCTTTGTTCTTTGTTCTTTTTTGTTCTAAAGTTCTCCTCATCTCTGTCCCAAGTGGCTTTCCCCTTACTTGGAAATTGTGTTCCCTGGTTCGAGACTCCCTAACCAGGGGAAATATCTTACCTGCATCAACCCTGTCTATCCCTCTAATTATTTTGTAGGTTCCAAAGAGATCACCTCTCATCCTTTGAAACTCTGGAGAATACAGGCCCAGTTTTCCCAATCTCTCTTCATAGGGCAATCTCGCCATCCTGGGAACAAGTCTGGTGAACCTTTGCTGCACTCCCTCTACAGCAATAATATCCTTCCTAAGGTAAGGGGACCAAAACTGCACACAGTACTCCAGGTGCGGTCTAACCAAGGTTCTATACAATTGAAGCAACACTTCGCTACTCCTGTACTCAGAGTCATAGCACAGAAACAGGCCCTTCAGCCCATCGTGTCTGTGCCGGCCATCAAGCACCTAACTATTCTAATGCCATTTTCCAGCACTTGGCTTGTAGCCTTGTATGCTATGGCATTTCAAGTGTTTATCTAGATATTTCTTAAATGCTGTGAGGGTTCCTGCCTCTACCACCCATTCAGGCAGTGCATTCCAGATTCCAACCACCCTCTGGGTGAAAGTTTTTTTCCTCAAATCCCCTCTAAACTTCCTGCCCTTAACCTTAAATCTGTGTCCCCTGGTTACTGACCTCTCCGCTAAGAGAAAAAGTTTCTTCCTATCTAGCCTATCAATCCCCTCATAATTTTGTACACCTCAATCATGTCACCCCTCAGCCTTCTCTGCTCTAAGGAAAACCCTAGCCTTTTCAGTCTCTCTTCATAGCTGAATTGCTCCAGCCCAGGCAACATCCTGGTGAATCTCCTCTGCACCCTCTCCGGTGCAATCACATCCTTCCTATAGTGTGGTGACCAGAACTGTACACAGTACTCCAGCTGTGGCCTAAGTAGTGTTTTATACAGCTCCATCATAACATCCCTGCTCTTACATTCTATGCCGGGCCAATAAAGGCAAGTATCCCATATGCCTTCCTAACCATCTTATCTACCTGTGATGCTGTTTTCAGTGATCGATGGACAAGTACACCAAGGTCCCTCTGACCCTCTGTACTTCCTAGGTCCTACCATCCATTGTATATTCCCTTGCCTTGTTAGTCCTCTCAAACTGCTTAACCTCACACTTCTCAGGATTAAATTCCATTTGCCACTGCTCTGCCCATCTTACCAGCCCATCTATATTGTCCTATAATCTAAGACTTTCCTCCTCACTATTTACGACACCACCAATTTTCATGTCATCAGCGAACTTACTGATCATACCTCCTATATTCACATCTAAATCATTAATGCACACTACAAACAGCAAGGGTCCCAGCAGTACACCACAGGTCACAGGCTTCCACTCGCAAAAACAGCCCTCGACCATCACCCTCTGCCTCCTGTCACTGAGCCAATTGTGGATCCAATTTGCCAAATTGCCCTGGATCCCATGGGCTGTTATCTTCTTGTCCAATCTCCCATGCGGGACCTTATCAAAAGCCTTACTGACGTCCATGTAGACTACATCAACTGCTTTACATCCACACATCTAGTCACCGCCTCGAAAAATTCAATCAAGTTAGTTAGACACAATCTTCCCCGGACAAAACCATGCTGACTATCCCTGATTAATCCCTGCCTCTCCAAGTGGAGATTAATCCTGTCCCTCAGAAATTTTTCCAATAGTTTTCCTACCACAGATGTGAGACTCACTGGCCTGTAATTACCTGGTTTATCCCTGCTAACCTTCTTGAATAATGGTACCACATTCGCTGTCCTCCAATCCTCTGGCACCTCTCCTGTGGCCAGAGCAGATTTGAAAACTTGTGTCAGTGCCCCTGCTATCACCTCCATTGCCTCACACAACAGCCTGGGATACATCTCACCTGGGCCTGGGGATTTATCCACCTTTAAGCCCGCCAAAACAGCTAATACTTCCTCCCTTTCAATGCTAATATGTTCAAGTATATCACAATCCCCCTACACCTCTACACCTACATCGTCCTTCTCCAGTAAACACAGATGAAAAGTAATCACTTAAAACCTCACCTATGTCCTCTGGCTCCACACGCAGATTGCCACTTTGGTCCCTAATGGGCCCTACTCTTTCCCTGGTTATCCTCTTGCCCTTCATATACTTATAAAACACCTTAGGATTTTCCTTTATTGTGCCCGCCAGTGTATTTTCATGTCCCCTCTTCGCTCTCCTAATTACCTTTCTTAGTACCCCCCTACACTTTCTATCCCCCTCTAGTGCCTCCGCTGTTTTCAGCGCTCTGAATCTGCCACAAGCCTTTTTTTCCTGATCCAATCCTCTATGTCTCTTGACATCCAGGGTTCCCTGGACTTGTTAGTCCTACCCTTCATGGTGGCCCTGAACCCTCAATATTTCCTCTTTGAATGACTCCCACTGGTCTGATGTAGACTTTCCTACAAGTAGCTGCTCCCAGTCCACTTTGGTCAGGTCCTGTTTTATCATATTGAAATCAGCCTTCCTCCAATTCAGTAGCTTTATTTCTGGTCCATCTTTGAACTTTTCCACAACTACCTTAAATCTTACAGAGTTATGGTCTCTATCCTGAAATGCTCCCTCACTGACACTTACCACTAGTCCAGCTTCATTCCCTAGGAATAGGTCCAGTACCGCACCGCAAATTCTCTTGCGATAAAGGCTAATATATCATTAGCCTTCTTAATTGCTTGCTACACCTGCATGTTAGCTTTCAGTGACTTATTGACAAGGACTCCCAGGTCCCTTTGTACATCTACACGTTCTGATATCGTACCATTTAAGAAATACATTTTTCCATATTATATTCCAACTGCCATGTTCTTGCCCACTCACTAAGTCTGTCCAAATCCCCTTGAAGCCGCTTTGCATCTTCCTCGCAACACACAATCCCACCCAGTTTTGTGTCATCTGTGAACTTGGAAATACTACATTTGGTTCCCACATCCAAATCATTGATACGTATTGTGAACAGCTGGGGCCCCAGCACTGATCCCTGCGGTAACCCACTAGTCACAGCCTGCCAACGCGAGAATGACCCATTTATTCCAACTCTCTGCTTTCTGCCCATTAACCAATCCCTAATCCATGCCAGTATATTACCTCCTATCCCATGTGCTTTAATGTTGCTAACCAACCTCCTGTGGCGGACTTTATCAAAGGCCTTTTGAAAATCCAAGTATACTACGTCCACCGACTCCTCTTTATCAATCCTGTTAGTAACATTCTCAAAAAACTCCAACAGGTTCATCAAACATGATTCCCCATTCATAAATCCATGTTGACTATGTCCAATCAGATCCTTATTATCCAAGTGTCCATTTATCACATCCTTTAGAATAGATTCTAGCATTTTCCCAATGACTAATGTAAGGCTAACAGGTCTGTAATTCCCCGTTTTCTCTCTCCCTCCCTTCTTAAATAGTGGGGTGACATTCTAATTTGCAGGAAATGCTCCAGAATCTATAGAATTTTGGAAGATGATCACCAATGCATCCACTATCTCCATAGCTACCTATTTCAACACGCTGGGATGTAGAATATCAGGTCCTGGGAACTTATCAATCTTCAGCCCCATTAATTTCTCCAATACAACCTTCTTACGAATACCAATTTCCTTCAATTCCTCATTCCCTCTAATCCCTTGCATCTCTAAATCTGGGAGACTTTTTGTATCTTCCTCAGTGAAGACAGACACAAAGTTTATTTTTATTCATTCATGGGATGTAGGCATCGCTGGCCAGGCCAGCATTTATTGCCCATCCCTAATTGCCCTTGAGAAGGTGGTGGTGAGCTGCCTTCTTGAACCGCTGCAGTCCATGTGGGGTAGGTACACCCACAGCACTGTTGTTAGGAAGGGAGTTCCAGGATTTTGACCCAGCGACAGTGACCGGTGCCAAGGTCGATGCCGGGTGGTCCGTCCGGTTTCATTCCCATCACAAAGTGATCGTTTAGCTTCTCTGCAATTTCTCTATTCCATTATAAATTCTCCTGACTCTGCCTGTAATGGACCCACATTTGTCTTAGCCAAATGTTTCCTTTTTACGTACCTATAGAAGCTTTTACAGTCCGTTTTTATATATTTTGCTAGCTTACATTCATATTCTATTCTTCTTTTCTTTAATCAGTTTCTTCATCCTCCTTTGCTGTATTCTAAAATCCTCCCAATCCTCAGGTTTACTACTCTTTCTGGCAACTTTATAGGCCTTTTCTTTTAATCTTGTACAATCCGTAACTTCCTTTCTTAGGCACGGTTGACTACCTTTACTTTTGAGGTTTTTGTGCCTTGATGGAATGTATAGTTGCTGTAAATATGCAATATTTCTTTAAAGACTATCCTTTGCCTATGTATTGTCATACCTTTTCAAGTATTTTCCCAATCTGCGTCAGCCAATTTGCCCCTCATAGCTTCATAATTTCCTTTGTTCAAATTTAATACCCTGACTTCAGATTGAACTACCTCTCAATTTCAAACATAATGTAAAATTCTATCATATTATGGTCACTCATCCCTAAAGGTTCTTTGACAAGATTATTAATTATCCCTTTCTCATTACATAATATTAGATCTAAAGTAGCCTATTCTCTAGTCGGATATTCAACATACTGCTCTAGAAAACTAACACATTCCAGAGACTCGTCCTCCACAACATTAGTGCTCATTAGGTTTATTCAGTCTATATGCAGACTGAAGTCACCCATGATTACTGTATTACACATGCTACATGATTCTCTAATCTCCTGATTAATGCCACACCCCACACTGCCACTACTGTTTGGTGGCCTATAAACAACTCCTACCAATGTTTGCTGCCCCTTGCGGTTTCTTAGCTCCACCCAAACAAATTCCACATTTTGTTCTTCTGATCAGAGATCCTCCCTTACTAATGTTCTGATCTCATCCCTTATTATCGGTACAATGCCACCTCCTTTTCCTTTTTGCCTGTCCTTCCTAAATGTTGAATACCCTTGAATATTCAGTTCCCAGTCTTGGTTGTCATGTAGCCACGTTTCTGTTATGGCAATTAGATCATATCCATTTACCTCTATTTGGCCTTTTTAAGTCATCTACCTTGTTGCCAATGCTGCGTGCATTCAGGTAGAGTGCCCTTAACCTTGTCTTCTTGACATTCTGCATTCTAAGCCAAGGCGATCTTCGCCTTTGTTTCACCTGCCTTCTAATGTCACTTGCTACTTTTCTACCTCCTGTTACCAGTTTTACTTCCTTCCAATTTGAGCTACCCCTCAGGTTCTCATCCTCCTGACAAGCTAGTTTAAATACACAACAACAGCACTAGCAAATCTCCCTGCAAGGATGTTGGTTCCGGTCCTGTTAAGGTGTAGCTCGTCCATCTTGTACAGGTCCCACTTGCCCCAGAACCGGTCCCAATGCCTCAGAAATATGCGCCCTCCCTCCTACACCAATTCTCCAGCCACGTGTTCAATCGATCAATCCTCCTATTCCTATGCACACCAGCATGTGGCACTGGGATTAATCCTGAGATTACTGCTTTGGAGGTCCTGCTTTTTAATTTCCTTCCTAACTCCCTAAAATCTGCTTTCAGAACCTCATCCTACCTATGTCATTGATACCAATGTGGACCACGACCTCTGGCTGTTCACCCTTCCCCAGAAGGATGTCCTGCAGCCGCTCCGTGACATCCTTGACCCTGGCACCAGGGAAGCAACACACCATCCTGGAGTCACGTTTACTGCCGCAAAAACACCTGTCTGATCCCCTGACTATCGCATCCCCTACCACTATTGCTCTTCCACTCTTCTTCCTCCCGCCCCTGTGCAGCTGAGCCACCTGTGGTGCCACAGATTTTGCTCTGGCTGCACTCCCGTGAGGAACCATCGCTCTCACCAGTATCCAAAAAGGAAAACCGATTAGCAAGCAAGATAGACTCAGGGGACTCCTGCACTGCCTGCCTGGTTCTCTTAGACTGACTGGCAGTCACCCATTCTCTCTCTGCTTGCACGCTCCTAACCTGTGGTGTGAGCATCTCCCTAAACGTGCTATCCACTTAGTCCTCTGCCTCATGGATGCACAACAGTGATTCCAGCCGCCACTTGAGTTCCGAAGCCTGAGCTCAAGCTTCTGCAGCTGGTGACACTTCCTGCTGATGTGTTTGTCTAGGACACTTGGTGTGTCCATGACTTCTCACATACCGCAGAATGTACATTCCATTTGGCCACGCTGACCTGCCATAATGTAACTTTAAAAGTTTTTAATTATGATGAGAAGTAAAATAACTTACCAGTTACTCACCAATCAACTTCTTCCCCTGTACCGAAGAGAGGCGCAGCTACTGGAGGCTGAAAAAAAGGTGGAAGAAAGAAAGGAGCTCCTCCCTCATTTTATACTCTGTGCACTCAAATTGATTTTCTTATAGTTCCCCTCCTTACCGAACTCTCTCAATTACCAAACTCCCTTCTTCACACTGTACTCTCCAGCAGCACTCAAAGCAGACAAGCAGCACTGAGAGTCCCCTGAATTTATATTCTGAAATCAATGCTATCAGCTCTGCTAAAGCTCAGAAACCAGTTTAAGCTCACTACCGAATTAACTAGCTACAGCTACTCTCAGAGTGTTAGTATACCCTTGTTTAAAACTGCAAGAAACCTAACTTACCCCTTAACTGAAACAGTTAAGACTATTAACAATTAAACTTTGCCTGGCCTGCATGATTCAGCAAAACGCACAGCACTTTAATACTAGGAACTGATTCTTGGGGATCACCACCCCATCCACCATCACCTCCACTGAGAGCTGTGGTGAGCCAGGAACCCTGGCAGCACCAGGTCATCACTTACCACGTTCCAGAAGTACAGGTGTTCCACGGGGTTATCCGAAGCCATGACCTGATCAGACATAGCATCCACCTGGCAAACGTGCAGTCTGATCCAGTCCAGAAGGTGCATCATAAGGGAACCAGCTGCAATCAGATATTACTGCCTTAGTATTTCCACAAACCATAGTGTTACAACATCTAGTTAAAACAATTCAGTCACAACCCACTGCTGCAGCCCTGCCCAAGGCACAACTTCCTACTGCCGTACAGGTCCCACAGGCTCCAGCAGGTTCATGCTCCTGCTTAGCTACAGATCCCACAGGCTCCAGCAGATTCATGCTCCTGCTGGAGTACAGATCCCACAGGCTCCAGCAGATTCATGCTCCTGCTGGAGTACAGGTTTCACAGGCTCCAGCAGGTTCATACTCCTGCTGGAGTACAAGTCCCACAGGCTCCAGCAGGTTCATGCTCCTGCTTAGCTACAGATCCCACAGGCTCCAGCAGATTCATGCTCCTGCTGCAGTACAGGTCCCACAGGCTCCAGCAGGTTCATGCTCCTACTGAACTACAGATCCCACAGGCTCCAGCTGGGGTCCAGATCCCACAGGCTCCAGCAGTCATCCAGTGGCATGTTACATACTTGAGCCCGACAGTGGCAGTCACAAGCTATTCTACCACGGGACATCATAATCTGCTTAACCTTGGCCAACATCCACACACTCCATTCACAGTGATTGAGAGCAGGAGCTCTGAAGTCTTCCCCTCTAACCCAGTAGACCCGCTCCTGCTGTCTCAGTTAACCTTTCGAGCACTGAGATGCCAGCCTAAGGACCCCTGGATGACATGACCCTTGGTGACGCCAGCCATAAAGACAGCAGTGATGTTTTATTTGTACCAATTTGGGAAGATGTGGTAAATCAAAGAGCAGAGACAAGGCAAGAAAGGTATTAATATGGGAAATTATAAACAGACTATGCCAATAAGGCTAGAAGTTACAAAAATAATCAAAAGGACAAAACTAAAGACCCCGTATCTGAATGCACGTAGCCGTCGAAATAAAACAGATGACCTCAGAGTGCAAATAGAAATAAATAAGTATGATCTGATAGCCATTACAGAGACATGGCTGCAGGATGACATCGATAGGGACCTGAATATTGAAGGGTACATGACACTTAGGAAGGACAGGAAGCTAGGAAAAGGTGGAGGGGTAGCTCTGTTAATTAATTATGCTATTAGCACAATCGCGAGGGATGACTCAAGCTCAGGAAACTAGGAGGTAGAAGCAGTTTGGGTAGAGATGAAAAATGATAACGGCAAGAAGTCACCTGTGGGAGTGGTGTACAGGCCCCTAACAGTAACCACACAGTAGGACAGGGTATAAATGAAGAAATAATAGGTGCTTGTCAGAAAGGTACGGCGATAATCATGGGGGATTTTAATCTACATATAGACTGGAAATATTAGATGGGCAAAGGTAGCCTAGATGAGGAGTTCATAGAATGTTTTTGAGATAGTTTGTTAGAACAGCACATTCTGGAGCCAACCAGAGAGCAGGCTATACTAGACCAGGTATTGTGCAACAAGATAGGATTAATTAATGACCTCATAGTGAAGATGCCCCTAGGCAGCAGCGATCATAATATGATTGAATTTTATATTCAGTTTGAGGGAGAGAACAGTGGGTCCAAGACCAGTATTTTAAACTTAAATAAGGGCAATTATGAGGGCATGAAAGCACAGCTAGCTAAAGTGAACTGGCAAATTAGGTTGAGGTCAATAGATATGCAGTGGCAAACATTTAAGGGGATATTTCAGAATACACAGAATAGATACATTCCAACGAGAAACATTCCAAGGGGAGAAGCCACCATCCTTGTTAACTAAAAAAGTTAAAGATAGTATCAAAATTAAAGAAAAAGCAGATAATTGCACAAAACTGGGTGGCAGGTCAGAAGATCGGACAGAATATAAAAACCAAAGAATGACTAAAAGATTAAAAGGAGGGAAAAATTAGAGCACGAGGGAAAGCTAGCTAGAAATATAAAAAGATAGTAAGAGTGTCTATAGACATTTAAAAAAGAAAAGTTAACAAAGTGAGCGTTGGTCCGACGGAACGCGAGTCTGGGAGATTAATAATGGAAAATAAGGAAATGGCAGATGAATGGAACATGTATTTTGCATTGGTCTGCACTGTAGAGGATACAAATAAGATCCCAGAAATAGCTGTAAATCAAGAAAATTACAATCACCAGGAAATTGTTGGAGCTGCGGGCTGACAAACGGGTCCCGATGGACTTCATCCTAGGGTCTTAAAAGAAGTGACTAGCGAGATAGTTGATGTGTTGGTTTTAATTTTCCAAAATTCCCTTGATTCGGGGAAGGTTCCATTAGATTGGAAAATAGCAAATGTAGCTCCTTTATTCAAAAAGGGAGACAGAGAGCAGGAAACTACAGGCTAGTTAGCTTAACATCTGTCATATGGAAAATGTTCGAAGCTATTATTAAAGATGTTATAGCAGGGCACTTAGAAAAATTCAAGGTAATCAGGCAGAGTCAACATGGTTTTGTGAAAAGGAAATCATGTCAAACCAATTTATGTTCTTTGAAGAAGTAACATGTGCTGTGGATAAAGAGGAACCAGTGGACATACTGTACTTAACTTTACAGAAAGTATTTGATAAGGTGCCACATCAAATATTATTGCGGAAAATAAAAGCTAACCGTGTAGTGGGTAACATATTAGCATGGATAGAAGATTGACTAGCTAACAGGAAAGAGTGTAGGCATAAATGGTTTAATTCTGGTTGGCAAGATGTAACGAGTAGTGTGCCACAGGGATCAATGCTGGGGCCTCAATGTTTTACAATTTTTATGAATGACTTGGATGAAGGAATGGTTGGATGAATGGTTGCTCAATTAGCTGATGACACAAAGATAGGTCAAAAAATAAGTTGTGAAGAGGACATCAGGAGGCTACAAAGAGATATACAGGTTAAGTAAGTGGGCGAAGACCTGGCAAATGGAATATAATGTGGGAAAATGTGAAATTATCCATTTTGGCAGGCAGAATTTTTAAAAAAGCATATTATCTAAATGGTGAGAGATTACAGAGCTCCGAGATGCAAAGGGATCTGGGTGTCCTAGAGCATGAATCGCAAAAAGTTAGTATGCAGGTTCAGCAAGTAATTAGGAAAGCTAATAGAACGTTATTGTTTATTGTGAGGGGAATTAAATACAAAAGTTGGGAGGTTATGCTTCAGTTATACAGGGCATTGGTGAGACCACATCTGCAGTACTGTGTACAGTATTGGTCTCCTTATTTAAGGAAGGATGTTTATGCGTTGGAAGCAGTTCAGAGGAGTTTTACTAGACTAATTCCTGGAATGAGCGGGCTGTCTTTGAGGAAAGGTTGGACAGGCTAGGCTTGTATCCGCTGGAGTTTAGAACAGTAAGTGGTGCCTTGATTGTAACATATAAGATCCTGAGGGGTCTTGACAAGGTGGATGTGGAAAGGCTGTTACCTCTCGTGGGAGAATCTAGAACTAGGAGTCACATTTTAAAAATAAGTCGCCTATTTAAGACAGATGAGGAGAATTGTTTTCCCTCAGAAGGTTGAGTGTCTTTGGAACTCTCTTCCTCAAAAGGCAGTGGAAGCAGAGTCATTGAATATTTCTAAGGCAGAGGTTTTGATAGATTCTTGATAAGCCAGGGGGTGACAGGTTATCGGAGGTAGGTGGGAATGCTGAATTGAGGTTGCAATCAGATCAGCCATGATCTTGTAGAACGGCGAAGTGGGCTCGAAGGGCCGAGTGGCCTACTCCTGCTAATTCATATGTTCGTACGTGCAATGATGTTCAGAACGACATTCCAATGAGAAAGTGGAGATCTCCCCAGATGGCCAGTGCTGAAGACTGGGCACTAGTTCATCAGGTTGTTGTTCCCCTGGGTACCATAGTGAAATTTTGACAATTACCCATGAGATTTCGATGGCAAGGCATGCGAGTATTCAAAAGACTCAGGCCAGGATAAGACAGCATTTCCATTGGCCAGGCTTACGTAAAGATGTGGTTGAATTTTTCAGATCATGTCATACATGTCAGGTAGTTGGGAAGCCACAGCCTTCGATTAAGCCAGCCCCATTAATACCAATACTTGCTTTTGACAAACCATTTAGTAGTTTTCTTGTAGATAGTGTCAGACCCTTACCCACAACTAAGTGAGGTCACATTTTTTCCTAACCATCATGAATTTGTCCATTTGATTTCCAGAGGCAATACCTTTGGAAGAGATCACAGCAAAAGTTGTGACTGAGAGGTTAATTCAGTTTTTCACTAAATATGGATTGGCAAAAAAAAATTCAGTTGGACCAGAGATCAAATTTCCCATCAGGAGTATTTCAAGAGGTCTTGTGTAATTTGGGAGTGAAACTACTCAAATCATACGCTTATCACCTGCGGTCACAAAGTGCTTTGGCAAGGTATCACTAAACCCTAAAGAGTATGATTAAGGCATAATGTTTTGAGTATTGTCAGGCAGACCCAACACCTGCCAAGACTGAGGCACACATGATTTCACCACATGAACATCAAATCTTAAAATTGCAAGCCCCTGACTGGAATAATATTTGCATAGTAACTGACAGTGTTGGAACAATGGGGATCCAGTCATCATTTCCCCAATAGATAGAAGTGGTCAGACCAGTTTTAGTCACATGACTAACTGGGTGTTACAGAGGTTGGAACTGAGAGTGCTTTAAATTGGGGAAAAAAAGTGTTTGGAAGGAGAAAGCCATGTGCTCCCAGTTGGAACAGAACCTCCTCTCCAGTCCTGCCTGCCTCCATCTCTTTCCCACGGAACAGAACCTTGTGAAAACACATGCACCTCAATGTGAGAGAAAAGTCTCCTATGTAAACAAGGTTTAAGAAGAACACTGGGCCCCGACGAACAGAAAGACTACCTGCAATCAAGTGAGCTCAAAGCACAGTAAACAAGAAACTCTTATGAGCCTCAAATCCCTCTCTACTATATTTTCCTCTCCTTTTTTCTGTCCCTATTTACATGTGTGTATTGCATGCGCATGCTGGGTGTGTCGTATATCTGTAGGCATGAACCATATTAGAGTTTAAGTGAGTTTTAAAAATTTCACTTTCCTTCTTTAAACCGAAGAAAGCCTGTTTATGCTCATTTCTTTGCCTTATAATTGGAAAGCTGTGAACAAGGATTCACCAAAGGGGAAGCTCAAAACACAGTGTTTGAAAATTAAACCCTGTTACCATAAGACCGGGCGAAGACAGTAAAAGACTCCCTAAACACCTTTCTCACCTGGTCGAAACAGTATCCTCACAATTGGGATAAGGAAATACCATTTTTATTATTTGCCACAAATGATTTCAGCAAGTGATGAAAACCCAAGCAGATAGAACAGCTCAGGCACGTCGTTTTTTTTAGCTCAGGTCCTAAAAGCAGAATATAGGGAGTTAGGAAGTAAGCTGAAAAGTAGGACCTCAAAAGGTAATGATCGCAGGATTACTACCAATGCCATGTGCAAGTCAGAGTAGAAATAGCAGGATATATCGGATGAATACATGGCTGAAGAGATGGTGTGAGGGGGAGGGTTTTAGATTCCTGGGACATTGGGATCGATTCTGGGGGAGGTAGGACCAGTTCAAACTGGATGGGTTACACCTGGGCAGGACCGGGACTGATGTCCTCGGGGGAGTATTTGCTAGAGTGGTTGGGGAGGGTTTAAACTAAAATGGCAGGGGAATGGGAACCCTTGCAGAGAGTCAGAGGAGGGGGGATCAAAGACAAGAAGAAAAGACAGTAAGGGGAATAAGAAAACTGATAGGCAGAGAAATCAAGGGTCAGAATCAAACAGGGCCACAGTGAAAAACAGTGGGAAGGGGACAAGTAATGTTAAAAAAACAAGCCTTCAGGCTTTGTGCCTCAACGAGCAGAGCATTCGCAATAAAGTGGAAGAATTAATTGCGTAAATAGATGAAAACGGGTATAATATAGTCGGGATTACAGAGACATGGCTGCAGGGTGACCAGGGATGAGAAATGAACATCCAGGCATATTCAGTATTTAGGAAGGACAGACAAAAAGTAAAAGGCGGTGGAGTTGCACTGCTGGTTAAAGAGGAAATTAATGCAATAGTGAGAAAGGATATTAGCTCTGACGACGTGGAATTTGTATGGGTGGAGCTGCGAAACACTAAGGGGCAAAAAACGTTAGTGGGGGTTGTATATAGACCCCAAAGCTGTAGTGGTGATGTTGGGATTGGCATTAAACAGGAAATTAGAGACGCATGCGATAAAGGAACATGTGTAATTATGGGTGAATTTCATCTGCATATAGATTGGGCTAATTAAATTAGTCAATACCGTAGAGGAGGAAATCATGGAGTGTACATGGGATGGTTTTCTGGACCAATACGTTGAGGAACCAACTAGAGAACAGGCCATCCTAGACTGGGTATTGTGTAATGAGAGAGGAATAGTTGACAATCTAGTTGTGAGAGACCCCTTGGGGATGAGTGACCATAATATGATAGAATTCTTCATCAAGATGGAAAGTGACGTAGTTGATTCTGAGACTAGGGTCCTGAATCTTAATACAGGAAACTACGACGGTATGAGGTGCTAGTTCACTATGATGGATTGGGAAACGTTACTTAAAGGCATGACGGTGGATAGGTAATGGCAAACATTCAAAGAGCGCATGGATGAACTACAACAATTATTTATCCCTGTCTGGCGCAAAAGTAAAACGGGGAAGGTAGCCAAACCACGACTTACAAGGGAAATTAGAGATAGCATTAGAGCCAAGGAAGAGGCATACAAATTTGCCAGAAAAAACAGACCTGAGGATTGGGAACAATTTAGAATTTAGCAAAGGAGGACCAAGGGATTGATTAAGGGGGGAAAAATGGAGTACGAAAGTAAGCTTGCTGGGAACATAAAAACTGACTGTATAAGTTTCTATAGGTATGTAAAGAGAAAAAGATTGAAGACAAATGTAGGTCCCTTACAGTCAGAAACAGGGAAATTTATTATGGGGAACAAAGAAATAGCTGACCAACTAAATGCATACTTTGGGTCTGTCTTCACAAAGGAGGATCCAAATATCAGGTGAAAGGGAGGAGATTTAAAGGGGATCAAAGGGGTAAATTTTTCACACAAAGAATAGTGGGTATCTGGAATGAGCTGCCTGAGGTGGTGGTGGGGCAGGAACAGTAGCGACATTTAAGAGGCATCTGGACAAGTACTTGAATGAGCAAGGCATAGAGGGATATGGAATTAATGCAGGCAGGTGGGATTAGTATAGATAGGCATTATGGTCGGCATGGATGCGGTGGGCCAAAGGGCCTGTTTCTAAGCTGTACGACTCTATGACTCTAAATTCTGGGGAACACAGGGTTTAGTGAGAGAGAGGAACTGAAGGAAATTAGTATTAGTAGAGAAATGGTGTTGGGGAAATTGATGGGATTGAAGGCCGATAAATCCCCAGGACCTAATAATCTACATCCCAGAGTACTTAAGGAAGTGGCCCCAGAAATAGTGGATGCTATTTGGTGGTCATCTTCCAAGATTCTATAGACTCTGGAACAGTTCCTACAGATTGGAGGGTAGCTAATGTAACCCCACTATTTAAAAGGTGATGTAGAGAGTAAACAGGGAATTTTCGACCAGTCAGCCTGACATCAGTAGTGGGGAAAATTCTAGAGTCCATTATCAAAGATTTTATAGCAGAGCACTTGGAAAACAGTGGTAGAATCGGACAGAGTCAGCATGGATTTACGAAAGGGAAATCATGCTTGACAAATCTACCAGAATTCTTCGAGGATGTAACTAATAGAGTTGATGAAGGGAGCCAGTGGATGTGGTTTATTTGGACTTTCAGAAGGCTTTCGACAAAGTCCCATGTAAGAGATTAGCATGTAAAATTAAAGTGAATGGGATTGGGGGTAGTGTATTGCGATGGATAGAAAGTTGGTTGGCAGACAGGAAACAAAGAGTAGGAATAAACAGGTCTTTTTCCAAATGGCAGGCAGTGACTAGTGGGGTACCGCAGGGATCGGTGCTAGGACCCCAGCTATTCACAATATATATTAATGATTTAGATGAGGGAACTAAAGGTAATATCTCCAAATTTGCAGACAACACAAAAATGGGTGGGAGGGTAAGTTGTGAGGAGGATGCAGAGAGGCTTCAGGGTGATTTGGACAAGTTGAGTGAGTGGGCAAATGCATGGCAGATGCAGTATAATGTGGATAAATGTGAGGTTATCCACTTTGGTAGCAAAAACAGGAAGGCAGATTATCTGAACGACCATAAACTGAGAGGGGGAAATATGCAGTGAGACCTGGGTGTTCTCATACTCCAGTCGCTGAAGATAAGCATGCTGGTCCAACAGGCGGTAAAAAAGGCAAATGGTATGTTGGCCTTCATAGCGAGACGATTCGAGTACAGAAGCAGGGATGCCTTGCTGCAATTATACAGGGCCTTGGTGAGTCCAAACCTTGAATACTGTGTGCAGTTTTGGTCTCCTTATCTGAGGAAGGATGTTCTTGCTATAGAGAGAGTGCAGCGAAGGTTTACCAGACTGATTCCTGGGATGGTGGGACTGGCATATGAGGATAGATCAAGTCGGTTAAGATTATATTTGCTGGAATTCAGAAGTGAGGGGGGATCTCATAGAAACCTATAAAATTCTAACAGGACTTGATGTCCTGACAAATGTCGGGTAATGCATTTTGGAAGGTCTAACGCAGGTGGGAAGTATACAGTAAATGGCAGAGCCCTTAGGAGTATTGACAGGCAGAGAGATCTGGGCGTACAGGTCCACAGATCACTGAAAGTGGCAACGCAGGTGGATAAGGTAGTCAAGAAGGCATACAGCATGCTTGCCTTCATCGGTTGGGGCATTGAGTATAAAAATTGGTAAGTCATGCTGCAGCTGTACAGAACCTTAGTTAGGCCACACTTGGAATATTGCGTACAATTCTGGTCGCCACACTACCAGAAGTACGTGGAGGTTTTGGAGAGGGTACAGAAGAGGTTTACCAGCACATTGCCTGGTCTGGAGGGTATTAGCTATGAGGAGAGGTTGGATAAACTCGGATTGTTTTCACTGGAACGACAGAGGTAGAGGGGCGACATGATAGAGGTTTACAAAGTTATGAGTGGCATGGACAGAGTGGATAGTCAGAAGCTTTTTCCCTAGGGTGGAAGAGTTAGTTACTAGGTGACATAGGTTTAAGGTGCGACAGGCAAAGTTTAGAGGGGATGTGCGAGGCAAGTTTTTTTTTTTTTTTTACAGAGGGTGGCGAGTGCCTGGAATTTGCTGCCGGGGGAGGTGGTGGAAGCAGGTACGATAGCGACGTTTAAGAGGCATCTTGACAAATACATGAATAGGATGGGAATAGAGGGATACGGACCCCAGAATTGCAGAAGGTTTTAGTTTAGACAGGCATCAAGATCGCCGCAGGCTTGGAGGGCCGAATGGCCTGTTCCTGTACTGTTCTTTGAAGGATGTTCCCAATGGTGAGGGAGTCCAGAACCAGGGGTCATAGTCTAAGGATACAGGGTAAACCTTTCAGGACTGAGATGAGGAGAAATTACTTTACCCAGAGAGTGATGACCTGTGTAATTTGCTACCACAGAAAGCAGTTGAGGCCAAAACATTGCATGTTTTCAAGGAGTTAGATATAGCTCTTGGGATGAAAGGGATCAAAGGATATGGGGGGAAAGCGGGAACAAGTTACTGAGTTGGATGATCAGCCATGATCATAAATGAATGGCGGAGCAGGCATGAAGGGCTGAATGGCCTACTCCTGCTCCTATTTTCTATGTTTTCACCATGGAGACAAGGTGCTAGTTTTGTTGCCTTTGCCTGGGGAACAACTGAAAGCTTGGTTCAGTGGACCTGACTTCATGACAAGGAAATTTAGTAAGGTGAACTATTTGTTTGGTACCCCTGGCAGATGGAAAAGTCAAAGGGTGTGTCACGTGAATATAATGAAAAAATACTATGACTGTGAACCTCATCAACCAGTAAATATATTCCAAGTGACAGAAGGGGTGGTTAAGGATATTGTTACTTTTAATGAACTGGATGAAGAGGCAAAGACTGAGAATTCTCAGATTGAAAACCCTGCAGTGAAACTGGCAAACACAGAAGTGTTAGAAAGTTTACATACGGTTCTACATTATCTTTCTGAATATAAAAGGGACCTAACTGAGCTGTTAAAAGAGTCTAAAGCAGTTTGTGAAGCTACGCCAGGTCAAACTCCTCAGGCTATTCAAGGGGTTGATTTAGGGACAACTACACCCATTAAACAGAACCCTTATCAATTTAAACCTCAGGTCTGAGAGGAGTTTCAATATATGCTAAATAATAATATAATTGAACCCAGACAAAGTAGCTGGAGTTCTCTAGTAGTGCTGGCTACCAAAGCCAGACGGTTCCAAAAGATTTTGTATTATCAGAAAGTCAATGCAGGAACTAAAACAGACTTTTATCCAATCCCACAACTTGAGGATTGTATTGATAGAGTAGGGAATTCAGTCTTTATTAGCAAGACTGATCTGCTGAAAGCATACTGGCAAGTCCCACTGACAGACCAAGGTAAAGAAATTTCTGCCTCCATGACCCCAGATGGCCTATTTCAGTGTAAGGTCATCAGTTTAGTATGAAAAATGCAACAGCTACATTTCAAAGATTGACTATCCAGGTGATTGCTGGACTAAGCATTGTGTTGTGTACATTGATGACCATTTGGTATACAGTGACACTGGGAGGATCATGTTGAACACATAAAAAGGCTCTGTTTGACAAGTTAAAAAAAACCAATTTGGTAATAAACGTAGTGAAGTTTACCAAGTCTAAGGTCTCCTAACTGGGGCATGACGTGGGTCAAGGTCAAGTGTTGCCCAGAGAAGCTAAGGTTCAGGCGATAATAGACTTTCTAGTCTCCAAGATTAGAAAAGGAGATACTACGATTCCTCGGGATGTGTGGGTTCTACTGGATGTTTGTTCCTAACTTCAGTACAGTATTTACCCCACTGACAAATTTATTAAAGAGATACGTGAAGGCTGAATGGACAGAATCCTGTCAAATGGTATTTGACAAATTAAAGACCATTTTAATAAATGAGCCCATCCTGGCAGCAACACATTTTAGCAAGCCCTTTAAAGTGGCTATTGATGCCAATAGTGTAGGAGCAGTATTACTCCAGGATGATGCTAGTATTGAACGACCAGTCAGTTCCTTCTCAAGAAATCTAAATAAGTACAAAAACAGGTTTGTAGAGAAATTCAAGACCAAGAACGCCACATGATTCTGATGGAGTTTAATGTTACAATCATTTACCCTGAAGATCGTACATGTTACAGGAAAGAACAATGTAATTGTCGATACTCTGTCTAGGATTTAAAGGAACGATATAATGGAGGAAAACAACTCATACGTATGAAAATGGAAGCGTTTGCAAAATCAATACTATGGTAACCAATTTTCTATTTTCAGGGGGATGTGTTATGAACACTGGACTTTGTAGCATGATAGTTCAAAAACTGTGATTTTTAATGTAATGGAAAAAGGATTCGAAGGGAACATGTGACCTCATACCAACTCTACATAGGAATCCTCATTACCACGTGAACAAGCAACCCAGATTAAAGACGCTTTTGAAAGCGGAATGCAAGGTTGTAACATCTGAAGGACAATGGATTTCTCTCTCCCAGACACTCAGACTGTAAACAGGGAACCAAGACTCTGAAGGTGCAAACTCGAGTTGAAATTTTTTTAACACCTGGAAACAAAGATAGACCCAAGTGGTTCTGCTGTGGCCAGACTTGTGGACTGACTTTTGATTCTGGATAAATTTAACAGGCTTTCAAAAGTCTAGAGGCTGTAAGGAAGACCGGAAGACACAAAAACCATCAGTGGCAGCCTCAGGAGAGAGAAGACATCTGCTCTCAGAATACTGAGAGAGTGAAAGGTTACTAAGACTTGAACCCAATTCGAAAGTGGAGGTTCTTGGAGGTAAAAAGACCAAGGGAGTCACAAGAGATTGCCTTATTCACAGAAGTCCAAGTCGAACGCGCTCGGAAGAAGTGAGCGACGAGGACATTGACTGAGAAGGACAGGGAGATCCAACTCATTGCAATTAGGAGTAGTTTGGGACTTTTAACTGCAAAGGTATGGTTTCAATGAGTACACTGTAAAGTATAAATGTGTGGGGTTTCAAGTGTCCTAATAAGTTAAAGGAAATACCTTTGTCTATAATTTAGTGCATTAGCAACTTACAAAGTACTGTTTAATTAATGCTGACTTTTAATTTAGTTGTTGCAGTAAAAGTCTTAAAACATGAAATCTTGTCATGTATTTCTTTAAATGGGTCTGGGGGGGTTCATATCTCCTGTTTAAACGTTAACAGTTTCACTGAGTTCACAACAAAATCCCACCTGTAAGCTTGTGAAATTGAATTCAGTAAAATTGCTAAATTGTGGGCTGGCACCAGAAAATGACCCTGAAGCTATTAGCTTGTTGTATAAACCCAACTGGTTTATTCGAATCATTCAGGGAAAAGGAGCGTGTCGGTTCGACATACAAGTGACTCCAGCTCCACACCATGGTTGACTCCTATTGTCGTAAGAAGGGGCAACAGATAGGACCTTGCCAGTGTCAGTGTCACCCACATCCCAAAAACAAATAAATCCCAAAGAAAGTTCAATTGAACAAAGACAAGCACTGCAGGGTCACACATGTAACTTTTCAGCCTCACCTTGAGATGCCTCAATGAACAGGATCTCACAGAGATTCCAGATCAGCTCCATCGCAGACAGAATTGAAACCTGCCATTAAGAGAGAAAACCCTGCTGTTACCATCCATCAGCATATCGCACTTTACTCCAAAATTTAGAACTATTTCAAGAAATCATGCGGCCGAGCACTGCAATGGGTTAGATATCCAAGATCTAGGCTCAGACCCAGTCCAGACAAAAGAGATGCAAGTCTCCTCCATCTCCTAGCTGGAACAGTCCTACATTAGCTAATGCGGACAGTTTCAGTCCAGTGAGCATGCATCCACAGTATAATATAACCCC
Source organism: Heterodontus francisci (assembly GCF_036365525.1). NCBI lineage: Eukaryota > Metazoa > Chordata > Chondrichthyes > Heterodontiformes > Heterodontidae > Heterodontus > Heterodontus francisci. Next base: position 11,499,864 of record NC_090396.1, read on the forward strand.
ACGCTGTTCCTGCCTTGGGAGTGCTTTATAGAACAGTAAAGAGGGAGCTAGGAATCTGACCTGTGCTGTACATGCTCTGGGTGTGTTTGATAGGGCAGCGTTTTTTTTAATATTCATTCATGGGATGTGGGCGTCTCTGGCCAGGCCACCATTTATTGCCCATCCCTAATTGCCCTTGAGAAGGTGGTGGTGAGCTGCCTTGTTGAACCGCTGCAGTCCATGTGGGGTAGGTAAACTCACAGTGCTGTTAGGGAGTTCCAGGATTTTGACCCAGCGACAGTGAAGGAACGGCGATATAGTTCCAAGTCAGGATGGTGGATGATTTCGAAGGAAACTTGCAGGTGAAGGTGTTCCCATGCATTTGCTACCCTTGTCCTTCCAGTTGGTAGAGGTCACGGGTTTGGAAGGTGCTGTCTAAGGAGACTTGGTGCGTTGCTGCAGTGCATCTTGTAGATGGTACATACTGCTGCCACTGTGCGTCGGTGGTGAAGGGAGTGCCAATCAAGTGGGCTGCTTTGTCCTGGATGGTGTCGAGCTTCTTGATTGTTGTTGGAGCTGCACCCATTCCAGGCAAGTGGAGAGTATTCCATCACACTCCTGACTTGTGCCTTGTAGATGGTGGACAGGCTTTGGGGAGTCAGGAGGTGAGTTACTCGCCTCAAGGATTCCTAGCCTCTGACTTGCTCTTCTAGCCACGGTATTTATATGGCTACTCCAGTTCAGTTTCTGGTCAATGGTAACCCCGAGGATGTTGATAGTAGGGGATTCAGTGATTATAATACATTCAAATGTCATGGGGAGGTGGTTAGATTCTCTCTTGTTGGAGATGGTCATTGCCTGGCACTTGTGTGGCGTAAATGTTACTTGCCACTTATCAGCCCAAGCCTCGATATTGTCCAGGTCTTGCTGCAGTTCTACACGGACTGCTTCAGTATCTGAGGAGTCACGAATGGTGCTGAACATTGTGCAATCATCAGCAAACATCCCCACTTCTGACCTTATGATTGAAGGAAGGCCATTGATGAAGCATCTGAAGATGGTTGGGTCTAGGACACGACCCTGAGGAACTCTTGCAGTGATGTCCTGGAGCTGAAATGATTGACCTCCAACAGCCACAACCATCTTCCTTTGTGCTAGGTATAACTCCAACCAGCGGAGAGTTTTCCCCAATTCCCACTGACTCTAGTTTAGCTAGGGCTCCTTGATGCCATATTCGGTCAAATGCTGCCTTGATTTCAAGGGCAGTCACTCTCACTTCACCTCGAGTTCAGCTCTTTTGTCCATGTTTGAACCAAGGCTACAATGAGGTCAAGAGCTGAGTGGCCCTGGCGGAACCCAAACTGAGCGTCACTGAGCAGGTTATTGCTAAACAAATGCCGCTTGATGGCACTGTCGATGACACCTTCCATCACTTTACTGATGATTGAGAGTAGACTGATGAGGTGGTAACTGTCCGGGTTCGAATTGTCCTGCTTTTTGTGTACAGGACATACCTGGGCAATCTTCCACATTGCCGGGTAGATGCCAGTGTTGTAGCTGTACTGGAAAAGCTAGGCTCGGGGCGCGGCAAGTTCTGGAGCACAGGTCTTCAGTACTATTGCCGGAATATTGTCAAGGCCCATAGCCTTTGCAGTATCAAGCGTCTCCAGTCGTTTCTTGATATCACACCTGGAAGAGGGTGTAGAAGGGTGGGTTAGTAAATTTGCGGATGACACGAAGGTCGGTGGAGTTGTGGATAGTGCCGAAGGATGTTGTAGGGTACAGAGGGACATAGATAGGCTACAGAGCTGGGCTGAGAGATGGCAAATGGAGTTTAATGCGGAAAAGTGCGAGGTGATTCACTTTGGAAGGAGTAACAGGAATGCAGAGTACTGGGCTAATGGGAAGATTCTTGGTAGTGTAGATGAACAGAGAGATCTTGGTGTCCAGGTGCATAAATCCCTGAAGGTTGCTACCCAGGTTAATAGGGCTGTTAAGAAGGAATATGGTGTGTTAGCTTTTATTAGTAGGGGGATCGAGTTTCGGAGCCACGAGGTTATGCTGCAGCTGTACAAAACTCCGGTGAGACCGCACCTGGAGTATTGCGTGCAGTTCTGGTCACCGCATTATAGGAAGGATGTGGAAGCTATGGAAAGGGTGCAGAGGAGATTTACTAGGATGTTGCCTGGTATGGAGGGAAGGTCTTACGAGGAAAGGCTGAGGGACTTGAGGTTGTTTTCGTTGGAGAGAAGGAGGAGGAGAGGTGACTTAATAGAGACATATAAGATAATCAGAGGGTTAGATAGGGTGGATAGTGAGAGTCTTTTTCCTCGGATGGTGATGGCAAACACGAGGGGACATAGCTTTAAGTTGAGGGGTGATAGATATAGGACAGATGTCAGAGGTAGTTTCTTTACTCAGAGAGTAGTAAGGGCGTGGAACGCCCTGCCTGCAACAGTAGTAGACTCGCCAACTTTAAGGGCATTTAAGTGGTCATTGGATAAACATATGGATGAAAATGGAATAGTGTAGGTCAGATGGTTTCACAGGTCGGCGCAACATCGAGGGCCGAAGGGCCTGTACTGCGCTGTAATGTTCTAATTCTAATTCTAAAATACACGAAGTGAATTGAATTGGTTGAAGTCTGGCATCCGAGATGCTGGGGACTTCAGGAGGAGGCAGAGATTGATCAACTCAGCACTTCTGGCTGAAGATTGTTGCAAAAGCTTCAGCCTTATCATCTTCACTGATGTGCTGGGCTCCCCCATCATTGAGGATGGGGATATTTGTGGAGCCATCTCCTCCAGTTAATTTTTTAATTGTCCACCACCATGCACGACTGGATGTGGCAGGACTGCGGAGCTTAGATCGGATCCGTTGTTTATGGGATCGCTTAGCTCTGCTCTTGCATGCTGCTTACACAGTTTGGTACCTCATTTTGAGGAATGCCTGGTGCTGCTGCTGGCATGCCCTCCAGTACTTTTCATTGAACCAGGATTGGTCTCCCGGCTTGATGGTAATGGTAGAGTGGGGGATATGCTGGGCCATGAGGTTACAGATTATGGTTGAGTACAATTCTGCTGCTGCTGATGGCCCACAGCGCCTCATGGATGCACAGTTCTGCACTGCTAGATCTGTTCGAAATCTATCCCATTTCGCATGGTGGTAGTGCCATACAACACGGTATCCTCAAAGTGAAGACAGGTCTTGGTCACTCCTACCAATACAGTCATGGACAGAAGCATCTGTGGCAGACAGATTGGTGAGGTCAAGTAAGTTTTTCCCTTTTATTGGTTCCGTCACCACCTGCCACACGCCCAGTCTAGCAACAATGTCCTTTAGGACTCAGCCAGCTCGGTCAGTAGTGGTGTTACTGAGCCACTCTTGGTGATGGACATTGAAGTCCCCCACCCAGAGTACATTCTGCACTCTTGCCACCCTCAGTACTTCCTCCAAGTGGTGCTTAACGTGGTTCAAACATGGCCCGTGTTTGACCTGATGACATGAGACTTCATGAGGTTTGAATTCGACGTTGAGGACTTCCAAGGCAACTCCCTCCCGCCCATGGACCACTGTACCACTGCCTCTGGTGGGTCTGTCCTGCTGGTAGGACAGGACATAGCCGGGGATGGTGATGGCAGTGTCTGGGACATTGCCTGTAAGGTATGATTCCGTGAGTATGCCTATGTCAGGTTGTTGCTTGACTAGTCTGTGGGACAGCTCTCCCAACTTTGGCACAAGCCCCCAGATACTAGTAAGGAGGACTTTGCAGAGTCGACAGGGCTGGGTTTGCCGTTGTCATTTCCGGTGCCTTGGTCAATGACGGGTGGTCCATCTGGTTTCATTCTTTATTGACTTCGTAGCGGTTAGATACAACTGAGTGGCTTACTAGGCCATTTCAGAGGGCATGTAAGAGTCAACCACATTGCTGTGGGTCTGGAGTCACACCTAGGCCAGACCAGGTAAGGACGGCAGATTTCCTTCCCTAAAGGACATTAGTGAACCAGATGGGTTTTTACAACAATCGACAATGGTTTCATGGTCATCATTAGACTAGCTTTTAATTCGTTCTGCTATGGTGGGATTCAAGCCCATGTCCCCAGAGCAACACCCTGGGTCTCTGGGTTACTAGTCCAGTGACAATACCACTACACCATTGCCTCCCCAGAGGAAGCTTTACTCTGTATCTAACCCTGTGCTGTACCTGCCCTGGGAATGTTTGATGGGACAGTGTATAGGGAACTTTACTCAGTATCTAACCCATGTTGTACGTGCAATAGGAGTGTTTGTTCTGAATTGCACTGCTCTATTCACCAAATAAATATTCCAGTTTTGAGGCAAACATGCACTTTTACTAGCTTATCTATTCTTTATCATACTTGGTTCAAGCAGCATCTGTACTGATCCCAGAATGAGCCTCCCCTGAAGACTACTGTAAATTAAGAGATTCTTAGAAGTTCAAGTCACTCTCAAAGACTTAGGCTAAAAATCTGATGAAATCACCACTCTCTCAGCAGCTGACCCATGAATCCGGAGGGCGAAAGCCTGGATTAGCGCAGTGAGAAGTACTCGGTTACCATTCCAGCCTCAGGTAAATACAGTACCTGTGGATGAGAGTTGACGACTGTGCTTGCAATAATGTAGCTGAACAAAGAGGGAGTCCCAAAAGATTCCTTTCATGGGAACTGGTTTAAAAAAAAGAGGGGGCTGAAGAAACAGCCTGAAGCAAAGAAATCAGGAATCTGTTGCAGTGAATTATGAGGTAGTCGTCTTCCTAAACATGTGCACATGGGAAGCAAATCCATCCACAGTTCAACTGCCTTACTGTAAAGGCTTGCACTTGAATAACAGGCAGAGAGAAGACACCAAAAGGTGGTCAGCACCAGCAGAACCCAGGCCCCACCCACCTTTAGAAAAAGGAGAAAAAAAATCAAGGGAAATTAAAGGGAAAATTTCAAAAAGCAAACATATCACCTCTGGCCAAACTAGTGGTCCAGCTCCTAATTCAGAGTCATTGAGTTATTTATGGCACAGAAGGCAGCCATTCAGCCCGTGCTGGCTCTCCATGGAGCTATTCAGTCACTCCCACTCCCCTGCTCGATCCCCATGGCCCTGCAAGTCACCACCTAATTTCCTTCTGAAGTCATTGATTGTCTCTGCTTCCACCACCCTCCTCGGCAGCAAGTTCCAGGTCTTTGCATATAAGTACAAGTTTTTGCTACCATGCAACTTATATTAGCAAATTACTGACCAGCAGTTGTAACCTTGTAGTACGAATGTTCTAAATATCTAGGGCGGCACAGTGATTAGCACCGCAGCCTCACAGCTCCAGGGACCCGGGTTCGATTTTGGGTACTGCCTGTGCGGAGTTTGCAAGTTCTCCCTGTGACTGCGTGGGTTTCTGCTGGGTGCTCCGGTTTCCTCCCACAGCCAAAGACTTGCAGGTGATAGGTAAATTGGCCGTTGTAAATTGCCCCTAGTGTAGGTAGGTGATAGGGAATATGAGATTACTGTAGGGTTAGTATAAATGGGTGGTTGTTGGTCGGCACAGACTCGGTGGGCCGAAGGGCCTGTTTCAGTGCTGTATCTCTAAATATAAAACCCTTGAAGCGAACAGCAGTATGTCACTGCTGCTCACATCGTGAAAATAACTCATTTACAATCCTAGTGCAACCAAAAGAAAAATGTCAGCAACAGATAAGCATACCAGGAATCACCTCCCCCAAAGCCTAATCTGCAGCCCAGCCGGACATTAGCTAAACAGTGCTCAAGTATTGTCATACCTGCGCCTCATACTGCATCGAAGTGGCAGGATCCTCAGAGAAAGCTGTGATAAAAAAAATGTTACTGCAGATACTGTACACTAAAATCATCAGAAATGCAAAATGTAGACACTGTAGGGGGTGTAGAGAAAGTCAACAAGACTAACTGAGTACAATAGGATGAACTTTGATGAAAATGGCTTTTGGAGTATATGATTGGACACAAAGGGAATGCAGTGGTATGTATGCATTTTCAGAAGCTGCTCGATAAGCTGTCTCCCAAGAAGCTTATTACTAAAATTCCAGAAGGATCGGTAACTAGAGGACATTTAAGGTTATTGACGAAATATCTAGGGGAAGATTAAAAGAATTTTATTCATTACACAGTGAGTTATGATTGGAAATCACTGTCTGCGAAGGCAGCAGCTTCAACAGTAACTTTCAAAAGGGAACTGGATAAATACTTGAAAGGAAAAAACTACAGGGTTATGGGGAAACAGCAGCGCGGTGGGACAAACTGGATAGCTCTTTGAAAGAGCTGGGACAGACACAATGGGCCGAATGGCTTCCTTCTGCATTGTATTGTTTCAGCTGCTTTGGCCCTGAGCTCTGGAATTCCCTCCATAAACCTCTCTACCTCCCCTCTCCTCCTTTAAAATGTTCCTTAAAACCTACTTCTTTGACAAAACTTTTAGTCATCTGTCCTGAAGTCATCTTCTGTGGCTCAGTGTCAACATTTTTATTGTTAATACTCTAGTTCAGCACCTTGGGATGTTTGCTATGTTAAAGGCACTATATAAATGCAAGTTGTAGATGTATGATTTTATGATTCTAAGAGGAAATATAGAAAGTTGATGATGGACAAGAAACAAAGTTAGGGTGAATGGGTGTTGTTCAGCTTGGATCAACTGGTGCACCCCAGGAGTCACGGCTGGGTTCATTTTATCTCATTATATATTGAAGGTTTGGATGGTATATGTGGAGTACCATCCTTGAAATTTACTGACAGTACAGAAGTAGGAAGCTTAACAAAGAGTGAGAAGGACTGTAAACAGATGTTAATGAAATGGGCAAGCAGATGGCAATCATTTTGATGTGAAGAAGTGAGGTCAAACAGGAATGAGAGTAGAGATTTAATGGAGTACAAGAGTAAGGACGTAATGATAAGTTTATACAAAATGTTGGTTAGTCCATAGCACTGTGTGCAGCGTTGGCTCATCGTATAAAAAAAGACATTAAAGCTGTAGATAGTGAACAGTGTAGATTCACCAGGGTGATACCAGGGATGTGAATTTATAGTTATGAGAGACTGAAGATGCTGAGACTGTTTCACTGAGCAGAGAAGGATAAGAGGTGGCTTTTAAAATTATGAAAACTTTTGCTAAGACTGAATAGGAAATGATCATTCCTCTGGGTGGGGAATCAGTGATCATGGATCATCAATGTACAAGTCTCACTAAGAGTGAGGAAAGGGATTTGAAGAAATTTATTTCTACAGTGGGTTGTTGGAGTATTGAATATTTTTCCACAGGGAGTGGTTGAGGCAGAGACCATCACACCCATTAAGATGAGAGAATAAATATTTAAAACAGATGACACGATGGGCTGAATGGTCTCTTTTGGTGCTGTGCACGATGATTCTATTGAATGAGCTATGAAAAAAGATGTGAGAAGCTCAAACACTACAGGTTACAAAAATGATACTAAGGAGGATATAAAACATTACATGGTATTGAGTAAACCTTGAATATCAATTAAGCCAAGAAAGGACCGAATAACATAAATTTAAGTTTGCAAAACTAATTTAAAACAGCTCTTAGGAAGATCCTCTTTACCCAGAGTGGGATACTGAATGGAATATAACTGCCACATAGAATAGATGGCTGTTACAATGGGAGAGTTTGGGAATTGGAGGGGTGGATTTCAATGGGCTGAATGCACTTTTCGAATCCACAACTTTCACTGTGTACAAACACAGTCACTGGACAGCAAACTGAAAGCAGGATTCACACCTGGATAATTCAAGGGTGTTGAGGTCAACTTTCACCCCACCACCACTCCCCAACTACCCACACCACTTGCAATTAGTTAACTCAGCACAAATTAGGGGATTTCCTGGTCTGTATGGTTCAAGTACTCTGTGGACAAGCTTATTCCTACCACTCCCTGTATGAACCCACAGCCATTGTGAAGACGCCCGGTATGGGATGGGAGCAGGCCACTAGGAACAGCGCCTTCCATGAGGCCTACACCAGAAAGAAAATGTCCCACCTTTTAATCAATTTAATAAGTCCACAGCATAGAAGGGGTGAGTGACATTGCTTTCTGAAATCCCCAATACTTAGGGAGGCTGGTGTGTAATGAATTTCTTTGCAGTAAAATCTTCACATTGTGACTTGCAGCTTACCAGCTCCTGCAGCTCTGTGCAGTTCTTCCAGATAAGCTCTTATCACAGAACGATAGTTCTTGCTAATATAGATTAACCTGCAACAAAAATTATCTGTTACCATATGGGAATAAAACCTTACCAAACTGCACTCCTACCCCCCATCCCAGGGATGCCGACACTGGCTGGAGCATTTCCAGGCAAGCAAGGGGCTCATGAGAGCATGCATGATATAAAAGAGTTCAGAAAAAGGTAAATCTGGACCATTAATCCAGATTAAAGCAAGACACTTGGATAAGGGGCCAAGATAGAAACTGCTGAAAAGCACATTTAGGACCGGCGTCAGGAAAGGATCAACATGTGGAACTGGACTCGAGTAATGGGACTGTGGTTATTTTTCTGAACAGTTGAATGAGGATAGGCTAAACAGACTTTCGCATCTGGATCAATCTCATGAAAAGAGATCACATACCTCAGGAGAGACCAGAAATAAAACTAGGGCCATGCTGCTTATAATGGCTCAGTGCTATCCTAAGTACTACCTTCACCCAGGTCTGAGGCTCGATACAACTGAAGCATAACTTCCATCCCTTTGTATTCCAGCCCTCCGAGATAAAGACCAACATGCCAATAGCTTTCTTCATTGTTTTTTTTTTTTACTTGTCCCATAGCTTTTAATGATTTATGTACACAGACTCTCAAACCTCTCTGCTTATCCACAATTCCTAGTTTATCACAATTTTTAAATATTCCAATTTGTTTTTCTTGGGTCCAAAGGCCTCACACTTCTGCTCACTTCCTCTGTCTACACCCCATTGTAACTTCCTTCACACATCCGTAATAATTACTGAACGACCCACTTAGTCATCTGCAAACTTGGATATACAATTTTCTATTCCTTCATCCAAGTCATTGATATATATGGTGCAAAGATGAGGCCCGAGTACAGATCCCTGGAGAAAATAAAGTCTCATCCCACCATTCAGAGGACCTACCATTTATTTCAACTGTCTCCTAACTCCCAACTAATTTCTAACCAGTGTCACAAGGTTTCCTTGATAATTCTATGCACTTTCATTTTTGCTAATAATCTCTTGTGCTGATCTTTATAATTTGGAAGTCCATATGGACAACATCCACAGGCACTCCCTATTAATGGCCTTCTCAAAAAGTTCAACTAAACTCAATCAGACACAACCTACCATTCACAAATCCATGTCAACTCTCTGATCAGCTCAAGTACTCAGTCACTTTCACTATCTAGTAACTCCCCCACAACTTACATGAGGTTGACAGGTTTGTAGTTACCTAGCTTCTCTCTCCCACTCTTAAATAACGGAGTAACATTTTCAGCTTTCCATAATAATGACAGAATAAACCAGGAATACGGAGTACTTTCAGAATTTTTTTTATTTCAGAATTCCAGCATCCTCAGTATTTTGTATTTGTAATTTTCCAGTTTTTTCATTCCTTACGCTCTGTGTACGTGTGTAACTCTGATTTGGGCAATAGTCCCCATCCTGTCCATGTGCTTTCCTCACTTTTTCCTTCTTGGTGTTTAACTTATTTCAGGTTTTTTATTATTGTTTTCCATTAGTCGGCCTGTCAAGGCAGCAATTAGAGGGCTACAATGGGCCCCTGCACACTGGCAACCTGGCCTCCACATTTTCCCATAGCACAGTCACCACGCTTCATAATGTATTACATGTGAAGTGCTTTGAAACTCAATAAGTGCTGCAGAAATGCAAATCTGTCTTTCCCTCTACCCCACAATGCATCAAGGGGGGAAGAAGGATCTCCACTTAATTCATATCAATTTGTTGCAAAGAGTGAACTACCTGAAGATAGGGGGCCATAGACAACATTTCAGAGAGAAAGAGATCTGGAAATCAGTTTCTACTCACTCTGCTCTCCGGGACTTGCAATCCTGCTCAGATTTCTGAAGTGTCATGAAGATGCCGTGTGACTCATTGAAAAGTTTACGCAGAATTGGCGAGTAAACATCCTTATCGTTGTGGACAATTTGAATGTGGGGCATCCCTGAGGAGCTTCCAGGGGGGCTCTCTGGGGTTTGAAAAGAAAAAGGGCTTGTAAATTCAAGACAGCACAACTGTACACAGTCTGCACAAAGAACACCGTCAAACGTAGCAATGCACATCGTCAAACGCAGCAATGCCACTCTCCACCCACAGCTCAGTATCAATCCAATATCAATCTCACTGCCCCGCACTCTCCACACAGGCCTGTATCAATCCCAAACGAATCCCACAGCCCCGATCTCTCCCCATAGCCCGCGATCAATCCTTAACTAACCCCACTGCCTCATTCTCTCCCCATAGCCCTGTATCAATCCCAAACTAATCCCTCAGCCTCATTATCTCTCCATAGCCCTGTATTAATCCCAAACAAATCCCACTCTCTCCCCATAGCCCTGTATCAATTCCAAACTAATCCCACTCTCCCCATAGCCCTGCAGCAATCCCAAACGAATCCCACAGCCCCGATCTCTCCCCATAACCCTGGATCAATCCCCAACTAATCCCAAGCCTCATTCTCTCCCCATAGCCCTGTATCAATCCCAAACTAATCCCTCAGCCTCATTATCTCTCCATAGCCCTGTATTAATCCCAAACAAATCCCACTCTCTCCCCATAGCCCTGTATCAATTCCAAACTAATCCCACTCTCCCCATAGCCCTGCAGCAATCCCAAACGAATCCCACAGCCCCGATCTCTCCCCATAGCCCGCGATCAATCCTTAACTAACCCCACTGCCTCATTCTCTCCCCATAGCCCTGTATTGATACCCAAATTAATCCCAGTGTCACTCTCCCCTCATAGCCCTGCATCAATTCCCAAACTAATCCCACAGGCCCACTCTCTCCCCGTAGCCCTGTATCAATCCCACTCACTTCCCATAACCCTGTATCAATCCCAAACTAATCCCACTGCCCTGTGCTCTACCTATAGCCTCGTATTAATCCAATATTAATCCCTTGCCCCACTCTCTCCCCATAGCCCTGTATCAATCCCAAACTAATCCCACTGCCCTGCTCTCTCCCCATAGCCTTGTATCAATCCCAAACTAATCCCACTCTCTGCCCATAGCCCTGGAGCTATCCCAAACTAAGGCCAAAGCCTCATTATCCCCCCCATAACCCTGTATCAACCCAAAACTAATCCCACTGCCCCGCGCGCTCCCCATAGCCCTGTAACAATCCCCAAACTAATACCACTGCCCCACGTTCTTCTCATAGCCCTGTATCGATCACCAAATTAGTCCAAAAAGTGCAAGAAATACTCAGCAGGTCTGGCAGCATCTGTGGAGAGAGAAGCAAAGTTAACATTTCAGGTCAGTGACCTTTCATCAGAACTGGCAACGGTTAGAAATGTAATAGGTTTTAAGCAAATAAAGCAGGGGTCGAGCAAAAGAGAACAAATAGGAAGGTGTTGATAGGACAGAAGGTTGCAGAGAATAACTGGCAAGGAGGTCATGGGACAAAGACAAAGAGAGTGTTAATGGTGTGGTGAAATACAAAGCGTTATTACAGAGAGGGTGTTAAATGACAGAATAATGAAAGCCCTAGCCAAAAGTAAAATATGAAAAAAAGTGGGCAGGCACATGGTAAACAAAGTGTAATGATGAAACAAACTAAAATAAAATGAAATAAAAAAAATACAAAGTAAAACTAAAAAAAGGCAAAATTTAAAAAGGAGGGGCCAGTCACACTCTGAAATTATTGAACTCAGTGTAGCTCGGTATCAATCCAATGTTAATCCCACTGCCCCGCTCGCTCCACATACCCCTGATCAATCCCAAACTAATCCCATTGCCCCATTCTCTCCCCATAGCCCTGTATCAATCCCCTAACTAATCCCGCTTCCCCACTCTGCCCCACAGCTCTGTATCAATCCCAAACTAATCCCACTCTCTCCGTAATCCTGTATCAATCCCAAACTAATCCCTCTCTCACCATAGCCCTGTATCGATACCCAAACTAATCCCACTGCCCCAGTCTCTCCACATAGACCTGCACCAATCCGCAAACTAATCCCGCAGCCCGTCTCTCTCCCCATAGCCCTGTATCAATCCCACACTAATCCCACTCTCCCCATAGCCTTGTATCAATCCAATATTAATCCCACTGTCCCCCCACAGCCCTGTATCATCCCAAACTAATCCAGTGCCCCGCTCGCTCCCCATAGCCCTGTATCAATCCCAAACTAATCCCACTGCCTCGTTCTCTCCCCATAGCCCTGTATCAATCCAATATTAATTCCACCATTCACTCTTTCCCCATTGCCATCAATCCCAAAACTAATCCCATTGACCCACACTCTCCCTATTGCCCTGCACTGATGCCAAACTAATCCCCCTGCCCCATTCTCTCTCCACAGCCCTCTATCAATCCATTACTAGTCCCACTGCCTCACTGTGTCTCCTTTTCAATATTTAATCAATTTTCCACTGGTAGTTGTCTCAGCTGTTTCCTGTAGTGAAGGTCATTAGAGTGTTGAATACTTCAAGTCCTCTGATGCCCTTTGGTCACTAACTTTCTAAGCTGGGGCGGCACAGTGGTTAGCACCGCAGCCTCACAGCTTCAGCGACCCGGGTTCGGTTCTGGGTATGCCTATGTGGAGTTTGCAAGTTCTCCCTGTGACCGCGTGGGTTTCCTCCAGGTGATCCTCTTTCCTCCCACAGCCTAAGACTTGCAGGTTGATAGGTAAATTGGCCATTGTAAATTGCCCCTAGTGTAGGTAGGAGAATTGCAGAGATGTGATAGGGAATATGGGATTAATGTAGGATTAGTATAAATGGGTGGTTGATGGTCGGCACAGACTTGGTGGGCCGAAGGGCCTGTTTCAGTGCTGTATCTCTTTATGACTAGAGGAAATAATAGTTCCAAATATCTCAAGTCTTATAACTTGAGTTCGCCAACTCTGTTGTGAATCTGGCTTAAATATCCTTTCCAAACCAGATGCCCTAAAACAGCGCATTGTACTGCAACAGGGAGATCCACTCATCTAACATTAATTTGTTTCACTATGGACTTTTCTCTGAACAGGAGCTGAAAGACCTGCAGCCTTCCTGCATTTTATATTATTTCCATTTTTTTCCTTTTTTGATTCAGTCAATGAATAGGCTATTGATAGAGATTCGCATTTCAATTAACAAGGAAAAATACAAAAAGGATGTAGGGAAATGGAATTGGAGTAAATTGTGCCAGGATAGAATCATTGAATGATACAGTGCTCAAGGCCATTTGGCCCATTTTGCCTGTGCTGATTCTTGAACAGCTTTCTAATTCATCCCATTTCTCTAGTCTTTTCACATAGTCCTCCAATTTTTTCAAGAGTTTTTCCAATTCTCTTTTGAAAATTACGATTGAAAGGGTGATGGAAGCACATTCAGGCAGTTAGTTCCAGATCACAACTTCTTGCATACATTTTTTGCCTCATGTCGCATCTGGTTCCTTTGTCAATCACTTTAAATCTATGTCCTCCTGCCACTGGAAATAGTTTCTCCTTATTTACTCCATCACATGTGGGAGCATGTGAAGTGTCTCCTACTAGGCTTTAAAATCCAAACCCAAAGGCTGTCAGATAAAAATGATTAGGACAAAACACTAACATTTAGCATAAGACATGAGCAATTTCTCATTATTATACATAACTTTGAATTTTTATAAATAATCAGTATGTTATATTACTTGTCCGGTCATGCCATGTTGGATATACCAAAAGTTGTGTAAGGCCCCATTCAAACCCAATGGAATCTCCAGGATACACTCCGGGAATATTCTGAAAACAGAGAAAAAGACAAAAGGATTTAACTGAAACTCCTCAGTTGAAGGAGAAATGTTTAAGTTTCCCTCTGAAGAAATGCTGTACATCAGAAGCGTTGTTTTACAAAGAACAGTACAGCACAGGAACAGGCCATTTGGCCCTCCAAGGCTGCGCCAATCTTGATGCCTGTCTAAACTAAAACCTTCTGCACTTCCGGGGTCCGTATCCCTCTTTTCCCATCCTATTCATGTATTTGTCAAGATGCCTCTTAAACGTCGCTATCGTACCTGCTTCCACCACCTCCCCCGGCAGCAAGTTCCAGGCACTCACCACCCTCTGTGTAAAAAAACTTGCCTCGCACATCCCCTCTAAACTTTGCCCCTCGCACCTTAAACCTATGTCCCCTAGTAACTGACTCTTCCACCCTGGGAAAAAGCTTCTGACTATCCACTCTGTCCATGCCGCTCATAACTTTGTAAACCTCTATCATGTCGCCCCTCCACCTCTGTCGTTCCAGCTAAAACAATATGAGTTTATCCAACCTCTCCTCATAGCTAATGCCCTCCAGACCAGGCAACATCCTGGTAAACCTCTTCTGTACCCTCTCCAAAGCCTCCACATCCTTCTGGTAGTGTGGCTACCAGAATTGTATGCAATATTCTAAGTGTGGCCTAACTAAGGTTCTGTATAGCTGCAGCATGACTTGCCAATTTTTATACTCTATGCCCCGACCGATGAAGGCAAGCATGCCGTATGCCTTCTTGACTACCTTATCCACCTACGTTGCCACTTTCAGTGACCTGTGGACCTGTACGCCCAGATCTCTCTGCCTGTCAATACTCCTAAGGGTTCTGCTATTTACTGTATACCTCCCACCTGTATTAGACCTTCCCAAATGCATTACCTCACATTTGTCCGGATTAAACTCCATCTGCCATTTCTCCGCCCAAATCTCCAACCGATCTATATCCTGCTGTATCCTCTGACAATCCTCATCATTATCCGCAACTCCACCAACCTTTGTGTCATCCGCAAACTTACTAATCAGACCAGCTACATTTTCCTCCAAATCATTTATATATACTACAAACAGCAAAGGTCCCAGCACTGATCCCTGCGGAACACCACTAGTCATAGCCCTCCATTCAGAAAAGCACCCTTCCATTCCTCTGTCTTCTATGACCGAGCCAGTTCTGTATCCATCTTGCCAGCTCACCTCCGTTCCCGTGTGACTTCACCTTTTGTACCAGTCTGCCATGAGGGACCTTGTCAAAGGCTTTACTGAAGTCCATGTAGACAACATCCACTGCCCTTCCTTCATCAATCATCTGCGTCACTTCCTCAAAAAACTCAATCAAGTTAGTGAGACACGACCTTCCTTTCACAAAACCATGCTGCCTCTCGCTAATAAGTCCATTTGTTTCCAAATGGGAGTAAATCCTGTCCCAAAGAATCCTCTCCAATAATTTCCATACCACTGACATAAGGCTCACCGGCCTATAATTTCCTGGATTATCCTTGCTACCCTTCTTAAACAAAGGAACAACATTGGCTATTCTCCAGTCCTCTGGGACCTCACCTGTAGCCAATAAGGATACAAAGATTTCTGTCAAGACCCCAGCAATTTCCTCCCTTGCCTCCCTCAGTATTCTGGGGAAGATCCCATCAGGCCCTGGGGACTTGTCTATCTTAATGTTTTTCAAGACACCCAACACCTCCTCCTTTTTGATATCGACAGGACCCAAGATGTCTGCCCACATCAGGTGGATGTAAAAGACCTCAGGGCACTACTGGAAGAGCAGTGGACTTTTCATCACTATCTTGACCAAATTTTGTCAAACCAACATCAACAACAAATCATCTGGTCATTATCACATTGGTGTGTGGGATCTTATTCCCCACAAATTGGCGGCCACATTTCTAACATTATACCAGTGACAACACATCAAAAGGAAAGACAGCCTTGCATTTCCACAGCGCCTTTTACATCCAAGTGATTTACAGCGCATGAAATACCTTTGATGCATAAACCCTATTGCACTGTAGGAATAGAATCATAGGATGGTTACAGCACAGGAGGCGGCTGTTCAGCCCATCAAGTCTGTGCTGGCTCCTTGCAAGAGCAACTCAGCTAAACCCATGTCCCCACCCTTTGCCCGTAACCCTGTAAATGAAATATTCCATGGGCTGTAGAGGGTTTAGGGTGTCCTGAGGTGAGCCAGGCTAGGGTACAGGTATCCACAGGAACAAGCCCTCCACCAGTATCTTGCGCTAGGACCATTCTTCTTGCGCGAGTCCTGACATTGCTGCTGCCAAGATAGCTGACGACAGGATGCATGACAGATGACGCCAATCTCATCGTGATGGACCATCCAGATACCTGACACAAGAATGAGTGGACGACGATTGGAGAGGGGGGGGGGGGCTAATTTCCAGTATCTGTCCCCGCTGATAGAAGATTAATGCTCCGTCCATTTCTTTCTTTCACTCACACACTCTCTCTCTCTCTCCTTCCCCCACCCCACCCCACCCTGTTCAGTATCCTATCCTCACCGTCGTCACCGGTTCATGTTCGATATCCAGATCCCCCATTCCGCTCCACTCGTTGCCCGCGCCGCCCGATCACCAAGGACCTCGTCACTAAGGGCGCCCTCACAGCTGCCTGATTAATTGGCCTCTTCATCCATTTCTAATCGCTGGGCTCCGCCGGCCGGAAACAACTACAGTTCCTGGCCTGATCCCCGATGTCCCAGCTATTTGGCCCTTACACTCTTCATCCACAGGCTCGATCGGTACGTCATCAAGCGGCGACGATGAAAGGAAAGTCCCGCGCAAGCGGCGGGAAACTCTGCTTGGGTTTGATAACCAGCCCCAGCTCTCCATTAAAATAGAAAGTGCTGGAAATAGTCCGCAGGTCTGGTAACATCTGTGGAGAAAGAGAGTTAACGTTTCAGGTCTGTGACCTTTCATCAGAACTGGCTCTCAGTAACATCTGGGGACTGGTGCCAACATTGGGAGAACTGCCCCACAGACTAGACAATTAACAGCCTGACATAACCATACCCAGAAAATCACTTTAAATTCAATGTCCCAGACTTCACCATCTTTGGGTATATCCTGTCCCGTTGGCAGGATACACCCACCAGAGTTGGCATACACTAATATTCAGTCAGAAGGTAGTGGCTTTGGGCGTCCTTAGCATTGACTCTGGACCCCATGAAGTCTCGCGGAATCAGGTGAAACATGGGCACAGAAACTTCCTGCTGATAACCACCTCAACTGATGAATCAGTACTCCCCCATCTTGAACAATAATTGAGAGAAGCACTGAGGGTAGCTAGGAGAGAATGCACTCTGAGTGGGAGCCTTTATTGTCCATCACCAAGAGTGGCTTGGTAGCACCATTACTAACCGAGTTGACAATCCTGAAGGACGTATCTGCCCAACTAGGCCAGTGGCATGTGATGAGAAACCAACAAGAGGCAAAAACCAATGTCACCTGATCCTCACAAATCTACTTGTTGCAGATGCAACTGTCCATAACAGGAGTGACCACTGCACAGTCCTTTTGGAAACAAAGTTCCCTCTTCACACTGAGGACACCCTCCATTGTGTGGTGTGGCATAACCATTGTTTCAAGCTCACAGGACAACAGTATTGCTTGTACTGTGTCTTTATTGAACTGCCCTCTGATGGATGCCTGCACTGAGTGCCTCATGGTAGAGGTTGATAGGGTCTGATAGGGTCTGAAGTTCTGTTAATGGATGATAAATAACTGGTCGGCCAAGATAATAGGATGAACAGGTGTTAATTAGTTAATTGTATTCAAGTGTATGTATATATATATATATATAAAGAGCCAGTCAGCATTGGCTGGTGGTGTTGTTTAGAAAGTGGAAGTAAGATCTGTGACAAGTAATAAACAATCTCCACCAAAACATCCTAGTCTCAGTATCTGTTTCACAAACAGGCTTGGACATTTCTCTAACATTGGTAGCAGAGGATGGTTGCCTGAAAGTGAAGATTGGAGACTTAAGATAATTTTTTTTCAGATAGGAGATTAGAATTGGAGTTTTTTTTTTGAGAAAGCTGTATTTGGAGGTATTTTTTTGAAGAAAGTTGACTGAAACCAAGTGTGAGGTGTCAGGATATGATTTTCCGCTGCTGTTTTGTGAAGCCGAACCTTACGATCAATGGAAGAATGTAGTTAATATATGGACATGGATTACGTTTTTACCTAAAAGGAAGCAAGGAATGGTTCTTGCACTTTCACTTCCCACCAAAAGCAAGATCGGGGCAAAGTGTTCTCGGAGCTAGAGGCTCATCATTTGGATATGAAAGAAGACTTATTGTGTGCCTATAAGGTGTGGTCAGACTTTGATAAATTTAAAAAAATGAATGGTTCTTCCATAGAAGAATATATTCTGGAGTTTAACCGACTATATGCAAGATTGCAGCGACTCTGCTTGGAAATTCCTAGATCAGTACTTGCCTTCAAATTGTTGGATTGTGCTAGGATATCGAACATGGATAGGCTCTTGGCATTAAACAGAATTAGATTCAATGAAAAAGATAAGCTGTTTGATCAGATGTCTGACGCCCTAGAAAATGTTTTGGGAAAACATTCCTTTCCGGCCGCTTTCATGGAGCAGATTAAAGCCTGGTTCCCCGACCCAAACCCGACTACATATGTCGGGTTCGGGTCGGGTCTATATTCCGAGTCCAGCATTTGGGCTCGGGTCAGGCTGAGCATGCTGCTTCCGGGATCAGGCCCACCCATGATTCCCCACAACTCCATCTGCAGGAATAGCCTGCTGCTGGAACGGATGAACAGGATCACAAGTATTACCATTTGGACAAGGTAGAGCACAATAACACGTTTGATATAATTAAATTTATTGTGATATTCGGGTCCTGTCGGGTGCGAAAAAAATTAAAGGACTTGTGCCCGGGTCGGGTTTCAATTTTATACCCGAGCAGGCCTTTAGCACAGATGGGCTCTTCAGCGGTGACACCGAAGGTGGAGGATACAATGCGAGCAGCATTTCAAGGCCGTTCAAGTATGGGGCCCAAATGTCAGTACGAAAGGAGAAACACGCAAAACGAATGAGGATAGAGACCCTTTTGGCAACTATAACAGATGGCAGGAATTGGGTAATTATGGCAGAAGGATGAACCCCAGGAATAGCCAAGAGGTGGTCAACAGGTGTTTCCGATGTGAGTCAAAGTATCACTGCGTTGCATTGTCCAAAAAGGAATACCACGGTTTTTGAGATGGCGCATGATATGGAAAGCGAGGATGACACGACTGATCAATCAGAAGGACTTATACTGGTCATGAGAAGCTTCAGTCCGGTACTGAGTGTCCTAGTCGCAGATTTGTTCAATTGCGCAGTACTAGACAGTAGGTATACTGTATGTATGTATGTGACTGGACTGATTAAGCTGTTACATGGATTCTTCAAGTAAGGAAGACTGAAATAAGGTCAGAGAATATGACAGTTCTACCTGTTTCATGTTTGGGGATGGCAACACATTGAAATCACTAAAAAGAGTGGAAATTCCGTGTAAAATAGCAGGGGTAAACCATTTTATTAGTACGGATGTAGTATCCAATCTTTCCTCATAGCTGCAACCTTCAAGCCCTGGCAACAACCCTGGCTTCAAACACTGCGGCACATCCGGGAGGGGGAGAGTTACCTGGACGTTTTGTTTCAGGAGGCAGTCACACCTGGTAGATTAAGTAATTCAAATTCAGTTAGTGATCAGGGACAACAGGGTGTGATTGCAAGTGAGGCAGGTAGGGGGATCCTGAGTTCAGGTGTGGAGGAGCCTCAGCCTTTGACCTTATCCAACAGGTACGAGATACTTGCTCCCTGTGTGGATGAGGAAAAGGGCTGCGGGGAGGATGAGCCAACTGACCATGGTGCAGAAGGCCATTCAAGAGGGGGGAGCAAAAAGACAAGTGGTAGTTATAGGGGATTCTATAATTAGGGGGATAGATAGTATCCTTTGCAAGCCGGATCGGGAGTCCCGCATGGTGTGTTGCCTGCCCGGTGCCAGGGTGCAGGACATCTCTGACCGGCTTGAAAGGATATTGGAGCAGGAGGGGGAGGATCCAGTTGTTGTGGTCCACACTGGGACTAACAACATAGGCAAGGCTAGGATGGAGGACCTGTTTGGGGATTATAAAGCACTAGGAGCGAAATTAAGGAACAGGTCCTCGAGGGTCATAATCTCCGGATTACTGCCCGAGCCACGTGCAAATTGGCTTAGGGATAAGAATATTAGGGAAGTAAACACGTGGCTAAGGGAGTGGAGTGGGAAAGAGGGGTTCCATTTCATGGGGCATTGGCATCAGTTTTGGAACCGGGGGGATCTGTACCGATGGGACGGTCTCCACCTGAACCGATCTGGAACCAGTGTTCTAGCGAAATGGATAAATAGAGTGGTCTCTAGGTCTTTAAACTAGTGACTCGGGGGGAAGGGAAAGGGAAAACGACAGGGAGTATGATGATAAATAAAAAGGTAAGCAGCAGGCTAACGTGTGCAGGAGGGTTTAAGTTCAAGGCAGACGATGAAAGAAGCAGAAAGGAAGGTTAACTCAGGAGTTATTATTAGAGATGTTGGGAATCATGAGGGTAAGAAAGCTAGCATAAAGGCACTTTACCTGAATGCTCGTAGCATTTGTAACAAGGTTGATGAGTTAACGGCACAAATCATCGCGAATAAATGTGATTTGGTAGCCATTACGGAGACATGGTTACAGGTTGGTCACGACTGGGAGTTAAATATCCAGGGGTACCAGACTATTCGGAAGGACAGACAGGAAGGTAAGGGAGGTGGTGTAGCTCTGATACTCAAGGACGACATCAGGGCAGTGCTGAGAGATGATATAGGTTCTATGGAGAATGAGGTTGAATCCATTTGGGTGGAAATTAGAAACTCTAAGAAGAAAAAGTAATTGATAGGCGTAGTCTATAGGCCACCAAATAATAACATCACATTGGGGCGGGCAATAAACAAAGAAATAACTAATGCCTGTAAAAAGGGTACGGCAATTATCATGGGGGATTTTAATCTACATTAGTCTAGATTGGTCGAACCAGCTCAGTCAGGGTAGCCTTGAGGAGGAATTCGTTGAATGTATCCGTGATAGTTTTCTTGAACAGTATGTAATGGAACCGACGAGGGAGCAAGCTATCCTAGATCTAGTCCTGTGTAATGAGACAGGAATAATTAATGACCTCATAGTTAGGGATCCTCTTGGAAGGAGTGATCACAGTATGGTTGAATTTAGAATACAGATGGAGAGTGTGAAGATAAAATCCAATACCAGGGTCCTGTGCTTGAACAAGGGGGACTACAATAGAATGAGGGAGGACTTAGCTAAAGTAGACTGGAAACAAAGATTTTATGGTGGGACATTTGACGAGCAGTGGAGGACTTTCAAAGCAATTTTTCAAAGTGCTCAGCAAAAGTATATTCCAGTGAAAAGGAAGGACTGGAAGAAAAGGGGTAATCTGCCATGGGTGTCTAAGGAAATAAGGGAGGCTATCAAATTGAAAGAGAAGGCATACAAAGTGGCCAAAAGCAGCATGAAACTAGAAGATTGGGAAAACTTTAAAGGTCAACAGAAAGCTACAAAAAGAGCTATAAAGAAAAGTAAGATAGAACATGAGAAAAAACTAGCACAGAATATGAAGACAGATAGCAAAACTTTCTATAAATATATAAAACGAAAAAGAGTGGCTAAAGTAAACGTTGATCCTTTAGAGGATGAGAAGGGGAATTTAGTTATGGGATATGATGAAATGGCCGAGGCATTGAACAGGTATTTTGTATCGGTCTTCACAGTGGAGGACATTAATAACATGCCAGTAATTGACAAAGAGACGAACGTAGGTGAGGACCTGGAAACAATCATTATTACGGAAGAGGTAGTGTTGGGCAAGCTAATGGAGCTAAGGATTGATAAGTCTCCTGGCCCTGATGGAATGCATCCCAGGGTACTAAAAGAGATGGCGGGAGAAATAGCAGGTGCACTGGCGGTAATTTTCCAAAATTCGCTGGACTCTGGGGTAGTCCCAGCTGATTGGAAAACAGCAGATGTGACGCCACTGTTTAAAAAGGGAGGTAGACAAAAGATGGGGAATTATAGACCGGTTAGCTTAACCTCTGTAGTGGGGAAGATGCTTGAGTCTATTATCAAGGAAGAAATAGCAGGGCATCTCGATAGAAATTGTCCCGTTGGGCAGACGCAGCATGGGTTCATGAAGGGCAGGTCATGCTTTACAAATCTTTTGGAATTCTATGATGACATTACGAGCAAGGTGGACAATGGGGACCCAGTGGATGTGGTGTACCTAGATTTCCAAAAGGCCTTCGACAAGGTGCCGCACAAGAGGCTGCTGCATAAGATAAGGATGCATGGCGTTAGGGGTAAAGTATTAGCATGGATAGAGGATTGGTTGACTAACAGGAAGCAGACAGTGGGGATAAATGAGTGCTATTCTGGTTGCCTCAGGGATCGGTGTTGGGACTGCAATTATTTGCAATTTATATAGATGATTTGGAGTTGTGGACCACGTGTAGGGCGTCAAAGTTTGCAGATGACACTAAGATGAGTGGCAGAGCAAAGTATGCAGATGACTGTGAAACTTTGCAGAGGAACATAGATACATTGAGTGAGTGGGCAAAGGTCTGGCAGATGGAATACAATGTTAATAAATGTGAAGTCATTCATTTCGGTAGGAGTAACAGTAAAAAGGATTATTACTTGAATGGTAAAAAGTTGCAGCATGCTGCTATGCAGAGGGACCTGGGTGTCCTTGTGCATGAATCGCAGAAGGTTGGTCTGCAGGTACAGCAAGTAATTAGGAAGGCAAATGGAATTTTGTCCTTCATTGCTAAAGGGATTGAGTTTAAAAGCAGAGAAGTTATGTTGCAGCTGTATAAGGTACTGGTGAGGCCGCATCTGGAGTACTGTGTGCAGTTTTGCTCTCCTCACTTGGGAAAGGATGTACTGGCACTGGAGAGGGTGCAGAGGAGGTTCACTAGGTTGATTCCGGAGTTGAGGGGGTTGGCTTATGAGGAGAGACTGAGTAGATTGGGATTATATTCATTGGAGTTCAGAAGAATGAGGGGGGATCTTATAGAAACATATAAAATCATGAAGGGAATAGATAAGATACAAGTAGAGAGGATGTTTCCACTGGCAGGTGAAGCTAGGACAAGAGGGCATAGCCTCAAGATTAGAGGGAGCAGATTTAGGACTGAATTAAGAAGGAACTTCTTCACCCAGAGGGTTGTTAATCTATGGAATTCCTTGCCCAGTGAAGTAGTTGACGCTTCTTCAGTAAATGTCTTTAAAGCTAAGGTAGATATCTTTTTGAACAATAAAGGAATTAAGGGATACGGTGGGAGCGCAGGTAAGTGGATCTGAGTCCACGAAAAGATCAGCCATGATCTTATTGAATGGCGGAGCAGGCTCGAGGGGCCGGACGGCCTACTCCTGCTCCTAGTTCTTCTTATGAACATTCTTGCAAATCTCCTCTGTACTCTTAGTTTAGTTTAGAGATACAGCACTGAAACAGGCCCTTCGGCCCACAGAGTCTGTGCCGACCATCAACCACCCATTTTATACTAATCCTACACTAATCACATATTCCTACCACATCCCCACCTGTCCCTATATTTCCCTACCACCTACCTATACTAGGGGCAATTTATAATGGCCAATTAACCTATCAACCTGCAAGTCTTTGGCATGTGGGAGGAAACCGGAGCACCCGGAGGAATCCCACGCAGACACAGGGAGAACTTGCAAACTCCACACAGGCAGTGCCCAGAATTGAACCCGGGTCGCTGGAGCTGTGAGGCTGCGGTGCTAACCACTGCGCCACTGTGCCGCCCAGAGCAACTATGTCCTTCCTGTAATGTGGTGACCAGAACTGTACGCAATACTCCCAACTATGGCCAAATCAGCATTTTATACAGTTCTAGCATTACATCCCTGCTTTTGTATTCTACACCTCGGCCAATAAATGAAAGCATTCTATATGCCTTCACCACTTTATCTACCTGTCCCGCCACCTTCCGGGACCTGTGAACATGCACTCCAAGGTCTCTCACTTCTTCTACCCCTCTTAATATCCTCCTGTTTATTGTGTATTCCCACACTTTATTTGCCCTCCCCAAATGCATTACCTCACACTTCTCTAGATTGAATTCCATTTGCCACTTTTCCACCCAATCAACCAAACCATTGATATCATTCTGGAGTCTACAGCTATCCTCTTCACTATCAACTACACAACCAATTTTTGTGTCATCAGCAAATTTTCCAATCATGCCTCCTACATTTAAGTCCAAATCATTAATATATACCACAAATAGCAAGGAACCCAACACTGAGCCCTGTGGAACGCCACTGGCAACAGCTTTCCATTCACAAAAACATCTGTCGACTACTACCCTTTGTTTCCTGTCACTGAGCCAATTTTGGATCCAACCTGCCACATTCCCCTGTATCCCATGGGCTATCATTTTACTGACCAGACTGCCATGCAGGACCTTGTCAAATGCCTTACTAACATCCATGTAGACCAGATCCACTGCACTACCCTCATCAATCCTCCTTGTTACGTCCTCAAAGAATTCAATTTAAGTTTGTAAGACATGGCCTTCCCTTAACAAATCCATGCTGACTATCCTTGATCAGTCCGTGCCTTTCTGAGTAGGTGTTTATCCTGTCTCTCAGAATTGATTCTAATAATTTACCCACCACCGAGTTCAGACTGACCGGCCTTTTATTATTTGGCCTATCCCTCGCACCCCTTTTAAACAATGATATAACGTTCGCAGCCCTCCAATCCTCTGGCACCTCGCCCGTATCCAGTGAGGATTTGAAGATGATCCTCAGCGCATCCGCTATTTTCTCCCTGGCTTCCTTTAACAACCTGGGATGCAATCCATCTGGCCCTAGTGATTTATCTACTTTCAAGGATGTCAGGCCCTCTAGTCCTTCCTCTCTCATTATGCTAATCGTATCTAATATTTCACACTCCTCTTTTACTACAATGTCTGCTTCATCCCTTTCCTTTGTGAAGACAGAGGCAAAAAAACTCATTAAGAACCCTGCTCACATCATCTGCATCCACGTGTAAGTTCCCTTGTACATCGCTGATAGGCCCTACCCTTTCCTTAGTTATCCTCTTGCTCTTAATGTACTGATAACATATCTTTGGGTTTTCCTTGATTTTACCTGCCAATAATTTTTCATGTTCTCTCTTTGCTTTTCTAATTTCCTTTTTTACTTCAACCCTGCACTTTCTATACTCCCCTAGGCTTTCTAAAGTGTTAAGATTTTGTGATCGTCTGCTTCAATGTACCCTGTAAGCCTCTAGATAACCAGGGGGCTCTAGATTTGGCCGCAACACCCTTTATCTTAGTGGGGACATGCCTACACTGTGCCTGTAGAATCTCGCTTTTGAATGCCTCCCACTGGTTTGCCACTGATTTTCCTTCCAATAGCTATGTCCAGTCCACTTTCACCAGATCGCCTCTCAGTTTTGTAAAATTTGCCTTCCCCCAATTTAGAACTTTAACTCCTGTTTTATCTTTGTCCTCTTCCATGATTATGCTAAAACTAACAGTATTATGGTCACTATCTCCAAAATGGTCACCCACTGCTACTTCATCCACTTTCCCAGCTTCATTATCAAAGACTAAATCTAGAATTACACCCCCTTTTGTTGGGCTTGTTACGTGCTGGCTAAAAAAGTTCTCTTGAATGCAGTTCAAGAATTTTATGCCCTCTGTGCACTTCACACTGTTTGTATCCCAGTTGATATTAGGGTAGTTGAAATCCCCAACTATTATTGCCCTAAAGTTTTTACACTCAGAAATTTGCCAACATATTTGTTCCTCTATCTCCGTCTCACTATTTGGGGGACTGTCATACACTTCTAGTAGTGTGACTGCCCCATTTTTATTTCTGATCTCCATCCATATGGCCTCATTTGTTGATTCATTTAGCGTAACATCCATCCTCACAGCTGTTATTGATTCCTTAACCAATAATGCTGCACTCCCTCCTTTTTTATCCCCTTCTCTACCCTGCCTGAAAACTCTATATCCAGGGATGTTGAGCTGCCATTCTTGCCCCACTTTAAGCCAAGTTTCTGTTACAGCAACAAGATCGTGTTGCCATGTGTCTATCTGATGGCTGGGGGCTACAGCAGATATCAATTCGTTTATGGCAGGAATCTGAAAATACCTTCAGTAATGTGGGATCATCCCCTGACTTTAGAGGGGACTATAGTTCAATTTTTGTGGAACATCTGAAAGCCATACATGCAGGGAGAAGAGCATTTATTAAGGCGGAGGTTTCAGAAAAAAATCAGGAGAGTTTTGAGGCATCGGATCAGGCCATCAGAAAAGAATTTTGATACCAGGGATATGGTGTATTACAAACAGAAGGGCAGAAAGGCCCAGGAAAGGCTATAGGCACTGATGGCAAAACGGTGATTTTGCAACATGGCAACGAAACTGTTAGAGTATATTTCTCGCAGCTTATTGGCACTGATTATACATTGACAGAATACTAACAAATGATGGACACTGATGATGCACTATGTACTTCACATGCACATAGGAGAAGGAATAGACTATTCAGCCCATCAAGCCTGCTCCGCCAATCAATATGATCATGGCTGATCATCCACTTCAATGCCTTTTTCCCATTTGAATTTAAAAATCTGTCAATCTCTGCTTTAAACATACTCAATGACTGAGCTTCCACAGCCCTCTGGGGTAGAGAATTCCAAAGATTCACAACCCTCTGAGTAAATTTCTCCTCATCTCTGTCCTAAGTGGCTTCCCCCTTATTTTGAAATTGTGTTCGCTGGTTCGAGACTCCCTAACCAGGGGAAACATCTTCCCTGCATCTACCCTGTCTGTCCCTTTAAGTATTTTGTAGGTTTCAATGAGATTACCTCTCATTCTTCAAAACTGTAGAGAATACAGGCCCAGTTTCCCCAATCTCTTCATAGGCCATCCCGGGTACAAGTCTGGTGAATCTTCGTTGCACTCCCTCTATGGCAATAATATCTTTCCTAAGGTAAGGGGACCAAAACTGCACACAGTATTCCAAGTGCCCTCTAACCAAGGTTCTGTACAATTGAAGCAAGACTTCTCTACTGCTGTACTCAAATCCTCTTGCAATGTAGGCTTACACAGTATTAGCCTTCCTAATTACTTGCTGCAATATCGGACCTTTGCGAGCAACAGATTGTGGCAGATAATGGGCTGACTGAGAGTGGACCATGTGATAGTGAAGATCCAGATAAGGCCATTTATCCCAAAGATCAACTACCAAAAGTTGGAACTAGAGTGACATATATGCCAGAAGGGACTAGTGAATGGAGGGAAGTCACCGTTCTAGGAAGGGCAGGAAAGGCCACAGGGAAATACAAACATTGGTTGAATGTGCAAGACAAGGGACAGGATATCAGACCTATAGATTGGCAGAAGGAAGTGAAAATGTGGAAGGCCAGAAAAAGTAGTGTAAGTTCAGACAGTGGGCCTGAAGATGATCATAGTCCAAGGAAAAGGTCATGAACTCGTGAAAGGAAGTCTGGTCTTAGGAGGGACAGGTCGAGTAGTAGCAGTCAGAAACGGATAAGAACTCTAGTAGGGGACATGGTTTCACTCGAGCAAAGACCAGAGAGCAGGCAAGGGGTGCCACAAGAAGTAGGAGCCCTTACGATAGAGAAGCTCTAGTGGCTACGAACAAGTTAGCTGGTAAGTTGATAAAGGATGCCAAACTTGACAGTTGGAGAGAGTTTGGCGTATACACAGAGGACAACCAGCATTGTCCCATAGATGGATCTGTACAGAGAAAGTACTTCCGATGGTACGTATAAAGCGTAGGCCAGACTTGTAGCTCTGGAATTTGAGGGACGACTTGGTGACCAGGAAGTTAGAGTACACTCCCCAACAGCAGGAAAAGCAAGTTTGAGGATTTTCCTGGCCCTTTTAGCGACACACTCATGGGAATGTAAGTTCATTGACATCAAAGTAGCATTTTTGCAAGAGGAGAAATTTCAAAGGGAAGTATTTTTAAAGACACCAAAAGAAGCTGGAGATAAAGGGGAAATTATGGAGGCTAAACAAGTGAATTTATGGGCTAAATGATGCATCCAGGGTGTGGTATTTTTCAGTTCGGTCCGTCCTACTAAAAGCTGGTTGTATTTAGCTAAAGGTGGATCCGGCAATGTTTTATTGGTGCTATAAAGAAAAACTAGCAGGCATTTTCTTGATGCATGTGGACAATTTTCTGTGGGGAAGATCTGAGGCATTTGAGAAATTTGTGGTAAAGTTCTGCAGGAATTTAAAATTGGAAGTCGGGCTTCCGGAGCTTTTAAATATATAGGGTTGAATATTGCGCAGACTAAGTTGGGGGTAACCCTAAATCAACAGTCTTACCTAGAGAATGTTAATAGGATCTCAATAAATCCTCACAAAAGGAAGACCAAGGAAGAAGCATACCAGTTAAGGAGCTTAATCGGGCAGTTGCACTGGTTGTGCACACAAACTAGGCTGGATGCTTGCTATGATGTATTAGAATTGAGCACCATGCTGAAACGTGCGACTGTTTTTTTTTCTACTTTGGGGAAGTGCTGAAAGCAAATAAGACATTGAAGAGATTGAGTTTTGACAAATATACACTCAGGTTTCCAGCATTGGGTGACCCGGAAGAGATGAAATTGGTCGTTTTTAGTGACGCCTCACACGCTAATCTTCCCGATGGTTATTCGAGTGCAGCAGGGTTCATTATATTTTTGGTGGGAAGAAATGATAAATGTTGTCCATTAGCCTGGGAATCGAAGAAAATAAAAAGGATAGTTAAAAGCACCTTAGCCACTGAGATACATGTACTGATAGAAGCGATAGATATGGGTATGTATTTATTGAGTATTTTAAAGTAACTCTATAAGGGACAATCGGAGAAGAGTTTTCCTATAGAATGCTACATAGATAACCATTCTTTCTGGGACAATGTCCACTCAACAAAAAGTGTCGCAGAAAAGAGGTTGAGGATTGATCTCGCAAGTATAAAAGAAATGTTGGAAAGAAAAGAAATTTCCAAAATAAAATGGGTTGACGCAAGTCATCAGTTTTTGGATTGTTTTACTAAGAGAGGTGCTTGTACGAAAAAATTGTTGGATGTCCTCGAAGAGGGCGGTCTTGTGTTCTGATAAGTTAGGAAAATGTGGAAAAAAATTTTGCAATAAGATCGCTTTTTCTTTAAGCAAGTTTTTTAAAGGGGGAAATATACAGCATGTTAATGGCTGGTGCTGTTGAAAGTTAATGATAAATAATGTGAAGAAAAATGTGTCATTATTTGTTTTTTATTTCTTTTTCATATATATACGTATTTAATTTAAAGAAAAAAGGGGGAATCTGTTAGGATCTGAAGTTCTGTCAATGGATGATAAATACCTGGTAGTTCAAGATAATAGGGTGAACAGGTGTTGAGTGTTAATTAGTTAATTGTATTTAAGTGTGTATATATAAAGAACAGCCAGCCAGCATTGGCTGGTGGTGTTGTTTGGAGAGCAGAGTTAAGCTCTGTGACAAGCAATAAACAATCTCCATCAAAGCATCCTAGTCTCAGTGTCTTCACAAACAGGCTCGGAGATTTCTCTAACAGAGATCACATGACTACAGCAAGCCAGGAGGCACATTAGTACAGTATTGCATTTCTATCCCAGACATCCCCCTTTTCATACAAAAAACCCCACAAAATTGTTTGTATTATCATTTACACTGTGAGTTGCCCAAGTTACCCACTATGCACACACCTGTTCTCGTGCATTAGCAGTTCATTATTCTTGTCAGTCTCTGCATATGCATTGCACACAGACTTTAAATCGTCCCAGTCTCTTAATGGTGCGCATGTGAGTTGTCGTTGGTTGTTCATCTGGGTGATTTTCCATCTCCATGGTATGTTGTTCCCGTGTCACTTGTTGCTGCGGTAACTGTTGTTCCATTTCCGTTGTTGGTGTGCTGTGGATCTCTGGGGTTGATGGTTGATCTGTGGTCTGTGCAAATGGTGAGTTCACATCTTCCTTATCCGCCGCCTGCAGTGAAGGAACAGCTTCTCTAGTAGTGCGTATGTGTCTGCCATTGCGAGGGTATATCTGGTCGTTCACTTCCACCGCATACAATTGAGGTGACAACTGCCCTACACAGGTCCCAAGTTGCCACTTGGGCTGACTGTTGTTGACAGCATTGAAGGTTTGTACCCAGACTGGCTCTCCAATGCACAATTCTGGCAATCATTTGGCAGTTTTGTCAAAATGAAATTTGGCTTTCTGCTGTTTCACCTTGATTTTGTAACTCACACCTGTTACTACTTTCAGGCATTCTACAATTTCACCGGTAGTCGTTGAAGTCAGCTGATCAACCTCCCAGTAGTCAGAATAGTATTTTTTTTATTTGTTCGTGGGATATGGGCGTCGCTGACAAGGCCAGCATTTATTGCCCATCCCTAATTGCCCTTGAGAAGGTGGTGGTGAGTTGCCTTCTTGAACCGCTGCAGTCCATGTGGTGTAGGTATGCCCACAGTGCTGTGAGGAAGGGAGTTCCAGGATTTTGTCCCAGCGACAGGAGGCCAGAGACAGACCAAGAGAGAGAGCACAGCGGGAGCGGAGGTTTAAAAAGCACGCCAAAAGGACAGAGTCGGAGGCCGGAGACAGACAGACCGAAAGAGAGAGAGCACAGCGGGAGCACAGGTTTAAAAAGCACGCCAAAAGGACAGAGTAGGAGGCCAGAGACAGACAGACCGAGAGAGAGAGCGCAGCAGGAGCGGAGCAGAGGAAAAATCGAAAAGTGACGTCACAGCTGACAGAGCGAGCAGGAAAACAGAAAGCAGCCAGGGTGAGTATACAGATAAGCTTTTAATTTAATTGAAATCAAATATAAAATAAGACTTGATCAATTTATTAGTATATAAACCAAAAACTAAAACAGATTTTATAATTTATAATACAGAGTGAGAGAGAGAGACCAGCAGGGAGTGTATTAGTTCAAATTAGGACAACTTAAGACATAAACTGTATTAAGAATTATTAGGGTTTATCAGTATTTGTAAGGTTTACTAATAGTGGTAAGGTTTATTAGTATTGGCAAAGCTTAATTATCATTGGTAAGGTTTATTAGACTCACAGTATGCAGATTACAAGCTGAGTGTGGAGCTTCGGGTTTGGTGAGTGGCGAGCTCGGTGAAGGGGGCGGAGGTGCTCCATTTTTCTTTTTTTTCTACTTTTTTAATCCTCCAGTATTTGATTCTTGCTTCGGTGCAGTGGAGGGAGCTGTTTGGTGAGTAACTGGTAAGCTATTCTACTTGTAATAGATAGTCTGTAAAATTAAAGTTTGGCCGAGTGGAATGTACAGCCTGTGGCATGTGGGAAGTCATGGACGCACCATGTGTCCAAGACAAACACATCTGCAGGTAGTGTCACCAGCTGCAGAAGCTTGAGCTCCGGATTTCAAAACTCGAGCAGCGGCTCGAGTCACTGTTGTGCATCCACGAGGTGGAGGACTACGTGGTAGCACATTTAGGGAGGTAGTCACACCGCGGATTAGGAGCATGCAGGTAGAGGGGGAATGGGTGAACACAGGCAGTCTAAACGAACCAGGCAAGTAGTGCAGGAGTCCCCTGATATGATCTCACTCACTAATCGGTTTTCCATTTTGGATACAGGTGAGGGTGATGGTTCCTCAGAGGACTGCAGTCAGAGCCAAGTTTGTGGCACCACAGGTGGCTCGGCTGCACAAGAGGGGAGGAAGAGGAGTGCAAGAGCAGTAGTGATAGGGGAACCATTAGTCAGAGGAACAGACAGGCGTCTTTGTGGCACTAAACGTGCCTCCAAGATAGTGTGTTGCCTCCCTGGTGCCAGAGTCAAGGATGTCACGGAGAGGCTGCAGGACATTCTTCTGGGGGAGGGTGAACAGTCAGAAGTCGTGGTCCACATTGGTACCAATGACATTGGTAAGAAGGGGGATGAGATCCTGAAAGCAGATTTTAGGGAGCTAGGAAGGAGATTAAAAAGCAGGACCTCGAAAGCAGTAATCTCAGGATTACTCCCAGTCCCACGTGCAAGTGAGCATTGGAATAGGTGAATTGAGCGATGGAACATGTGGCTGGAGAACTGGTGTAGGAGGGAGGGCATCAGATTTGAGACATTGGGACCAGTTCTGGGGCAGGCGGGACCTGTACAAGATGGACAGGTTGCGGGGGATTTGCTAGTGCTGTTGGGGAGGGTTTAAACTAAATTGTCAGGGGGATGGGAACCTGAGAGGGAGCTCAGATTGGAGGGAAGCAAAACTGGTAACTAGTCAGGATGTGGGAACCTGACCAAGAGAGGAATACCAAGGTGCACAGAATACTGGGGGAGATAGATAGCACGAGAGTAGGGAATAGTCAGTTATTAGGTGGGGTCAGAGTAAGAGAGAAAGTAATAAAGTCTGAATCAGGGTTAATGTGCATGTGTGTGAATGCATGGAGTGTGGTTAATAAGACTGGTAAGCACAGGCGCAGATTTCCTTGTGGAAATATGATGTTGTGCCTATAACAGAGACCTGGCTCAAAGAAGGGTAGGGCTGGATGTTAAATATTCCTGGATACAAGGTGTTCAGGAAAGATAGGAAAGGGAAAAAAGGGGGAGTGCTGCCGGTATTGATTAAGGAGAGCATTGCAGTGCTGGAGAAAAAGGATGTCCCAGAGGGTCGAGGATCAGAATCAATTTGGCTAGAGTTAAGGAACAAAAAGGTGCAGTTACATTGTTTGGTGTTGTCTATAGGCCACCAGCTAGTGGGAAGGACGTGGAGGAACAAATTTGCAAGGAAATTACAGAGAGGTGCAAAAACTATAGGGTAGGTTTAATGAGGGACTTTAATTACCAAAACATAGACTGGGATAATCGTAGTGTAAAAGGCAGTGAAGGGCAAGAGTTCCTAGAGTGTGTTCAGAAAATTTTCTACAACAGTACGTTGCTAGTCCAACATGAAAGGAGGCACTGCTAGACCTGGTTCTTGGGAATGAGGTGGGCCAAATGGATCAAGTATCAGTAGGAGAGCATTTAGGGGATAGTGATCATTGTATCATATGGTTTAGGCTGACTATGGAAAAGGACAAATAACAATCCAGGGTAAGAATATTTAACTGGGGGAAGGCCAACGTCAATGGGGTAAGAATGGAACTGGGGCGAATAAATTGGAGTAAAAAGCTGGCAGGAAAACCGGTAGAAGAACAATGGGCTACCTTCAAAGAAGAGATAGTTTGGGCACAGTCAAGGTATGTTTCCTCGAAGGGGAAAAGTAGAGCAAACAAATCTAGAGCTCCCTGGATGACAAAAGAGGTAGAGATTAAGATAAAGAAGAAAAACTGTGCTTATGACAGATGCCAATCAGAAAATACTATTGAGAACCAGGCTGAATATAGAAGGTCCAAAGGGGAAGTGAAAAAGCAAATAAGAGAAGTAAAGAGAGAGCATGAGAGGAGACTGGTAGCTAGCATGAAAGGAAATCCCAAAGTTTTCTATAGGCATATAAATAGTAAAAGGGTGGTGAAAGGAGGAGTGGGGCTGATTAGGGAGCAGAAAGATTACACATGGAGGCAGAGGCCATAGCTGAGGTATTAAGTGAATACATTGCATCTGTCTTTACCAAGGAAGAAGATGCAATCCAGGCAATGTTGAAAGAGGTCAGTCAGACACTGGAGGGGTTTAAAATTGATGAAGAGGAAGTATTAGATAGGATCTCTCAACTTAAAGTGGATAAAGCACCAGGGCCGGATGAGATGCATCTAAGGATGGTGAGGGAAGTGAGGGTGGAAATCGCAGAGGCACTGGCCATAATTTTTCAGTCTTCCTTAGACTCAGGGGTGGTGCCAGAGGACTGGAGAATTGCAAACGTTACACCCTTGTTCAGAAAAGGGTGTAAAGATAAGCCCAGCATCAGCAGGCCAGTCAGTTTAACTTCGGTGGTGGGAAAACTTCTAGAAAAAATAATTCGGGACAAAATCAATAGTCACATGGACAAATGTGAGTTAATTAAGGAAAGCCAGCATGGATTTCGTAAGGAAAAATCATGTTTGACTAACTTGCTGAAGTTTTTTGAGGAGGTAACAGAGAAGCTTGTTGAGGGCAATGTTGTTGATGTGGTGTACATGGACTTTCAAAAGGCATTTGATACAGTGCCACACAACAGACTTGTGAGCAAACTTATAGCTCATGGAATAAAAGGGACGGTAGCAACATGGATGCAAAAATGTCTGAGTGACAGGAAACAAAGAGTAGTGGTTAATGGATGTTTTTCAGGCTGGAGGAAGGTTTGTAGTGGAGTTACCCAGGGATCAGTGTTGGGACCCTTGCTTTTTCTGGTATATATTAATGACCTAGACCTTGGTCAACAGGGCACAATTTCAAAGTTTGCAGATGATACGAAACTTGGAAACATTGTGAACTGTGAGGAGGATAGTGTAGAACTTCAAAAGGATATAGACAAGTTGCTGGAATAGGCAGATTGGTGGCAGATGAAGTTCAATGCAGAGAAATGTGAGGTGATTCATTTTGATTGGAAGAACATGGAGAGACAATATAGAATAAAGGGCACAATTCTAAGGGGGGTGCAGGAGCAGAGGGACCTAGGTGTATATGTGCATACGTCATTGAAGGTGGTGAGACAGGTTAACAGAGTAGTTAATAAAGCATACAGTATCCTGAGCTTTATTAATAGGAGCATAGAGTACAAGAGCAAGGAAGTTATGTTGAACTTGTATAGGACACTAGCTCGGCCTCAGCTGGAGTATTGCATCCAATTCTGAGCTCCGCGCTTGAGGAAAAGCATGAGGGCATTGGAGAGAGTACAGAAAAGATTCACAAGAATGGTTCCAGGGATGAGGAATTTCAGTTATGAAGATAGATTGGAGAAGTTAGGATTGTTTACCTTGGAGAAGAGAAGGCTGAGAGTTGATTTGATAGAGGTATTCAAAAAAATATTTTTTATTATTCATTCATGGGATGTGGGCATCGCTGGCTAGGCCAGCATTTATTACCCGTCCCTAATTGCCCTTGAGAAGATGGTGGTGAGCTGCCTTGTTGAATCGCTGCAGTCCATGTGAGGTAGGTACACTCTCAATGCTGTTCAGAAGGGAGTTCCAGGATTTTGACCCAGTGACAGTGAAGGAACGGCGATATAGTTCCCAAGTCAGGATGGTGTGTGACTTGGACGGGAACTTGCAGGTGGTGGGTTCCCATGCATTTGCTGCCCTTGTCTTTCTAGTTGGTAGAGGCCACCGATTTGGAAGGTGCTGTCGAAGGAGCCTTGGTGCATTGGTGCAGTGCATCTTGTAGAGGATACACACTGCTGCCACTTTGCGTCGGTGGTGGAGGGAATGAATATCTGTAGATGGGGTGCCAATCAAGCGGGCTGTTTTGTCCTGGATGGTGTCGAGCTTCTGGAGTGTTGTTGGAGCTGCACCCATCCAGGCAAGTGGAGAGTATTCCATCACACTCCTGACCTATGCCTTGTAGATGGTGGACAGGCTTTGGGAGTCAGCACGTGAGTTGTTTGCCACAGGATTCCTAGCCTCTGACCTGCTCTTGTAGCCTTGGTATTTACATGGCTACTCCAGTTCAGGTTCTGGTCAATGGTAACCCCCAGGTTGTTAATAGTTGGGGATTCAGTGATCGTAATGCCATTGAATGTCAAGGGAAGATGGTTAGATACTCTCTTGTTGGAGATGGTCATTGCCTGGCACTTGTGTAGCGTGAATGTTACTTGCCATTTATCAGCCCAATCCTGGATATTGTTCGGGTATTGCTGCATCTCTACACGTACTGCTTCAGTATCTGAGGAGTCGCGAATGGTACTGAACATTGTGCAATCATCAGCGAACATCCCCACTTCTGACCTTATGATTGAAGGAAAGTCATTGATGAAGCAGCTGAAGATGGTTGGGCCTAGGACTCAACCCTGAGGAACTCCTGCAATGATGTCCTGGAGCTGAGATGATTGATCTCCAACAACCACTAACATCTTCGTTTGCGCTACGTATGACAGCAAACAGCTGAGAGTTTCCCCCGATTCCCATTGACTCCAGTTTTGCTGGGGCTCATTTATTTATTTAGAGATACAGCACTAAAACAGGCCCACCGAGTCTGTGCCGACCAACAACCACCCATTTATACTTAACCCTACAGTAATCCCATATTCCCTATAATCTACCTACACTAGGGGCAATTTACAATGGCCAATTTACCTATCAACCTGCAAGTCTTTGGCTGTGGGAGGAAACCGGAGCATTGATGCCATACTCAGTTAAATGCTGCCTTGATTTCAAGGGCAGTCACTCTCACCTCACCTCTTGAGTTCAGCTCTTTTGTCCATGTTCGTACCAAGGCTGTAATGAGGTCAGGAGCTGAGTGGCCCTGGCGGAACCCAAACTGAGCATCACTGAGCTGGTTACCGTGTGTGTCCGGCCCGACCCGGCCCAACCTGGACTCGGCCCAGCCCGACCCAAGCCCGAAAGCCAGACCCTGAAGATGGGCCCTACCCGACCCGAACCCGACATGTTGTCGGGATCGGGTCGGGTAGCAGTCCTCTGAACTGAGCGGCACTGTGCAGGTTATTGCTCAGCAAGTGTTGCTTGATAGCACTGTCAATGACACCTTCCATCGCTTTACTGATGATTGAGAGTAGACTGATGGGGCTGTAATTGACCAGGTTGGATTTGTCCTACTTTTGTGTACAGGACATACTTGGGCTATTTTCCACATTGCCGGGTAGATGCCAGTGTTGTAGCTGTACCGGAACAGCTTGCTAGGGGCGCGGCTAGTTCTGGAGCACATGTCTTCAGTACTATTGCTGGAATGTTGTCAGGGTCCATAGCCTTTGCAGTATCCAGTGCCTTCAGTCGTTTCTTGATATCACATGGACTGAATCGGATTGGCTGAAGACTGGCATCTGTGATGCTGGGGACTTCGCTCGGCACTTCTGGCAGAAGACTGTTGCAAATGCTTCAGCCTTATCTTTTGCACTGATGTGCTGGGCTCCCCCATCATTGAGGATGGGGATATTTGTGGAGCCACCTCCTCCAGTTAGTTGTTTAATTATCCACCACCATTCACGACTGGATGTGGCAGGACTGCAGAGCTTAGATCTGATCTGTTGGTTATGGGATTGCTTAGCTCTGTCTATCGCATGTTGCTTACGCTGTTTGGCACGCAAGTAGTCCTGTGTTGTAGCTTCACCAGGTTGACACCTCATTTTGAGGTATGCCTGGTGCTGCTCCTGGCATGCCCTCCTGCACTCTTCATTGAACCAGGGTTGGTCCCCCGGCTTGATGGTAATGGTAGAGTGGGGGATATGCTGGGTCATGAGGTTACAGATTGTGGTTGAGTACAATTCCGCTGTGGCCCCACAGTGCCTCATGGATGCCCAGTTTTGCATTGCTCGATCTGTTCGAAATCTATCCCATTTAGTATGGTGGTAGTGCCACATAACACAATGGAGGGTATCCTCAATGTGAAGGCGGGACTTCGTCTCCACAAGGACTGTGCAATGGTCACTTCTACAAATACTGTCATGGACAGATGCATCTGTGGCAGGCAGATTGATGAGGACGAGGTCAAGTATGTTTTTCCCTCTTGTTGATTCCCTCACCACCTGCCGCAGGCCCAGTCTAGCAGCTATGTCCTTTAGGACTTGGTCAGTAGTGGTGCTACCGAGCCACTCTTTGTGATGGACATTTAAGTTCTCCACCCAGAATACATTCTGTGCCCTTGCTACCCTCTGTGCGTCCTTCAAGTGATGTTCAACATGGAAGAGTACTGATTCATAGGCTGAGGGGAGCAGTAGGTGGTAATCAGCAGAAGGTTTCCTTCCCCATGTTTGACCTGGTGCCCTGAGACTTCATGGGGTCTAGAGGCAATGTTGAAGCCTCTCAGGGTCACTCTCTCCTGACAGTATACCACTGTGCTACCACCTCTGCTGTGTTTGTCCTGCCGGTGGGGCACAACATACCTGGGGATGGTGATGGCAGTGTCTGGGACATTGTCTGTAAGGTATGATTCGGTGAGTATGACTCTGTCAGGCTGTTGTTTGACTAGTCTGTGGGACAGCTCTCCTAACTTTGGCACAAGCCCCCAGATGTTAGTAAGGAGGACTTTGCAGGGTTGACAGGGCTGGGTTTGCCATTGTTGTTTCTCATGCAGAGATTGATGCCAGCTGGTCTGTCTGGTTTTATTCCTTATTGACTTTTTAGCAGTTTGATACAACTGAGTGGCTTGCTAGGCCATTTCAGAGGGCATTTAGAAGTCAACCACATTGCTGTGGGTCTGGAGTCACATGTAGGCCAGACCAGGTAAGGACAGCAGATTTCCTTCCCTAAAGGACATTAGTGAACCAGATGGGCTTTTGCAGCAATAATTTTAATCACCATCATTAGATTAGCTTTTAATTCCATGTGTATTAATTGAATTGATTAAATTCAAATTTTATTTTCTGCCATGGTGGGACTCGAACCCTTGTCCCAGAGCAATATCCTAGGTTTCTAGGTTATTAGTCTAGTGACAATACCACTACACCACCACCTCCCCTGTCTCCTGTGATAGGATAATCAGTTCCTGTGAGAGTGAAGAGGTCTACTCCCAGCTTCATCCAAGGTCTGTCTGAGATGTCATGTGTCATCAGCAGCTCTTTAGCTTGCGTAGCTTGATACTCATTGTACGCACTGCACTGGCTGATGTGGTCCTTGATTTCATTGCTCATGTTTGGTCATCAGAGCACTTCTCTTGCCTTCATCAGACTCGACTCAATTCCCTGGTGGCTTGCATGGATGCGCTTCAGCATCTCTCCTCTCAACTCTTTCGGGATAATGACTCTATTTCCTTTGTACAAGATGCCATCTTGGGCTGTCAATTCATCTCTGTAAGCTCAATACATTCTTGTGACCACAGGAATGACCTTCATGCTTTCAGACCATCCATTCATCACTACTTCTTGCAACACTTGTAGAGTTGGATATTGTTGGATAGTTCGCTTGATTTGAGCAAGGTGTGTGTTTGTCAGATTCAATATCTCTGCTGAGTTGATGACTTCCAGAGCATGTCAAGCTACAGCTTCATGTTGGTTTTGGAAGATTTCACATTCTGTCATAGCATCCCCTACTTTCTTCATAGGGAGTGCTGCTCTCGACAGCATATCAGTGATGTACATCTGTTTCCCTTGCTTGAATGTCACATCCAGATGATATCTCTGTAACTGGAGTAACATTCTTTGCAGACGCTTTGGAGCAGATAGTAGCAGCTTGAGGAAAATGCTTTGAGGTGGTTTGTGGTCGGACTCGACTGTCACTTTGTCTCTTCCAAGTAGGTATTGATGAAAATGTTCAAAAGCAAAGACAATGGCCAGGCACTCTTTCTCAATTTGAGCATAGCGTCGTCCCATTTGCGTTAATGCCCTGGATGCAAATGCAACCAGTTGTTCTTGCTGCATAAGGGTCCTGTCTCGCTGGCGTCGCACTGCAGGGTAACTTCATCTTTTATGTCATAGTATTTCAGCACTGATGTTGCTGTAACTAGCTGCTTGATTTTAGTGAACGCTTCTTCTTGTTCTGTGCCCCAATACCACTGCACATCCTTGGCAGTGAGTTGGCATAATGGTTCACACTCCAACAAAAAATTGGGCAAGAATTTTGCTAAATAGTTGACGAATCCAGCAAATCGTTGCACCTCTTTAACATCTGTTGGTCACCGCATCGCTGCTACTGCTCTCACCTTTTTGGGTTCTGGGTGAAGACATTTTGCTGTCAGTACATGACCTATGTACTTGACGTCGGGCATCTTTAATTGCAATTTTTTCTTGTTCAGCTTCAGGTTCATCTGGCGAGCTCCGTCCAGCTGTCGCACTAGAATTTGATCATGGTCAGCAATGGCTTCTTCCATTGGGTCTCTGCATCCATAAACTAGCAGATCATCCACCATAGCTTCCACTCCGGGAAGATCACTATCTCATACTGTCTGCATTGATACTCCTCTGGAAATGCCCAATGGCATGCGCAACCATCTGTATCTCCCAAACTACGTCCAGAATGTGGTTAGAAAGCTGCTGCTTTCGTCCAGCTTCACTTGCCAGTAACCATCCTTCGCATCTAGGGTAGTGAGGATTTTTGCCATCGCAAGTTGTAACAAAATTCCTTCGATGGTTGACATGGGGTAGTGTGATCTCTTCAGAGCTTTATTTAGATCCTTTGGGCCGATGCATACTCTCAGCTTTCCAGGTTGTTTCACTGCTATCATGCTGCTAATCCATTCTGTAGGGGTTGTCACTTTCTTGATTACTCCCTTCTTTTCCAGCTCTGACTTGTCTCTCAGGTTGACCTTGAGGGCAGCTGGAACTTTTCTCGGCAGATGTTGAATTGGTCTTACTCTCTCATCTACTTCGAGATGATATTCTCCAGGAAGACACGCTAAACCTGTAAATATATCCTTGTATTCCTCTAGGATCTGTTCCGCGGTCAATGGTTTAGTGCGCTGCGACATGTTGCAAATCTCTTTTTGCACGTTGAGGGTTACCAGTCCAAGCTTTAGACTTGCTACGGTGAGATGAGTGGCTTTTGCTTGCCATCTATGATCTGGATCTCCAGATCTTCGTTCTTGTCATTGCAATGGGCTCTCAGAGTAACTTATCCTTTTGGCACTAGTATGGTGCCATCATTTAGCCTCAACCTTACTTTTGAGGGCTTTGTTTTTGGATCGCCACGTTGAGCCACTTTGCACAGGTCTGTGAAGGTCATGATGTTGCATGACACACCGGTGTCTATCTGGCACTTTATGCTGACTTGATATTTTCCTTCTGCAGTCATCATTCTAACAGTCACAAACCATTTATCACCTAGCGACCTGACTGAACCAACCTGTTGTATTTTGTGTAGTGATTCGTCAGAATCTTCGGCTGATATCTCTCCAGTGGCCATCTGTACCTGCTATCATGCCCACATTTCTGTCTTTGACCTGCTGCAGAGTTCCAGTGAACAGCAACGCTAGCTCAAGGAGCAGCACCTGATCTTTTGGTTAGGCATTCTCCAGCCTTGCGGACTGAACATTGAATTCAGAGCGTGACTGGACTTTTTTTATATTTTTCTTTTTTAAATTATTTTATTTTATAACCATGTGCCTGTTTTTTCATGTAAACAGAGCTGCTCATTATTCTGCCATTAACACTCTCTCTGGACTAATGCTTTGTCTTTCACCACAAGCATTAACATGCTCTTTGCCTTTGTCCCATGACAGTTTTGTTATTTAATCTCTCCTGCTCTCTGCCTATCACACACCCTTCCTTTTGTTCTCTTCCCAACCAAATGGATCCCCACCCCACCTTCACTTGCTTAAAACCTAATTCTTTTCTAATCTTTGCCAGTTCTCCACAGATGCTGCCTGACCTGCTGAGTATTTCCATCACTTTCTGTTTTTATTTCTGTACCTGCTTGTTGTGCTTCCTTCCAGCCAAACACTTGTGTGCAGAATGATTCTGCTTCTTGCAGTGAGAACACTGCTCTCCCCACACTGGACACGCCTTCTTTTCCTTTGTGTGATGTCCTCCGCAGTATTTGCATCCTGCCCTTTGTCCGTGATCTTTCTGTCCTTTCGGCCTGGAATGTCTATCAGCATAATGCAAGGCCTGCTCCTTTCTGCCGTGAATATGCTCCAGCCGCTGATTTACAACCTCAGTGCTTCTGCACATGTCGATCACTTTCCTGAGAGTAAGTTTCTCCTCTCTCAGTAGATGTACTCTCACTGTGGGATACCTGATGAATAATACAATCCTGTCTTTAATTAGATCATCTTTTAGTTGCGCAAATTCAGAGGATTCTGCGAGCTGTGTTAATAGAACATAGAACATTACAGTGCAGTACAGGCCCTTCGGCCCTCGATGTTGCGCCGACCTGTGAAACCATCTGACCTACACTATTCCATTTTCATCGTATATGTCTATCCAATGACCACTAAAATGCCCTTAAAGTTGGCGAGTCTACTACTGTTGCAGGCAGGGCGTTCCACGCCCCTACTACTCTCTGAGTAAAGAAATTACCTCTGACATCTGTCCTATATCTATCACCCCTCAACTTAAAGCTATGTCCCCTCGTGTTTGCCATCACCATCCGAGGAAAAAGACTCTCACTATCCACCCTATCTAACCCTCTGATTATCTTATATGTCTCTATTAAGTCACCTCTCCTCCTCCTTTTCTCCAACGAAAACAACCTCAAGGCCCTCAGCCTTTCCTCGTAAGACCTTCCCTCCATACCAGGCAACATCCTAGTAAATCTCCTCTGCACCCTTTCCAAAGCTTCCACATCCTTCCTATAATGCGGTGACCAGAACTGCACGCAATACTCCAGGTGCGGCCGCACCAGAGTTTTGTACAGCTGCAGCATGACCTCGTGGCTCCGAAACTCGATCCCCCTACTAATAAAAGCTAACACACCATATGCCTTCTTAACAGCCCTATTAACCTGGGTGGCAACTTTCAGGGATTTATGTACCTGGACACCAAGATATCTCTGCTCATCTACACTACCAAGAATCTTCCCATTAGCCCAGTACTCTGCATTCCTGTTACTCCTTCCAAAGTGAATCACCTTACACTTTTCCGCATTAAACTCCATTTGCCATCTCTCAGCCCAGTTCTGCAGCCTATCTATGTCCCTCTAACCTACAACATCCTTCGGCACTATCCACAACTCCACCGACCTTCGTGTCATCTGCAAATTTACTAACCCACCCTTCTACACCCTCATCCAGGTCATTTATAAAAATGACAAACAACAGTGGCCCCAAAACAGATCCTTGCGGTACACCACTAGTAACTAAACTCCAGGATGAACATTTGCCATCAACCACCACCCTCTGTCTTCTTTCAGCTAGCCAATTTCTGATCCAAAGCACTAAATCACCTTCAATCCCATACTTCCGTATTTTCTGCAATAGCCTACCGTGGGGAACCTTATCAAACGCCTTACTGAAATCCATATACACCACATCCATGGCTTTACCCTCATCCACCTGTTAGGTCACCTTCTCAAAAAACTCAATAAGGTTTGTGAGGCACGACCTACCCTTCACAAAACCGTGCTGACTATCGCTAATGAACTTATTCTTTTCAAGATGATTATAAATCCTATCTCTTATAATCTTTTCCAACATTTTACCCACAACCGAAGTAAGGCTCACAGGTCTATAATTACCAGGGCTGTCTCTACTCCCCTTCTTGAACAAGGGGACAACATTTGCTATCCTCCAGTCTTCCGGTACTATTCCTGTCGACAATGACGACATAAAGATCAAGGACAAAGGACAAGTCACATATTAATCAATGGACGCTTTTTCACCTTGGGATCTAATATTGAACACATACAGGGTGGCACAGTGGCGCAGTGGTTAGCACCGCAGCCTCACAGCTCCAGTGACCCGGGTTCAATTCCGGGTACTGCCTGTGTGGAGTTTGCAAGTTCTCCCTGTGTCTGTGTGGGTTTCCTCTGGG
Source organism: Heterodontus francisci (assembly GCF_036365525.1). Lineage (NCBI taxonomy): Eukaryota > Metazoa > Chordata > Chondrichthyes > Heterodontiformes > Heterodontidae > Heterodontus > Heterodontus francisci. The sequence continues at coordinate 11,543,392 of NC_090396.1, forward strand.
TGCTCTGGTTTCCTCCCACATGCCAAAGACTTGCAGGTTGATAGGTAAATTGGCCATTAGAAATTGCCCCTGGTATCGGTAGGTGGTAGGGAAAATATAGGGACAGGTGGGGATGTGGTAGGAATATGGGATTAGTGTAGGATTAGTATAAATGGGTGGTTGATGGTCAGCACAGACTCGGTGGGCCGAAGGGCCTGTTTCAGTGCTGTATAACTAAACTAAACTAAATAAGTTATGTTCACTTGGGGTTCAAAGCATGCCTTCAAGGCTTTCAAAATTTCTGCTGTCTGTTTTTTCTAATTCTCCGGAGAGATTTAGGGTGGAATACCTTTTGTAACAGTCTCTTCCAACAGTGATAAAAGTGTAACTACTCTTAGCTGCTCTGGTTTGTTCAATAAATCTGTCGCAATTTCATAATTTTTGTCATTGCGAGTGGAAAAACTGCCAGTTCTGTTTCATATCACCTTTCATTTCGACCGGCCCTGGGAGAGGAAGATTTGCAGCTCTTGTGTCTTACCCAATGCTTTCAACGCTACTTTGTTCCTTTTCTGTGGTTTCCTGTGGCTTTTAGCAGCTTTCAGCAGCGGTGAACATTCCTGTGTTCCTCTTTTAGTAGCTGTGCTTCTATACAACTCTTCAACGCTCAATCACAGCTCCTCTTTGGCATCATGTTTTGAGCTCACAAGACAACAGTCTTGCTTGTACAGCATCTTTGTTGAACTGTCCTCTGATGCCTGCAGTGTGTGCCTCATGGTAGAGGTCACATGACTCTGGCAAGCCAGGAGGCACAGTATTGTGTTTTTATCCTAAACAACCACCATACTAAATGAGATAGACTTAGAACAGATCTAGGAGTTAAAAACAGCATCCATGAGCAGCAGCATGATTCCACAACAATCTAACCTCATGGTCCAACACATCCTCACGCCACCATTAACATCAAATCAACAGATCAACCCTGGTTCAAAGAGGAATGTAAAGAGTATGCCAGAAGTTGCACCAGTTATACTGAGAAATGAGGTGCCAACCTGGTGAAGCTACAACTCAGGACAACATGTATGCAACATGCTGCAGATCTCTGCAGTCCTGCCAAATCTAGTTGTGAATGGTAGTGGACAATTAAGCAAGTAACGGGAGGAGGAGGAGGCTCCAGGAATATCCCCATCCTCAATGATCACAGAGCCCAGCACGTGAGTGGTAAGGACAAGGCTGAAGTGTTTGCAACCATCTTCAGTCAGAACTGCAAAATGAATGATCAATCTCAGCCTTCTCCTGAAATCTGCACCATCACAGATGCTTATCGTCAGCCAATTTGATCCACTGCACATAATATCAGTCAATGATTGAGCATACTGGATACTACAAAAGCAATGGGATCTGACAACATTCTAGCAATAGGGCTGAAGACCTGTGCTCCAGAACTAGCCACGCCCTTTAGACAAGCTGTTCCAGTACAGCTAAAACACTGGCATCTACCCGACAACCTGGCAGAAGGCACATAAGATTAGTGAAATGAATACGTGGCTCAAAGACTGGTGTGGGAGAAGTGGGTTTCGGTTCGTTGGGCACTGGCACCAGTACTGGGGAAAGTGGGGGCTGTACCGTTGGGACGGTCTGCACCTGAATCATGCTGGGACCAGTGTTCTTGCAAATCGTATAACTAGGGAAGTAGAGAGAGTTTTAAAATAAACAAGCAGGGAGAGGGATCAAGCTTGGGTGGATGTAGCAACTCAAGGGGTCGAGTCAAGGCAGGAGAGCAAAATAGTAATATGGGAAATGAAGGTCAGAGAATGGCAGGAAGGTACAGAGAGAAAAAAACCTAAGAACACACCATCAGTCAAGACTAGATGGTACAAAGATAACAAAAAGACAAAACTAAAGGCTCTATATCTGCATGTAGCATTCATAATAAAGTAGACGAACTGATAGCGCATGTTGAAGTAAATAAATATGATCTGATAGCCATTACGGAGATGTGGCTGCAGAATGACAAGGATTGGGTCTTAAATATTGAGGGGTATGTGACATTCAAGAAGAATAGGAAGCTAGGTAAAGGTGGAGGATGGCATTAGTGCAGTAGTTAGAGATGACCTTGGTTCAGGAGATCAGGATGTAGAATCGGTTTGGGTGGAGATGAGGGATAGTAAGGGAAAGAAGTCACTAGTGGGAGTGGTCTACAGGCCCCCAAACAGTAATCATAATGTAGGATGAAGTATACAAGAAGAAATATTTGGTGCTTGTGATAAAAGGATGGCAATAATCATGGGTGATTATAATCTTCATATGAACTGGAAAAATCACATTGGCAATAGTAGCCTGGATGAGGAGTTCATAGAATGTTTTCAAGATAGTTTCTTAGAACAGCACATTCTGCAACCAACCAGAGAGCAGGTTATATTAGACTTGGTATTGTATAATGTGATAGGATTAATGACCTCAGAGTAAAGGCACCTCTAGGCAGCAGTGACCACAATATGATTGAATTTTACATCCAGTTTGAAAGAGAGAAGAGTGGGTCTAAGATTAGTATTTTAAACTTGAATAAGAGCAACTATGTGGGCAACTAAGCTGAGCTAGCTGAAGTGAACTGGGTTACTAGGCTTGGAGATAGATCAATAGAGAAGCAATGGCAGACATTTAAGGGGATATTTCAGAATACTCAGAATAAGTATATTCCTACTATAAAGAAAAATTCAAAGGGGAGGACCCACCATCTGGTGGTCTAAAGAAGTTAAGGAAAGCATCAAACTTAAGGAAAAGGCATATAATTGCGCAAAGATGAGTGGCAGTTCAGATGATTGGTCAGAATATCAAGAACGGCAGAGAATGACAAAAAGGTTAATCAGACGAAAGAAATTAGATTATGAGAGGAAGCTAGCTAGAAATGTAAAAATGGATAGCAAGAGTTTCTACAGGTATTTAAAAAGGAAAAGAGTAAATAAAGTGAGTGAGAATGGGGAGCTAATAGTAGATAATAAGGAAATGGCAGATGCAATGAACAAATATTTTGCTTCTGTCTTCACTATCGAGGATACAAAAAACATTCCGGCAATAGCTGTAAATCAGGAGGTGGAAGGAAGAGAGGAACCTGGTGAAATTACAATCACCAGGGAAGTGGTACTGACCAAACCGAAGGAGCTGTGGGCTGACAAGTCTCCAGGTCCTGATGGACTTCATCCTATGGTCTTAAAAGAGGTGGCTAATGAGGTAGTAGATGCGCTGGTGTTAATTTTCAAAATTAGCAAGACTTTGGCAAGGTTCCATCAGACTAGCAAATTAGCAAATATAACCCCTCTATTCAAGAAGGGGGGCAGGGGGGAGGCAGAAAACTGGTAACTATAGGCCAGTTAGCTTGACTTCTGTCATGGGGAAGGTGTTAGAATCGATCATTAAGAAGGTTGTAGCTGGGCTTAGAAAAACTCAAGGTAATTGGGAATAGTCAGCATGGCTTTGTGAAAGAGAACTCATGTTTAACCAATTTGTTGGAATTCTTTGAAGGAGTGGCATGTGCTGCGGATAAAGGGGAGCCCGTTGACGTACTGGACTTGGATTTCCAGAAGGCATTTGACAAGGATCCACATAAAAGGTTATTGCACAAAGTAGGAACTCATGGTGCAGGGAGTAATATGTTAGCATGGATAGAAGCAGATGCAGTATAGTGTGGATAAATGTGAGGTTATCCACTTTGGTAGCAGAAACAGCAAGGCAGGTTATTTTCTGAATAGGTATAAACAGAGGGGAATATGCAGCGAGACCTGGGTGTTCCCGTACACCAGTCGCTGAAAGTAAGCATGCAGGTGCAACAGGTGGTAAAAAGAGCAAATGGTATGTCGGTCTTCATAGCAAGAGGATTCAAGTACAGGAGCAAGGATGTCTTGCTGCAATTATACAGGGCTTTGGTGAGGCCACACCTGGAATATTGTGTGCAGTTTTGGTCTCCTTATCTGAGGAAGGATGTTCTTGCTATAGAGGGAGTGCAGTGAAGGCTTACCAGACTGATTCCTGGGATGGTGGGACTGACGTATGAAGAGAGACTGAGTCGGTTAGGATTATATTCGTTGGAGTTCAGAAGAGTGAGGGGGGATCTCATAGAAACCTATAAAATTCTAACAGGACTTGACAGGGTAGATGCAAGAAGGATGTTCCTGATGGTGGGGGAGTCCAGAACCAGGGGTCATAGTCTAAGGATACGAGGTAAACCTTTCAGGACTGAGATGAGGATAAATTTCTTCACCCAGAGAGTGGTGAGCCTGTGGAATTCAGTACCACAGAAAGCAGTTGAGGCCAAAACATTGTATGTTTTCAAGACGGAATTAGATATAGCTCTTGGGGCGAAAGGTATCAAAGGATATGGGGGGAAAGCGAGAATGGGTTACTGAGTTGGATGATCAGCCATGATCATAATAAATGGCGGAGCAGGCTCCAAGGGCCAAATGGCCTGCTGCTCCAATTTTCTATGTTTCTAAGACTGGCTGGCTGGCAGAAAACAGAGAGTATGCATAAATGGGTCCTTTTCTGATTGGCAGGATGTGACGGGTGGAGTCCCGCAGGAGACTGCTCTGGGGCCTCAACCTTTTACAATTTATATCAATGACTTATGTCATGCAGACCAAGAATGAGGCACACATTATTTCGCCACATGATCATTAAAACTTAATGCTGGGAAGAAAAGAGGGCCTATCACAAGGAATTGCCAAGCCCCTGACTGGAAAGACATTTGCAGATTAACAGACAGTACTTAGAACGGACAAAGGGGCCACTTCCTGCCCCCAATTTAACCCACAATGGACTTTTGATTACCAGACATTGAAAGTGGAGAGGCTAGCATTCAAGGTTAACTGCTAAGATGGCCGAATACACAAACAACTGGTCAGACCAGTTTAGTCACATGACTGACTGAGTGTTGGAGTTTTTTGAATTTGAACTTGCCACAGAGAATTTGAACTCAGAAAGCTGTTTGCTCCTGGACTGGAAAAGACCTCTCCCTTGTCTGCTCCTGTCTCTTTCTCATGGGACAGAAGACCCACTGAAGACACATGAACCAAGAGAGAAAAGTCTCCTACAGTGAACAAGGTTTAAGAAGAATATTGGGCCCCAACGAAAGGCAAGAACTACCCACAAAAGGACTACAATGAGCTCAAAACACTGTAACAAGAAACTCTTCTGATATTGCCTCAAACCTCTCTACTTTCTTTTTCTTCTGCTCTTTTCTGCCTCTACGCTAGCATGGGGCGTGGCGTGTATCCGTAGGCATTAACCGAATTAAAGTTTAAGTTTTAATAAATTTCAATTTTCTTCTTTAAACCTAAGAAAGCCTGTTTATGTTCATTTCTGTGCCTTATAATTGGAAAGTGGTGAACAAGGATTCACCAAGGGGGAGGGGAGATTAAACACAGTGCGTTTAAAAAAAAACCCTGTAACAATAAGACCAGGTGAAGACAGTAAAAGACCAATAAACACCTTTCTCACCTGGTCGTAACAGAAATTTGGGTGTTAGAATCCGGAATTTTACCCACAGGCGTACGAGTGAAATTAGAAGTTGGAAGACAAATTGTTCCCAATCAAAAAGAGCAAATTTCCATGCAGGTTTTCTTGTGCTTGAGTGTGTTTGAATACTAACATGTTTGCAACTGAAGCTAAGCTAAGCCAGGGTGAAATAACTTGGGATAAGTTAAAAGCACTGTCTATGGAGGTGTTGAGGAAAATGGCTGAGCAGTGTGGGATCACTGTACGTGGCAAGGCTAGGAAGTCTGAAGTCCTAAGATTAGCGGCCAACCATTTTTCCCTTCAATCAGAAGAAGCAGAAACAGGGTTAGAAGCAGAATCCAACAGGGTATTGTTAGCAAAGATGCAACTGGAACAGAGGAAACTTGAGTTTGAGGAAAGAGAGAGAGAGAAAGAGAAAGCCTTCCTAAAGGAAAGTGAAGAGAATGAAAGGCAGGAGAGAGAAATAAAAAGAATATTCAAGAAAGAGAGTTGAGGTGGCTTGAGTTAACTAGGGGGCGACAGAGTAACCCTAGCGAAAGAATGGCCAATATGGAGGAGCACAGTTCAGGGCTGGGTACAAAATTGCTAAAACTCGCTCAATTAATTCCAAAATTCAATGAGGAAGATGTGGAAGCGTTTTTTGTGTCTTGAGAAACTGGCAAGGCAGCTAAAATGGTCAGCTGAGACCTGGTCTCTTTTAATACAAAGCAAGCTAATTGGAAAAGCACGAGGTTTATTCCTTGTTGCCAGATAAGAGTTCTTCAAATTATTAACTGACCAAAAATGCTATCCTCGGGGCATATGAATTAGTACCCGAAGCTTATCGCCAAAAGTTTAGACCCTCAAAAAACAAGCCAATCAAACTTTTCTGGAGTTTGAAAGAAGAAAGCTGCTGACTTTTGACCAGTGGCTGAGGGCTTTAAAATACAGCTCATCTATAAGACTCTCAAAGAAGTAATTCTGTTAGAGGAATTTAAACACTCTCTCCCATTCTCAATAAAGACCCATGCAGAGGAGCAGCAGGTTCAGGGAGCACGGCAAGTGGCCATTATGGCTAATGAGTTTGCTTTAATTTATAAGTCAGTTTCCCAGGGGAGAAACTTTCCTAATCAACCCCACAAATCCGAAAAGGACAAAGGGTGGGAAGGTGATCACTGCCCAGGCAGTCCTGGGAGAGAAAGGAAAGCAGGAGACACAGGGGGCCCACCTCCAGCTAAAACGGAAGATGCTGTGAGCAAGAGTGAGACCCTGAGACCTGTGTGCATCCATTCTAATAAGGCAGGGCATTTAAAAGCTGACTGGAAACTAAAGAGGAAACTGGTAGAGTTAGGGCACACCCACTCCATGAAGACAGGAACCTGATGCAAAGCACAGCAGAACAAGCTGTGGCTTTAACTGCAGTAAGAGTGCAACCCGGGAAGCTTACTATGGCCAGTGCAGGAAAAGTTAATAGGATTCCTGAAGGTTATCAGGGTTTTGTGTCAGAAGGGAAAGTAACCCCATACCCCTTGAGTGGGCTAGTTACAGAGTATGGGACTCCCATCGACAGGGCCCAGTAACTATAGCTATAATGTGTGAGACTCCCATCGACAGGGCCCAGTAACTCAAGCTACAGAGTGTGGGATTCCCATTGACAGGGCCAAGTAACTATAGTTACAGAATGTGGGATGCCCATCATAGAGAGAGATACAGCACTGAAACAGGCCCTTCGGCCCACCGAGTCTGTGCCGAACAACCACCCATTTATACTAATCCAACATTAACCCCATATTCCCTACCAGATCCCCATCATTCTCCTACCACCCACCTACCTACACTAGGGGCAATTTACAATGGCCAATTTACCTATCAACCTGTAAGTCTTTTGCTGTGGGAGGAAACCAACGCAGTCACAGGGAGAACTTGCAAACTCCGCACAGGCAGTACCCAGAACCGAACCCGGGCCGTTGGAGCTGTGAGGCTGCAGTGCTAACCACTGTGCCACCTCCATTGACAGGGCCCAGTAATTATAGTTACAGACTGTCGCACTCCCATCGACAGGGCCCAGTAACTGTAGTTGCAGAGTGCAGGTTTTCCATCAACAGGGCCCAGTAATTATAGTTACAGAGTGCAGGATTTCCATCGACAGGGCCCAGTAACTATAGTTACAGAGTGCAGGTTTTCCATCGACAGGGCCCAGTAACTATAGTTACAGAGTGCAGGTTTTCCATCGACAGGGTCCAGTAACTATAGTTACAGAGTGTGGGATTCCCATCGACAGGACCCAGAAAGTATAGTTACAGAGTGTGGGAGTACCATCGACAGGGCCCAGCAACTATCATTACAGAGTGTGGGATTCGCCATCGACAGGACCCGGTAAATATAGTTACAGAGTGTGGATTCCCATTGACAGAGCCCAGTAACTATAGTTACAGAGTGCAGGATTTCCATCGATAAGGCCCAGTAATTATATTTACAGAGTGTAGCACTCCCATTGACAGGGCCCAGTAATTATAGTTACAGAGTGTAGCACTCCCATCGACAGGGCCCAGTAATTATAGTTACAGAGTGCAGGATTTCCATCGATAAGGCCCAGTAATTATATTTACAGAGTGTAGCACTCCCATTGACAGGGCCCAGTAATTATATTTACAGAGTGTAGCACTCCCATTGACAGGGCCCAGTAATTATAGTTACAGAGTGCAGGATTTCCATCAACAGGGCCCAGTAATTATAGTTACAGAGTGCAGGATTTCCATTGACAGGGCCCAGTAGCTATAGTTACAGAGTGCAGGTTTTCCATCGACAGGGCCCAGTAACTATAGTTACAGAGTGCAGGATTTCCATCAACAGGGCCCAGTAATTATAGTTACAGAGTGTAGGTTTTCCATCAACAGGGCCCAGTAACTATAGTTACAGAGTGCAGGATTTCCATCGACAGGGCCCAGTAGCTATAGTTACAGAATGCAGGTTTTCCATCGACAGGGCCCAGTAACTATAGTTACAGAGTGCAGGATTCCCATCGACAGGGCCCAGTAATTATAGTTACAGAGTGTAGCATGCCCATTGACAGGGCCCAGTAATTATAGTTACAGAGTGCAGGATTTCCATCGATCGGGCCCAGTAATTATAGTTAGTGTGTAGCACTCCCATCGATCGACAGGGCCCAGTAATTATAGTTACAGACTGTCGCACTCCCATCGACAGGGCCCAGTAACTATAGTTACAGAGTGTGGGATTCCCATCGGCAGGGCCCAGTAACTATAGTTACAGAGTGTGGGATTCCCATCGGCAGGGCCCAGTAACTATAGCTTCAGAGTGTGGGACTCCCATTGATACACCCAATAACTATAATGTCATGCAGGCCCCCACCTGCCAAGAATGAGGCACACATTATTTCAGCACATGGACATTAAAACTTAAAATTGCTGCTGGGAAGAAAAGAGGGCCTATCACAAGGAATTGCCAGGCCCTTCACCTGAAAGACCTTTTTGGCATACTGGCAGATGGTGTCGGAACAAAGGACCCGGTCCCTGCTTCCCCAATACACAGAAGACCTGGTCAGACCAGTTCAGTCACATGACTAACTGGCAGTTGGAGTTTTTGAATTTGAACTTGCCACAGAGTTTTAAAACTCAGCAAGCTGTTTGCTCCTCGCTTGAAAAGATTTCTCTCCTGTCTGCTTCCATCTCTTTCTCACGGAACTGAAGACCCATTGAAGACACATCAACCCCAAGAGAGAAATGTCTCCAACAGTAAACAAGGTATAAGAAAAATACTGGGCCCCAACAAAAAGCCAGACTACCTACAATCAAGGACTACAATGAGATCAAAGCACAGTAAAAACCCCTCTTCAGATATTGCCTCAAACTTTTTTACTTTATTTTTCTTCTCTTTTCTGTCTTCATTTGCATGTGCGTATCGCGTATCCATGTTAGGGTGAGGCACAGCGTGTATCCGTAGGCATTAACCGAATTAGAGTTTAAATTTAAGTTTTAATAAAATTTCACTTTTCTTCTTTAAACCTAAGAAAGCTGTTTATGCTGATTTCTTTGCCTTGTAATTGGAAAGTGATGAACAAGGATTCACCAAGGGGGAGCTAAAAACACAGTGTGTTTAAAATTAAATCCTGTTACAATAAGACCAGGTGAAGACAGTAAAAGATCCCGAGACACTGGTCGTAACAGAAATTTGCTAGCATCTGGGATTTTACCACAGACAAACGAGATAAATTGGAAGTGGAAAGCCAGTTTATTCCTAATCAAAAAAGAGCAAGATTAATACAGGTTTTCTTGTGGTTGTGTGTGATTGTATACTAACATTCTGCAACTGAAGCTGGTAGCTCTCCAAGCCAGGGTGAAGTAACTTGGGATAAGTTAAAAGCACTGGCCATGGAGGAGTTGAGGAAAATGGCTGAGCAGTGTAGGATAACTGTATGTGGCAAGGCTGGGAAGTCTGAACTCCTAAGGCTAGTGGTGAACCATTTTTCCCTTGAATCTGAAGAGGCAGAAACAGGGTTAGAAGCAGACCCAGACAGGGTACTGCTAGCAAAGAGAAAATTGGAACAGAGGAAACTTGTATTTGGGGAAAGAGAGAGGGAGAAAGACGGAGCCTTCTAGAAGGAATGGGAAGAGAAAGAGAGCCTTCCAAAAGCAACATGAAGAAAAAGAAAGACAGGAGAAGGAATAAGAGAGGAGAAAGAGAGAGAAAGAATATTCCAAAAGTATCCAAGGAGAGAGAGCTGAAGCAGCTTGAGTTAACTAGAGGGCGACAGAGTAATCCCAGTGACAGCATGGCCAATATGGAGGAGCATAATTCAGGGCTGGGTACAGAATTGCTAAAACTCACTCAATTAATTCCAAAATTCAATTAGGAAGATGTGGAACCTTTTTTTGTGTCTTTTGAGAAATTGGCAAGGCAGCTAAAATGGTCAGCTGAGATCTGGTCCCTTTTAATACAAAGCTATCTAACTGGAAAAGCCCATGAGGTTTAGTCCTTGTTGCCAGATGAGAGTTCATCAAATTATGAACTGAAAAAATTCTGTCCTCGGGGCATATGAATTGGTACCTGAAGCCGATCGCCAAAAGTTTAGAACCCTCAAGATGCAAGCGAATCGAACTTATCTGGAGTTTGAAAGAAGTAAGCAGCTGGCTTTTGACCAGTGGCTGAGGGGTCTTAAAATACAGCTCAGTTATGAGAATCTCAGAGAAGTAATTCTGTTAGAGGAATTTAAACACTCTCTCCCACTCTCCATAAAGATGCATTTAGAGGAGCAGCGGGTTCAGTGAGCCCAGGAAGCGGCCATTCTAGCCGATAAGTTTGCTTTCATTTCTAAGTTGATTTCCCAGGGGAGAACCTTTCCTAATCACCCCCACAAATCCAAAAAGGACAAAGGGTGGGAAGGTGATAGAAGCCCAGGCAGTCCTGGGAGAGAAAGAAAAGCAGGAGACACAGGGGGCCCTCCTCCAGCCAAAAAGGAAAGTGCTGTGACCAAGAGTGAGACCCGGAGACCTGTGTGCTTCCATTGTAATAAAGCAGGGCATTTAAAAGCTGACCGCTGGAAACTAAAGGGAAAACCTGTAGGGTTAATCAGGGCACACCCGCTCAGTGCAGTCGGGACCTTGATGGAAGGCACAGAACAAGCTGTGGCTTTAACTGCAATAAGAGTGCAACCCAGGGAGCTCACAATAGCCAATGCAGGAAAAGTTAATAGGATTCCTGAAGGTTATCAGTGTTTCGTGTCAGAAGGGAAAGTAACCCCATACCCCTCGAGGGGGGCAAGCAAGCCTATAGTGATTCTCAGGGGCCACTAGATCCTTTTACTGGGAAAAGGCCTGACCCTCCCCCCAGAGAGTGCAGTGAACACCAGAATGGTGGTGAATGGTATTGGAGGGCAGTGTATGCCTGTACCTGTACAAAGGGTGCACCTGGAATGCGACCTAGTTTCAGGACCGGTGACCGAAGGGATTGTCCCTCATTTGCCTATGGACGGGGTTGACCTGCTCCTAGGTAATGATCTGGCGGGGGTGAAGATGGTAGCCCCGCCAGTAGTGAAAGAAAGACCGCAGGAGGTCACAGAGACAGGGTGGTAGCAGGAGACGGTCCCCTGCGGTTTTCCTGAATGTGTAATGGATCAGGGCATGATCAAACCAGCTCCCCCAGAGGAGACTGCATTGGCACTGCAGGCAAATCACCATGAGGTCTGCCTATCCAAGACATTCTTTGGAAAGTTAGGAGACCTAGGGAATGAATTAAATGGATTTTCCCTAGCTGAGGTTCAGCGAGCCGACCCAGTATTACGAGAGTTAGCACAGGCTGCCCAGTCTGAAAGTGAAGCAGAGGGAGTCCCTGATTGGTTTAAAGAATGAGGTACTGATGAGGAAATGGAGTTCTCCTCATAGAGCTGAGGACAAGGAGTGGACAGTAGTTCACCAGTTAGTGGTGCCACAGAGGTACTGGGGAGAAATATTAAGAAGGGCCCATGAGACTACAGTGGCTGTACATGCTGGTATATGAAAGACCAAAGCCTGCATAAGACAGGCCAAAACTCCACAAAGATGTGGTGGAGTACTGCAGGATAAAGGCTTGCTTGGGTCTGTAAATGAGACCCAACCTGAGCCCGACAGAACCCCATCCAACCCTGAGCCCGACCTGGCCCCGGGTCCTTCCATTTTTTCCCGCACTCGACATGACCCGACCATCAGTTAACCTACCTTTTGTTTTTCACTTTGTTCCTTACCTGCACACGCTTAAAATAACTGTAGCAAAACCACCTTTAAAGTCCAAAAAGTAAATTAGCATTAAAGTCATTTACCTGAGGTGGTGATAGAGCATGTCCGATCCGGCCCGACCCGACCCGAGCCCGAATGTTGGACCCGGAACTGCGACCCGACCCAACCCAAACACGACACATGTCATTGGGTCCCTTCAGGTTCGGGTTGGGTAGCAGGCCTCGACTGCAGGAGTTGCCACATGTACCAGGTTGAGGGGAAAACCCTAACCTACAGTGAAACCTACACCCCTAAGTCCTGTACCAGTGTTAGGAGGACCCTCCAGCAGAGGGCTGGTGAACTGTAAGGGACCTCCACCGAGAACAAAAGAGGACAGGCAGGCACACGGCTGGCAAAGGATTGGAAAGAGAAGGGGAAAAAGTGACCAAGAGGGCAGGTTAAAGGAGGTTTGGGAGGAATCCTGGATGAAAACCCCTACTTTCTGGTCAGCCAACCCTGAAAAATGTGAAGAGTTAGACCCACATCCTCCTATGTAAATGCAGACTCCAGAAGCATCCCACCAGAGTTGCTAACAGCATTTACAGGAACCTGCAGAGACAAAGAGGGACCATCAAGGGGGCACAGAAACTGTGAGGGTAATGCTTCCCCTAGTCAAAGTGCCACAGGAGAGGGCAGTCAAGTCTGCTCACATACCTGCAGGTAGGAGTGTCCCAGAGAACAAAGGGGAGATCAACAAAGAATCCTCCCCCACAGTCAGATGAAAAGGGAACCACCCATCCTCTGAAGTCAAAAGTCTTTGCATGACTCAGAGAGTTCAGAATAGATCCATCCACTCCTGACTCTCCTGAAAGAAAAACATGATCTCAACAGGAACAAAAACCCTAGGCAGTTATGGCGATGGGCAAACTGAAGAAAAGCTTTGCCAAAGAACCTCATGGCTTCTAAGATGCCAATAAAAGGGAAAATTAAAGCAGCACTGGCACCCAGGAAAGACCATTTTAATAGGCTTTAAGATTGATGAATGAATGAAAATGAATGAGAGAAATGCATGGTTTTTCTTTCTGTATCTTATATTTCTCTCAAACCTTATAATGAAATGCGCCTTTTTTTCCAAATCACATTTCATTGCTCTTGGTCCGGAGGTGTCATGCAGGCCCAACCTGCTAAGAATGGGGCACACATTATTTTGCCACATGAACATTAAAACTTAAAATTGCTACTGGGAAGAAAAGAGGGCCTATCACAACGAATTTCCAGGCCCCTCACCGAAAAAACCTTTTTGGCATACTGGCTGACAGTGTTGGAACAAAGGACCCGGTCCCTGCTTCCCCAATACACAGAATATCTGGTCAGAGCAGTTTAGTCACATGACTAACTGGCAGTTGGAGTTTTTGAATTTGAACTTGCCACAAAGTTTTAAAACTCAGCAAGCTCCTTGTTTTTGCTGTTTGCTTCTCGGCTGAAAAGATTTCTCTCCTGTCTGCTCCCATCTGTTTCTCACAGAACTGAAGACCCATTGAAGACACATCAACCCCAAGACAGAAAAGTATCCTATAGTAAATAAGGTTTAAGAAGAATACTGAGACCCAACAAAAAGCAAGTCTACCTACAATCAAGGACCACAGAATGCTCGAAGCACAGTAAAAACCCCTCCTCAGAGATTGCCTCAAACTTTTTCCTTTATTTTTCTTCCGCTCTTTTCTGTCTCCATTTGCATGTGTGTGTTGTGTATGCCTGCTTGGGTGTGGCGCAGCGTGTATCCGTAGGCATTAACCTAATTCGAGTATTTAAGTTTTAATAAAATTTCACTTTTCTTCTTTAAACCCAAGAAAGATGTTGATGCTGATTTCTTTGCCTTATAATTGGAAAGTGGTGAACAAGGATTCACCAAGGGGGAGCTAAAAACACAGTGTGTTTAAAATTAAATCCTGTTATAATAAGACCAGGTGAAGACAGTAAAAGACCCCGAGACACCTTTCTCACCTGGTCATAACAATAGTTATGGAGTATGAGACTCCCATCAACAGACCCAATAACTATAGTTCTAGGATGTGGGACTTCCATCGACAGGGCCCATTAAATATATTTACAGAGTGCAGGATTTCCATTGATAGGGTCCATTAACTATAGTTGCAGAGTGTAGCAGTCCCATCGACAGGGCCCAGTAATTATAGTTGCAGAGTGCAGGATTTCCATCGACAGGGCTCAGTAACTATAGTTACAGAATGTAGCACGCCCATCGACAGGGCCCAGTAATTACAGTTACAGAGTGTGGGACTCCCATCGACAGGGCTCGGTAACTATAGTTACTGAGTTTGGGTCTCCTATTGACAGGGCCCAATAATTGTAGCTACAAAGTTTGTGACTCCCATTGTTAGGGCCCAGTAACTAAAGTTACTGAGTGTGAGAGTCCCATCGACATAGCCCATTAAATATACTTACAGAGTATGGGACTCCAATCGAGCGGGCCCAGTAACTATAGTTACAGTGTGTGAGACTCCCACGACAGGAGTCAGTAACTATAGCTACAGAGTGTGGGACTCCCATTGACAGGCCAAGTAACAATAGTTACAGAGAGTTACACTCCTATCGACAGACCCAATAACTATAGTTATAGCGTGTTGCACTCCCATCAACAAGGGCCCATTAAATATATTTAGAGAGTGTGGGACTCTCATTGACAGGGCGCAGTAACTATAGTTACAGAGTGTGGATCTCCCATCGTTAGGGCCCTTCAAATATAGTTACAGCAGTGGGATTCCCATCAACAGGGCCCATACGTACATACAAATTAGGAACAGAAGTAGGCCACTCGGCCCCTCGAGCCTGATCTGGCATTCAAATGTTCATGGTTGAATTGATTACTCCACATTACCACCTACCCCGATAACCTTTCACCCCTTTGCTTATCAAGAATCTATCTACCTCTCCCTTATAAATATTCAAAGTCTCTGCTCCCACTGCCTTTTGAGGAAGAGAGTTCCAAAGACTCACCACCCTCAGAGAGAAAAAATTTCTCCTCATCTCTGTCTTAAATGGGCGACCCCTTATTTTTAAACAGTGACCCCTAGTTCTAGATTCTCCCACAAGAGGAAACATCCTTTCCACATCCACCCTGTCAAGATCCCTCAGGATCTTATATGTTTCAATCAAGTCACCTCTTACTCTTCTAAATTCCAGCGGATACAAGCCTAGCCTGTCCAATCTTTCCTCATAAGATAGCCTGCCCATTCCAGGTATTAGTCTAGTAAACCTTCTCTGAACTGCTTCCAACTTATTTATATCCTTCCTTAAATAAGGAGATCAATACTGTACACAGTACTCCAGATGTCATCTCATCAATGCCCTGAGTAGCTGAAGTATAACCTTGCTACTTTTGTATTCAATTCCCCTCGAAATAAATGATAACATTCTATTAGTTTTCCTAGTTACGTGCTGCAACTGCATACTAACCTTTTTCAATTCATGCACTAGGACATCCAGATCCCTCTGTATCACTCAGAGCTCTGCAATCTCTCACCATTTAGATATTATGCTTCTTTTTCATTCTTCCTGCCAAAATGGACAATTTCACACATACCAGATTATACTCCATTTGCAAGATCTTTGTCCACTCACTTAACCTATCTAAACCCTTTTGTAGCCTCCTTACATCCTCTTCACAAGTTACTTTCCCACCTATCTTTGTGTCGTCAGCAAATTTAGCAACCATATCTTCGGTCCCTTCATCCAAGTCATTTATATAAATTGTAAAAAGTTGAGGCCCCAGCACAGATCCCTGTGGCACACCACTCATTACATCTTGTCAACAAGAAAATGACCCATTTATGCTTACTCTCTGTTTCCTGTTAGCTGGCCAATCTTCTATCCATGCCAATATGTTATCCCTACACCATGAGCTTTTATTTTCTGCAATAACCTTTGATGTGGCACCTTATCAAATGCCTTCTGGAAAACTAAATACAATACATCCACCAGTTCCCCTTCATCCACAGCACATGTAACTCCCTCAAAGGACTCCTATAAATTGGTTAAACATGATTTCCCTTTCACAAAACCATGTTGACTCTGCCTCTTTCCTTTCAATTTTTCTAAGTGCCCTGCTATAATATCATTAATAATAGTTTCTAACATTTTCTCTAAGACAGATGTTAAGCTAACTGGCCTATAGTTTCCTGCTTTCGGTCTCCCTCCCTTTTTGAATTCGCTATTTTCCAGTATAGCGGAACCTTCCCCAAATCTAGGGAATTTTGGAAAATTAAAACTAACGGATCAACTATCTCACTAGCCACTTCTTTTACACCCTAGGATGAAGTCCATCAGGACCCTGGGACTTGTCAGCCCGCAGCTTCAACAATTTGTTCAGTACGACTTCCCTGGTGATTATAATTTTCTTGAGTTCCTCCCTCCCTTCCATTTCTTGACTTACAGCTAATTCTGGGATTTTTTTTTTTAAGAGACACAGCACTGAAACAGGGCCTTCGGCCCACTGAGTCTATGCCGACCAACAGCCACCCATTTATACTAACCGTAGAGTAATCCCATATTCCCTACCACCTACCTACACTAGGGGCAATTTACAATGGCCAATTTACCTATCACCTGCAAGTCTTTGGCTGTGGGAGGAAACCAGAGCACCCAGTCACAGGGAGAGGTTGCAAATTCTGCACAGGCAGGACCCAGAATTGAACCCGGGCCGCTGGAGCTGTGAGGCGGCGGTGCTAACCACTGCACCACTGTGCCACCCTAATGTTATTTGTATCCTCTTTAGTGAAGACCAATGCAAAATATCTGTTCAATTCATCTGCCATCTCCTTATTATCCATTATTAATTCACCAGACTCACTTTCTATAGGACCAATGCTCACTTTGTTAACTCTTTTCTTTTTAAAAATTCTGTAGAAACTCTCACTATCTGTCTTTATATTTCTAGCTATCTTTCTTTCATACTCTAATTTTACCTTCCTTATCAATTTTTTAGTCATTCTTTCCTGTTTTTTATATTCTGTCCAATCTTCTGACCTGCCTCCCACCTTTGCGCAATTATATGCTTTTTCTTTAAGTTTGATACTATCTTTAATTGTTTTAGTTTACCATGGATGGCGGGCCCAACCCTTGGAATTTTGCTTTCTCATTGAAATGTATCTATTCTGTGTATTCTGAAATATCCCCTAAAATGTCTGTCACTTCATCTCTATTGACTTATCCCTTAAACTAATTTTCCAGTTTACTTTAGCTAGCTCTACTTTCATGCCCTCATAATTGCCTGTATTTAAGTCTAAAATACTAGTCTTGGACCCACTCTTCCCTCCCTCAAACTAAATGTAAAATTCAATCATATTATGATCACTGCTGCCTAGGGGCACCTTAACTATGAGGTCATTAATTAACCCTATTTTGTTGCACAATACCAGGTTTAGTATAGCCTGCTCTCTGGTTGGCTCCAGAACGTACTGTTCCAAGAAATTATTCTGAAAAAATTCTATGTACTCCTCATCTAGGCTGCTACTGCCCATCTGATTTTTCCAGTCTATATGTAGGTTAAAATCCCCCATGATTATCGCCCTACATTTCTGACAAGCTGCCATTATTTCTTCCTTTGTCTCCTGTCCAACAGTATGGTTAACATGTGGTGGCCTGTACACCACTCCCACAAGTGACTTCTTGCCTTTATGATAGCTACAGGGTGTGGGATTCCCATCGACAGGGACAAGTAACTATAGTTACACTATGTGGGACTTCCAAGACAGGGCCCATTAACTATAGCTCAGACTGTGAAACAGGAGCCAGTAACTATAGTTACAGAGCTGAGACACCCATCTACAGTCCCAATAATAATAGATATAGAGTGTGGGACTCCCATCGACAGGGCCCAGTAACTATACTTACAGAGTGAGAGACTCCCATCAACAGGGCCCAGTCAGCATAGTTACAGAGAGTGGGATTTCCATTGACAAGGCCAAGTAACTATACTTACAGAGTGTGGGAGCCCCATCTAAAGAGCCCTTTAAATATACTTACAGAGTGTGGATCTCCCATCAATAGCGCCTATTAAATATAGTGACAGAGTGTGGGTCTCCCAATGATAGGGCCCATTAAATGTAGTAACAGAGCGTGGGATTCCCAACGACCAGGCCCAGTAACTGTATCTCCCGAGGGTGGGATTCCCACTCACATGGCACAATAACTGCAGTTTCAGAGAGTGGGGCTCTATTCGACAGGGCCCAGTAACTATAGCTATAGAATGTGAGACTTCCATCAACAGGATCCAGTAACTATAGTTATAAAGTGTGAGGCTCCTATCGACAGGGCGGCATAACTATAATTACAGAGTGTGGGATTCCCATTGACAGGGACAAGTAACGATAGTTACAGAGTGTGGATCTCCCAGCGAGGGTCTCATCGACAGACCCAATGACTATAGTTATAGCATGTGGGACCCCCATCGACAGGGCCCAGAAACTCAATTTATAGAGTGTAACATTCCCATCGACAGGGCCCAGTAACTATACTTACAGAGTGTGAGACTCCCATCAACCGAGCCTTTTAAATATAGTTACAGAGTGAGGATCTCCCATCGACAGGGCCCAGTCACTATAGTTACAGAGTGTGAGACTCCCATCAACCGAGCCTTTTAAATATAGTTACAGAGTGAGGATCTCCCATCGACAGGGCCCAGTCACTATAGTTACAGAGTGAGGATCTTCCATCGACAGGGCCCAGTCACTATAGTTACAGAGTGTGGGATTTCCATCGACAGGGCCAAGTAACTATACTCACAGAGTGTGGAACTCCGATTGACAGGACGCAGTAACTATAGCTACAGAGTGTAGATCTCCCATTGATAGAGCTTATTAAATATAGTGACAGAGTGCGGGTCTTCCAACGATAGGGTCCATTAAATATAGTGACAGAGTGTGGGATTCCCAACGACAGGGCCCAGTAACTGTAACTCCCGAGAATGGGATTCCCACTCATGTGGCCCAATAACTGCAGTTTCAGAGAGTTGGACTTCCAAGACAGGATCCAGTAACTATAGTGACAGAATGTGGCAGTCCCATCGACAGGGCCTAGTTTTCTATAGTTACAGTGTGTGTCACTCCCATCGACAGGGCCTAGTAACTATAGTTACAGTGTGTGTCACTCCCATCGACAGGGCCTAGTAACTATAGTTACAGTGTGTGGCACTCCCATCGACAGGGCCTAGTTTTCTATAGTTACAGTGTGTGTCACTCCCATCGACAGGGCATAGTAACTATAGTTACACTGTGTGTCACTCCCATCAACAGGGCCCAGTAACTATAGTTACAGGGTGTTTCACTCCCATCAACAGGGCCTAGTAACTGTAACTCCCGAGAATGGGATTCCCACTCACGTGGCCCAATAACTGCAGTTTCAGAGAGTGGGACTTCCAAGACAGGATCCAGTAACTATAGTGACAGAATGTGGCACTCCCATCGACAAGGCCTAGTTTTCTATAGTTACAGTATGTGTCACTCCCATCGACAGGGCATAGTAACTATAGTTACACTGTGTGTCACTCCCATCAACAGGGCCTAGTAACTATAGTTACAGTGTGTGGCACTCCCATCGACAGGGCCTAGTAACGATTGTTACAGTGTGTGGCACTCCCATCGACAGGGCCTAGTAACGATTGTTACAGTGTGTGGCACTCCCATCGACAGGGCCTAGTTTTCTATAGTTACAGTGTGTGTCACTCCCATCGACAGGGCCTAGTAACTATAGTTACAGTGTGTTGCACTCCCATCGACAGGGCCTAGTAACTATAGTCACAGTGTGTGGCACTCCCATCGACAGGGCCCATTAAATATAGTTATAGTGTGTGGGTCTCCCATCTATAGGGCCCATTATATACAGTTACAGAGTGTGGGACTCCCATTGACAGGATCCAGTTATTATAGTTACAGAATGTGGGATTCCCATCAACAGGGCCCAGTAACTATAGTTACAGAGCGTGGATTCCCATCGACAGGATCCAGTAATTATAGTTACAGAGTGTGGGATTCCCATCGACAGGGCACAGTAACTATGGCTAAAGAGTGTGGAATTCCCAACGTCAGGATCCAGTAACTATAGTTACAGAGCGTGGGACTCCCATCACCAGGGCCCTTAACTATAGTTACAGAGTGTGGGATTCCCATTGACAGGATCCAGTAACTATAGTTACAGAGTGTGAGACTTCCATCAACAGGATCCAGTAACTATAGTTATAAAGTGTGAGACTCCTATCGACAGGGCGGCATAACTATAATTACAGAGTGTGGGATTCCCATTGACAGGAGCCAGTAACCATAGATATAGAGTGTAGGACTCCCATTGACAGGGATAAGTAACGATAGTTACAGAGTGTGGATCTCCCATCGAGGGTCTCATCGACAAACCCAATGACTATAATTATAGCATATGGGACCCACATCGACAGGGCCCAGTAACTATAGTTACAGAATGTGAGATTCCCATCGACAGGGCCCAGTCACTATAGTTACAGAGTGTGGGATTCCCATTGACAGGACCAAGTAACTATACTCACAGAGTGTGGAACTCCGATTGACAGGGTGCAGTAACTATAGGTACAGAGTGTAGATCTCTCATTGATAGAGCTTATTAAATATAGGTACAGAGTGTGGGTCTTCCAACGATAGGGTCCATTAAATATAGTGACAGAGTGTGGGATTCCCAACAACAGGGCCCAGTAACTGTATCTCCCAAGAATGGGATTCCCACTCATGTGGCCCAATAACTGCAGTTTCAGAGAGTGGGGCTTCCAAGACAGGATCCAGTAACTATAGTGACAGAATGTGGCACTCCCATCGACAGGGCCTAGTTTTCTATAGTTACAGTGTGTGTCACTCCCATCGACAGGGCCTAGTAACTATAGTTACAGTGTGTGTCACTCTCTTTGACAGGGCCTAGTAACTATAGTTACAGTGTGTGGCACTCCCATCGACAGGGCCCATTAAATATATTGACAGAGTGTGAGATTCCCATTGACAGGGCCCATTAAATATAGTTATAGTGTGTGGGTCTCCCATCTATAGGGCCGATTAAATATAGTTACAGAGTGTGGGACTCCCATCGACAGGATCCAGTTACTATAGTTACAGAATGTGGGATTCCCATCAACAGGGCCCAGTAATTATAGTTACAGTGTGTGGATTCCCATCAACAGGGCCCAGTAACTATAGTTCCAGAATATGTGATTCCCATCGACAGGGCCCAGTAACTATAGTTACAGAGTGTGGATTCCCATCAACAGGATCCAGTAGCTATAGTTGCAGAGTGTGGAATTCCCATCGACAGGATCTAGTGACTATAGTTACAGAGTGTGGATTCCCATCGACATGGCCCAGTAGCTATAGTTACAGAGTGTGGGATTCCCAACGTCAGGATCCAGTAACTATAGTTACAGAGCGTGGGAGTCCCATCGACAGGGCCCAGGAACTATAGTTACAGAGTGTGGGACTCCCATCGACAGGGCTCACTAACTGTAGTTACAGAGTGTGGGTTTCCCATCGACAGGGCCCAGTAACTATAGTTACAGAGTGTGAGACTCCCATCTGTTAAATTCCAGACAGCTGGTTATGGAAGGATGATGCTGGAGCCTATATTTACTCAATTTCACATTTATTCTGCTGAGTAAAATGATGACAAATATGTAACTCTTTCCTCAAAATCTCTCCCAGTCCCAGTGTGTCTGCTTACAAGTGCTCAACTAAAATCCCAATTAACACCCTTCACCTGCATATAATCAAACCATTGTTACACAATTAACTGATTAACAGATTCCCTTCTCTTTCACAATACAACTTGCTTGAAGAATACTTCCAAATAATTTTGATATTATGCACATAGTATTAACATGCTCAAAGAATATTTTTTTTAAAAATCCAAATAAATTCCATATTAGGTACAAAGTTTACTTTACATTGAGAGACACCTTCCTCTAACAATTCCTTTGTACTCTAATTTCTTTGTGAAACAATCTGATAGCTGATGACTTGCATCTACCCATTTAAGTTTGGAGATTTCCTTTCTCTCCAGCATTTGTTTCAATCCAGCGAGGTGAATACGTAGTCTTCTCTCACTCACTTTTTGTAGAGTGCACATTGGCCCACAAAGAACAATTATCCACACAACATTCAATGGGTATCCTATCTTCAGGATGTCCCTAGTTCAGAAAGTCACACAATATTTGACAGATAGAACCCCATGTCCATTGCCTCCACAAGACCCAGTGTTTTCACAGCTAACGTGCTTTTAACAACCCGTTTTGTTTTCTTAGCCTCCCAAACTAAAGGACAACATTTCCCATTTTCACCCATCGGAAATATTATGAAGCCAGCTGCACTCAAATACCCATCAGCAAGATTAGCATGTGAAGCATCACTGAAAATTATTAGCTTCATGTTCCCAAGGATGGGAACTTCAGGACACATTTCTCCAGATTTTGTTTTTTCAATGTTTTATTTGCCCTTAAAACATTCTCTACGTTTCGATGTTTCATCATCTTAACTCCAGCACATCAAAACTATCAGGCCTAGTCTGAGAGCCCGACCAGTTTAATGGAACCCACCAGGCTTCACAATTGCTCAATTACTGCTTTAGATAGATCACCACCCTACTGTGATGACCTAACCAGGATAGGATTAACACTCTCTAAATAGCATTGTTGATTCAAACTTATTCCAGACTTAGTCTGCTTAATATCGAAACCAATATATTTAAAGGCCCACAAGCCTGACTCCCAATCTTAAATTCTGCCCTAATCTTAACATATTTCTCAAAATCCACAGTTCCACCCCATAAGAAATCATTGTGCATCATGAAGATGTCTGAAAGTTTCCCTTTCTGATACCAATAAAACATTGCAGGATCTGCATTTAGTTAAACACAACCAATTTTCAACAAAACAGATCTCAGAGAAATAGCACACCCTAGAAGCATCATTAAGGCCACAGATGCATTTGGTCAGTTTCCTTCTGTATCTGCTGCCTCTTTAAGTGGTTTCAGATACACTTCTCTCTGAAAAGTATCACCTTGCAGAAATGCAGTTTTTATGTCAATGGATCTACATTCCCATGAATATGTGGCCAAAAGGATTTTCAAGATTACTTTTCCAGTTGTGGGAGAGTCGTTCTTCAAAACCCCTCGCAACTAACCTGGCTTTAGCCTTATAAGTTCCATCGGGAAGATCTTTTTCAGTACAAATCCATCTAAGTGACAAGGCTGACTGTCCCCTATCTGGTACCTCAGAATAGACTCCAAACTCTCTCCAACTCTCTAATTCCTTATGTTTTGCTTCTCTTATTAGTTTATCCTCAAATTTATTGGCAGCCACTAAAACTTCACGATCATGAGGACTTCTGCTTCTAGTTCTATTCTGAGACTGCCCTCTGGCCTTCATTTCATTTTGGAATCTGTTCAAACTACGCCTCTATTAACTTTGATGTCTTTCGGAACTACTGCTGGAAGATCTCCCTTGCACTTTATCGGAGGCTCTTTCTCCAGTACGTGATGGCTTTCTTATGCAAGAGTCACTTCCTGACCCAATATCAAAACTTGCACTGCACTTTCTTACCCTCCACTCTTTCACCCCATTCTGCCAGTTCATGGCTCTGGCTTCTTGACTATCATCTTGAACATTTAACAAATATTTAAACTTGTCTTAGTTTTTCCTGCACGTTCCACAATTGTTGCATCCCTCCATTTAATAGACCCCTCTGGAATATATGTCACCCAAGTACTTACTCGGGGCAATTTGCCTTTGGATGCAATAGCTCTTTCCTGGTTATATTACTATCCAACACTTGATCGACCATATTCTGTGCCTCAGGACCTTCATCACAAAACACATGAGTATTTGAGGTACAAGGTACCTCTGTTCCCTCTCTCAGCTGCTCAGATTCTGAGATATTGTAATCAAACCCAATTAATCGTGAGGAATGAACCTTAACCATTTGATTTCCATGCTTGATAACTACTGTCTTACCATCCTGACCAGGGCCCTTCTATTCCCTATGGCCCTCTCTTTCCTAATAGACCAAATCTCCTGAACTAAATTCTGCCTCAGATGGCCTTATACAATGCCTCAGAGCTCTGCGAATTTTCGTGGAGACCTCAGCCTTGATGAAAGCCCATCTCCCTGCATGCAAATCATTCAAATGTATAGAAAAAATTGAACTAATTATAGTTCTAGAGCAGGAGGACTGTCACACAGTACAGAAGGCAGTTTGGGATTCCACCCATAGACCAATTGAGAGGGACTATACCCTCCAACGATCTGAAGTGAATCCTTTGCATGAACTGCCCATGCCAGGGCAGTTGGCAACTTGCAGTTTGGCTGGTCAGCTAAGATTTTATGTAACATTTCAGCAACACTGTGTGACTCCTTTCACAAAGCCCATTGCTGAAAGGACTTTCAGCTGCAGTATTCGTAACTGTAATGTTCATGTTTTCACACATATCCCTGAACTCGTCATTGGCAAATTCCCCTCTATTAACAGTCAGAAACTTAGCTGGTGCCCCAAGCCCAGTCCCGATTCATTTCTCCATGATTTTGTCCGTAATCACCCATTTGTCCTTACTATTTATTATTGTAGAAAGACTAAATCTAGTTGCTAGGTCTATAAAATGTAGAATTAAAATATTCTTGTCTTTGTCCCATACCTTTAAATTCATGGCAACTACCTCGTTAAAGTCACGTTCCAATGGAAGGCTGAGAATAGGATATGATGGTGTCCTCCGATACTTATTACAAATTTCATACTTTTCAACTTTTCACTAATCTCTTCTATTATTGATATACTCTTCATCAATCACACCTGCATCTTTTAATAGGGTTTTTAATCTCTGACAAGAAGGGTGAGCAAGTTGTCTGTATAATTTTAAGACAATTTGACTTTTATCTGATTTGAAACACCTGATGCCATCAACACTTCTCTAACACTAACTAGAAATATCAGGTTTTGTTAAGGGTATACAATAATGCCCTAACTGGGTAAACTGCAAATTCACTGGCTTCCCAAAAACAATTGCCTCATCATGCTCCATATCAAGTTTCATCTGTGCCTTTTTCATTAAAGGCTTACTCAACAGTAAAGGTATCTCACTGAAGATGACATCAGTACTGATAAAGTGGCTTACCCCTGCTATTTTGCACAGGATTACTGCTCTTTTCAGTGACTTCAATGTGTTGTCATCACCAAACCTGAAGCTGGTAGTACTTTTATACTCCTTCGCCTTGCACCAATCCTCACTACTGAGTGAATCCAGATAATACTGTAACCAATCAGTTCCACATACTGTCGACATGCAAGCACTATCCAGTACAGCACAGTTGAATGAATCCGCAACCATTACATTCATCACAAGACTAAAACTCCTTGTGACTGGTACAATTCATTCAGATCCATCGGTATCTTCCTCGTTTGCCTCAAGTCTTTGCGTCATGTGTTACTTCGAAGACTCTGCCCCTCCACTTAGGGCACTTTATTGCATGATGATACTTTGAGTCACATCTGAAGCACCTATTACCTGTTCCTTGGGCATTCCTGGGTTTTATTCGCCTTTGATTGCTGTTCCAATTCTGTCTTCCACTGGAATATTCAGACCTGCTAAAGGCACTTTCATGCTTATTCCTCCTGTCTTTAACTCTTGCATTGTACTTATGCCTGCTTCCAGTATCTGGATTATTTCTAAATCTGGTAAACATTGTGTCCTCCATTCTTTGGGTCACCGTAGAGTGCCCTGCTTGTTCTACCAGGACTGTAAGAAATAACTTTTCCCAGGATTTTTTTTTAAGGCTGCAGACATTTGGTCCAACAGGGAGTATTTGTCCAAGAACCAAACCCCAGTTGGAACCCGGAGGCAGTCTATATCTGACACTCTAGCAATTTAAAAGCTGGCACTGAACCAGGGATCTCTAAATTGATTTCCTCGATATCTTACACTGCCTGTTAAAGTCCATGATCTAGTCCTCCACTGAATCTGTTTTCCAAAATCTATCCAAGTCTGACCATGCCTCATACGCATTCAATAGGTCATCTTTCTTGTAAATTTCATCCAAGAATTCTAACAGAAGATCCAACCCTTCATCAGTATCCAACTGGCAAGCATCCAGTCACAAAACACTTTACTGATTTAACTTTTGGTAGTAAGTGACAACGTCAAGGCCATACCTGGTTTCCTTTTTGGTAGAGATGTAACCCATGTCCACACATCCACTTCATTCTTCCACTAGTCATACGGTTGAAACTCCAAGAACACCAGAGGGTAATCATACCCTGACAATTTGCACTTGCTTTCTGACATGTTTTTCACAATAGCGCTTGAGATTTTAGCTTCCTATCCAAAAAATATTTACCTACTTTCCAACCTTCAGCTTTAGGCAACCATCCTCTGCTACCATGTTAACTTTCAGAAAGCATGTTATGGAAGGATAATGCTGGAGCCTATATTTACTCAGTTTCATATTTACTGTGCAGAAAAAAAGGATTATAAACATGTAGCTCCTCACTCAAACCCTCCACCAGTCACAGTGAGTGTCTGCTTATAAGTATTCAACTAAGACCCAAATTAACACCGTTAACCCGCATATAATCAAATCACTGACACACAATTAACAGATTAACACCAACGACAGGGCCCAGTAACTATAGTTACGGAGTGTGGGATTCCCATCAACAGGGCCCAGTAACTATAGTTACGGAATGTGGGATTCCCATCGGCAGGGCCCACTAACTATAGTTAGAGTGTGGGACTCCCATCGACAGGGCCCAGTTACTATAGTTACAGAGTGCGGGACTCCCATCGACAGGGCCAAGTAACTATAGTTACAGAATGCAGGACTCCCATCGACAGGGCCAAGTAACTATTGTGCAGAGTGTGGGATTCCCATTGACGGGCCCTTAACTAATGTTACCGAGTTTGGGACTCTCATTGGCAGGGTGCAATAACCACGGATACATAGTGTGAGACTCCCATCGACAGGGCCCAGTAACTATGGTTACAGAGTGTGGTTACCAGCAGACAGTCAAACTGGCGAAGTGGATTTCATTTCCCAGTTTATAGCGGCTGTGAACTGGTATGAGTACAATTGGAAACACTATCTGGATGGTAAGCAGTTGAACGTGTGATTTTTCCGTTGAACTGCTGGCATGTACCAGTTGAGATTGGGATCTTTACCAGTTCAGATGATATTTACCAGTAGGTCTGGTCAACTGGTTAGGCCAGTTGAATATCCCAGTTGGAGCCGTTTCAATTGGTGATCTAACCCATTAAGTTAATATTACCCATTATGTTAATTCAGTGTACTGTATTATGTTCAATGAAATACAGGCATGATATATCAAATCTAGCAAAATCTCCGTCCTGAAAAAACACTGAGAATACAAGTTTGAGTAAAGCTGAACAAATTTTATTGTGAAAGCTGAAATACATGTCTCCACAAATTCAAACTCATTGCACCTTTGGTTTCTTATTGAGATCCTGGATATTCTCAGTCGTAGCCACTGAATCTTGCAAGCTCTTTTGAGACAGCCTCCTCACTCAGCCCCTTCGTTTGTAGTTATTGGGGAAACATGCTGAAAAGAGGAAGAGAGAAAAAATTAAGCCATGCTCATTGAGACTTTCTCAAAATGTAGTAGAAAATGGACATCCATGACATATTTAAAGAAAGATCAGAGACATGGAACATCTACTGCAGACATATGCAATTTGACAAGTGCTTGTAAGTTGTTACCTTTGACAGCACTGAGTTTGCTCAGTGAGAAGTGGGGCGGGGGGTGGGGGGGGGGGGGGTTTTGCCTTGGGAGATGTACCATTGGCATTTACGAACTGTGGGCACACGCTCCCACAGATGGAGCTGTCCCTCAGCACAGTGGACCTCCACACAACAGTCAGGAACTTAACAGTAATAAAGGTGCACTGGAGCTCAGGGATTTTGATTGCCCCCGCAATTGCACCTGTAAGGAAAATCAGGGACATATCAGTATCCTGCGTGTAAGTTTTGAAATTACTACAGACTATAAATTACTGTACAGGCTCAACATGAATACAGATGATACTATGGCTGATCAGACTCTCTGACTTGCAAAAGGCAAGTTTAACATTCCAATGATTAACATCTATGATCCATCACTTTTAAAGGTGCTTTTACATAAGCTGGATTTTCCATGATGGATTTCAGCTGCTTGACTCAGGCATCCTGAATTCGTGCAGACTTCTCCTTCTGGAAGAGAAATTGGATATTAAGAAGCTTTTCACAGCAGTTGGCATTGGTTATATGACCGGATTTACAAGTTCCAGACACTCTTTGCAATCAGGCACTTCATTGCCATGCAGGCCTGTGAGAATAAAATGTTAACTACCATGCTAAAAATCACTGCTGCTGGAGAACAAATCCTGCCCATATTAACATCTTCCATTGCCCTCTGCGCTCAATGAGAGGGGGACACATGCGGTGTTTCCACTGCCATATCCTCAACCTCAGGGATCTGATATCTTGAGCCACATAAATTGGATCTCTGTATGGGTCTCTGTAGCGAGAGAGCAAGAGCAGCTAACGTGCCTGAAAAACACACTGATTTGCTCAGATTCATGACTCCTCTGAGCCCATGTTGTATAGAAACCAAATCTCCCTCATTTCATTGAAATGTATCTGCGAGCATAAGGATCTGTGCTGTAGAATCCGTCATCCTTTTTTTCTGTTCTCCTTCCCGGAGTCGTAGAGCCATCAATACTCACTGCAACCAATAGTACCATGTAGACCTGGTAGTGATACTCTGGATCAAAATGATTGACATCTTCTGCAATACAGACTACCCAGCAGATATTACTGGCAACAAACCAGACTTATGCAAACTTAGCAGACATAATGGAAGTGGATCTGTAATGATTAATAGATTGAAATTGTTAATTTAAATTAGCGGCGTTAAAAAAAATCAATGTTAGGACAAACAGCTCTCTTCTCTCTCTTCCCCCAATTGCGAAAAAATCACATCCCAGCTATAGACACCCTGCAAAAATTCCCAAAAAATCTACTGAATTCAAATTTTCAAATCTCTCACTCCCAGTTGCAAAAAAAATCAATCAAGATCAGATTTTAATCTCTCTGTCTCCCTCCATTCGCAAAAAATCAGTAGATTAAATCCAGCTCCCACTTTTTAAAGTCTCTCTCTAAAATCTGTTCAAATACCCGAAAACTTACCTGCCAGGTCCTGCAGTGAAGGGAATAATGAATCAAAATGCCTGTACAAGCTAATATAATAAAGCAAAATACTGCAGATGCTGAAATAAAAATAGAAAATGCTGGAAGCACAGCATGTAGGCAGGGCAGATTACGTTACAATTTCAGGTCTGTGACAGGCTCTTACTACTGCTGTCGATTGAAATGATGGGCCGAAGGGCCTGTTTCTGTGCTGTATAACTCTATGACATGTGCAGTGGCCAGTAAGCAAGCAGCATTGCAAAAGCTCACCTCTACATTGGGGAGACTAAATGCAGATCGGTTGACCGCTTTGCAGAACACCTCCGCTCAGTCTGCAAGCATGACCCCGAATTTCCAGTCGTTTGCCATTTCAGCCACAACAAATTGATTCCTGACAATGCAGCCCGCCACTGAAGACATCAGGCTGTGCCGCGGTGCGCACATGCGCAGACGGTCTCCTGGTCTCTGCGCCTGCGCTGCGTTCCGGCTTGCCAGGACTGGTTAGCGCATGCGCCGATGACGTAATCGCGTGACATGTGCTTCCTCGGGCAACGCGTCTGGTCGGCCTCTGCGCATACGCTTTATGCGCTTCACGCATGCGTCAACCTTCTGATATTCACGCATGCGTCAAAGCTTCAGCGCGAGTTTCTGAAAGTGGAAGGAGGAGAGGTTTCGTCGGGCATTTTCTCGTAATTATTTAGTCGTTTTGGACATTTCAGTCTGCTTCATTTTTATTAGAAAGAGGAGATTGCTCCAAGGTAAGTTGCTCTGCTGTTGTAAGTTGCTCTGAAAACATTTCCATTGTCTGGGGCACTGCATGTGCTGGTGAGGTGGGAGTGCAGCCACACCATTCTCCATCCTCAGTGTTGCTTGAAGGCAAAGGTAGATAAGAGTGAAAGAAATGGAAGGTGATGCTGATAGTAGTAGGCAGGATTAAATGGGAGCGGATGGGAACGCGCACGAGTAGCATAACCACTAGCAGGGAACAGCTGGGCTAAATGGCTTGCTTTATGTTCATAGTCCAAAAGAAATGTGCTTCTTTTTCCAGCACCCTCACATCATTCATGTTTTCCCTGAGAGCAGCATTGAACCATCACGAGATAGAGGCAACAACATCATCCTGACTCCTACAGCTGAGTTGGGTACTAAGTGATTCATTGGCGGTGTTATCAGTACATGCCTTTACTGCAGAACATAAAACATGCTCAACAGTAATTTCATTGGAGGAGGGAAGCTCAGACACTGATCTTTCCTTATTTCTTTTCACGTAAAACATGCCCTTGAGAAAACAATCCTTGAGACTTAAGGTCAGCATTCAAGCAACGAAGGCAACTGGATCATGCTGCGGAGCTTGTCACGATACGGAAAGGAACCTTGCATTTATGGATGAAATGGGAGCGCACATTGGGACGTGTTTGGGGAACATTCACCAAGAATAGACTGAGCTCAGACTCTTGTGACTTTGCCTTCTTCACATGGACAATACAGTAGTGGAATAGAGAGCCACGCGTTCATTCACCACAAGGCTCTCCACGAACAATCTCTTTAGTTCTGCATAGCAGAGACTCGGCCTGTCTGTCTCACGGGAATGCTGGCGACACAACACTCATGTATCCATGCACAGCAGCGCCTCGAATGTTTAATGTACTTAATAAAATTTCTCAATAATTAAACCTGGAATTGTTGAGGTTTTTGAAGTTATTTTCCCGACTTTGTAACTGCACTTCAGATATTCAACTGCGGTGTGGTCCTTGGGGGGGTGGGGGGAGGGGGGATTGGGAAGGGGTGGGGCGGGAGAGGGGGGTTGTGGGGGGGGAGAGGGGGAGTTGTGAGGGGGAGGGGGTTGTGAGGGGGAAGGGGGAGGGAGTTGTGAGGGGGAAGGGGGGAGAGGGGGGGTTGTGAAGGGGTGGGGGGGAGAGGGGGGGTTGTGAAGGGGGTTGTGAGGGGGAAGGGGGAGGGGGTTGTGAGGGGGAAGGGGGGAGAGGGGGGGTTGTGAAGGGGTGGGGGGGAGAGGGGGGATGGGGGGGAGAGGGGGGGGTTGTGAAGGGGGTTGTGAGGGGGAAGGGGGAGGGGGTTGTGAGGGGGAAGGGGAGGGAGTTAAATTCAGAAGCTCCTGAAGAGAGGGATGCAAAAGGCAGGGACCAGAGAGCTACAATGCCTGAAGTACAGTTGAGAAGTAGGGGAGAAAGCGGCTGGATGGGGGATCTGCACCTGGAGAGAACGGCTGGATGGAGAGGGCCGGAAGCAAGAGGCCGTAGAGAGCCGCGGGGAGCAAGCGGCCGAAGACCTTGGTGTCGCCTGGTGCGGGTAAGTTTGGTAAGTCTTTTGCCATTGCAAATTTAAGGCGCATGCGTAGAAAAACGCACCCTCCCCCACCCTGCTGTCTCCGGCTGCTCCGTTTCCCTCCGTCACTGGGCCACTCCCCCCACCCATCTCCCCGGCCTGCTCCCCACTCCCCGTGCCCCAGCCAGCTCGTTCGCTCTCTCACTCCGCCATTGTGTGCTGACATGTGTTTGTTAGGTTGCCTTCGTGTGATTATTTGAGCAGTGCCATCTTTAGTCCTGGCTGCCTAAAGTCCCAGTCTGTGACGTTTTAGTGGCACAGGCTGCATTTGCGCATGTGCCACAACAGCGCCCCCTACCGGTAGCATTGTCAGCAAATGCAGCCTTTTAAGTTCTGCAGTGAAGGCACCAATTGATAACGTCGCCAATGAAGCACTTATTACCCACCTCAGATGCAGGAATCAGCACATCCTTGCGTCCTCTCCTGCCCTGCCTCCTTTGCTTGAATGCCGTCCATAAGTCTCAAGGATTGTTTTCTCAAGGGCATGTTTTACATGAAAAAAATAAGGAAAGAACATGAGTGTCAGAGCTTCCCTCCCTCCAATGAAATTACTGTTGAGCATGCTTTATGTTCTGCAGTAAAGGCATGTACTGATAACACCGCCAATGAATCACTTAGTACCCACCTCAGCTGTAGGAGTCAGGATGATGTTACTGCCCCTATTTCGTGATGGTTCAATGCTGCTCTCAGGGAAAACATGAATGATGTGAGGGTGCTGGAAAAAGAAGCACATTTCTTTTGGACTATGAACATAAAGCTGGCCATTTAGCCCAGCTGTTCCCTGCTAGTGGTTATGCTACTCCTGTGTCTTCCCATCCGCTCCCATTTAATCCTGCCTACTACTATCAGCATCACCTTCCATTTCTTTCACTCTTACCTACCTTTGCCTTAAAGCAACATTGGGGATGGAGAATGGTGTGGCTGCACTCCCACCTCACCAGTTGTGTACGCAGCAAGAGCATTCAGATTCGTGCTACCACTGGACACGGCATGCTTGTTTCTTTTACTGCTCCGTCTCTTGTTGCTGAATGTTCCCCAAGTGCTTGACCCCTTTGGACGCCCTCTCTGCTTGACAGGCAGCAGCTGGCAATTGCGGAGTCTCACAAGGCTCTGCATGGTTGTTTCAAGGGCGGATGGGGACACAGGTGGCTGTGTGTCCATGTGCACTGCTCGGATGGGTGCAGGAACAGGTGGCTGTGTGTCCGTGTGCACTGCTCTGATGGGTGCAGGAACAGGTGGCTGTGTGTCCATGTGCACTGCTCGGATGGGTGCAGGAACAGGTGGCTGTGTGTCCATGTGCACTGCTCTGATGGGTGCAGGAACAGGTGGCTGTGTGTCCATGTGCACTGCTCGGATGGGTGCAGGAACAGGTGGCTGTGTGTCCGTGTGCACTGCTCTGATGGGTGCAGGAACAGGTGACTGTGTAACTGAGCAGCAAGGAGAGGGTACCGCAGGTGGGGGAAGTGGAGCTTTGAACAGGCAGGCGTATGTATGGTCCATCAGATCATTAGGCCAGGGGGTGAGATGCTCAGGGTCCATGGATTGTGGCACGCGACTGATGTCCAGCGCGTGGCCACCTCCATCCGAAGGTGCTTCCGGGCAATTGTTGGGCAAATTAATTGGCTCCATCTCATCAGCCAGTCCTTGCTGCCAGCGGAGAGTCTGTCGCCGCGGCCAGTCCAGTTTCCGCATGAATGATGCCGTTCCACTCTGCAGAACGGCCTGTTGTAGCTGGTATAATTGATCTGAAAGCAAGTGGTATTTTTCATTGTCGCTGAGGGGCCTTGGCTGTTCCTCTGTAATCACAATGGCAGCAGCCATGCCTGTCGTCGTCAGTGTCTGAGATGCACGCCAGCGGCAGTTGGGGGCAAGCCTGTCCAAAGACAGACCGAGATGCCTCTGCACAACAATAGCATGTTTGCAGGGCAACAAAGTCTGAATGGAGAAGATGCAGCTGCAGGTAGCCTGGCCATCATGTATCTGCAGTGTGTACTGTTTGGCACCAGAAATCATAGTCACTGTGCCTTCATCCTGCTGCTTGACATGTACTCGCTGAATGTGGCTATGATCCTGATGCATCAGCTTCACAGCATGACTGGTGAATCCCGTGTAAAATGATTGTAGATCTGCTGGTGCCTCAGCGATGCGCTTGAAAGAGGCTCCCTGTAGGAATGTGTAATAGGAGCGCTCCCGATCCAGGACACTATTGTGGAAGATCAGCGCTGAGATGCATTCCTTCATGGATGAGGAGGAGTGGAGCAGGTGCTTTATCTTGCCATTCTCTGACTCAATGCGATTGTTGGTGTTGTTCCCAAACGTTAGGACTTTACTGCGTGAACATGCTGCCCACTTCTCCTTCTGTGGAATCAGTTTGTAAGCAGGTAGTCCTGCAGGGGTGGGTAGAGATGTCCAATCCTTTCTACACAACTTGTGATCTTCTCCTCCAAAGGTGCATGAACCATTTCCTTGCAGATCATAAACAACTGATCCCTCAGTTCACCATTTAGTGGGTAGCTGCTGATCTTCCTCCTCATGCTCTGCATCACATGGAACTGACAGAGGAGAACCGTTGCAGCTGGGAGATGCTTCCTGATCACATTGATCTCATTGGTGTCTTTATCCACAATGGCTGATCTCACGCGGGAGGCGCTGGATCCCATGAAATCGACAAAAACACCCACAATCTCGTCCAGCATCTGAGCTGTCTCATTCCTCACCATGGCATAGAACACAGCCCTGCCCCTACCAACATTGTCCTGCACCATCACCTGGTACAGAGGGTAGCCGCATTTGTTCACCTTGTACGTTCCGTCCATGAACAGCAGTTCAGGAAAGGCCTGAATGTGGGTCTTCATGGCTGGTGTCATGAAGGCAATATAGAGGATGTTGCTTCCCTGCAGGCCAACCCACATTGCAGCCCCATCCTGCTGAATCTTCTCCAGCATATCACACAGCACATCCATGCTGCCATCCCCTGTTTTGAGCCGGGATTTTACATTTCTAACGTCACTAAGGGTCACGGTCTGATTGAATGAACGCTCGATATAATCCTTCAGCTGTTTGTTCCCAGCCTGCAGCTTGACCAACTCTTCTACCTTCTGCCTTTCATCGTGGTTCAGTTGTCGTCTCCTTGCATAGAAGCGTAAACATTCTGGATGCAAAACATGACCGGTATGTACAAGATGGTAGGAGCTGACACATAGTTTGTTCTTGCTCGTATTGAATTTCACACTGATGAAGACCTCACAGCCCAGGGCGAGATACCTGAAAAGTTACACAGACATTCAATGAGCACGCCCCAAGTTCCTCGTGCCCTCACCAAAATGCCAGCCATCCCCAGGTGTGTTGTTGGCAGCAGTTTACATGTGCACCATGACAAGGTCCCAAAATCTGGTGCGCACCAGTTTCGCAGTGCAGAGGAGGTTGCGCTGAGGTGGTCGACCAGCCATTGCTCCATCCAGGAAATCACAACAAAGGCAGTCCGTAGACACGGGGAGTGGTATGCGCGTGGCTTTGTGGGCACAGGATCTCATTGACGAGATGTATTGATACTGCAAACCTAATCTAATTGGTTCGATGCGCATCAAGGAACAGCTTTACAGGACTGACAAGCTACACAAGTGGAAATATAGTGACCGCAGCACCTACCTCTGATTCGGTCTCACTCCAGTGGAACGGATGCGTGGCTGCCCATAGTGTACACAGCACAGCCTCACTGAGGCATACTTAAAGCGGATGGGAATTTCGACTCGCCGTCTCTTGTTTTCCCTCTCAAGCGTATGGGTGCTCACTTTTTTAAATAGACTCCCCGTTGCCTGTAAGCACAACAGCAAATTGCATTTAAACAGCATTGTTAACATAGTAAAACATAACAAGGCACATCACAAGATGTACCTGCAGACCATGCTACCTGTTGAAACATCTCAAGTTTACTGCTGAAGTCGTCATAACTCTCGAACTCCTGGGTTGTGAAGGTGGCAAGGAACTGCTCTGTGGAATCTACTGAAGTTGCCATCATCGACGTTTGCAGTTCAGGAAGGCTATTAAGGGACCACACGGGAAACATGAAATGAGATAAGAAATACAGAATGCACTCCATTGAAACGTTACAAAAACGAAAATGACCGTTTAGATGGAAGGTTGTTCGCTGGACTGCAGCACATGTATTGCCTGCACACAGCCCCAGACAATGGAAATGTTTTCAGAGCAACTTACAACAGGGACTGGAGCACATGTACTGCCTGCACACAGTCCCAGACAATGGAAATGTTTTCAGAGCAACTTACAACAGGGACTGGAGCACATGTACTGCCTGCACACAGTCCCAGACAATGGAAATGTTTTCAGAGCAACTTACAACAGGGACTGGAGCACATGTACTGCCTGCACACAGTCCCAGACAATGGAAATGTTTTCAGAGCAACTTACAACAGGGACTGGAGCACATGTACTGCCTGCACACAGTCCCAGACAATGGAAATGTTTTCAGAGCAACTTACAACAGGGACTGGAGCACATGTACTGTCTGCACACAGTCCCAGACAATGGAAATGTTTTCAGAGCAACTGACAACAGGGACTGGAGCACATGTACTGCCTGCACACAGTCCCAGACAATGGAAATGTTTTCAGAGCAACTGACAACAGGGACTGGAGCACATGTACTGCCTGCACACAGTCCCAGACAATGGAAATGTTTTCAGAGCAACTTACAACAGGGACTGGAGCACATGTACTGCCTGCACACAGTCCCAGACAATGGAAATGTTTTCAGAGCAACTTACAACAGGGACTGGAGCACATGTACTGTCTGCACACAGTCCCAGACAATGGAAATGTTTTCAGAGCAACTTACAACAGGGACTGGAGCACATGTACTGCCTGCACACAGTCCCAGACAATGGAAATGTTTTCAGAGCAACTTACAACAGGGACTGGAGCACATGTACTGCCTGCACACAGTCCCAGACAATGGAAATGTTTTCAGAGCAACTTACAACAGGGACTGGAGCACATGTACTGCCTGCACACAGTCCCAGACAATGGAAATGTTTTCAGAGCAACTTACAACAGGGACTGGAGCACATGTACTGCCTGCACACAGTCCCAGACAATGGAAATGTTTTCAGAGCAACTGACAACAGGGACTGGAGCACATGTACTGCCTGCACACAGTCCCAGACAATGGAAATGTTTTCAGAGCAACTTACAACAGGGACTGGAGCACATGTACTGTCTGCACACAGTCCCAGACAATGGACATGTTTTCAGAGCAACTGACAACAGGGACTGGAGCACATGTACTGCCTGCACACAGTCCCAGACAATGGAAATGTTTTCAGAGCAACTGACAACAGGGACTGGAGCACATGTACTGCCTGCACACAGTCCCAGACAATGGAAATGTTTTCAGAGCAACTTACAACAGGGACTGGAGCACATGTACTGCCTGCACACAGTCCCAGACAATGGAAATGTTTTCAGAGCAACTTACAACAGGGACTGGAGCACATGTACTGTCTGCACACAGTCCCAGACAATGGAAAGGATTTTGGTGCAGTGCATGGACTGGAGCCCATGCAGTGTCCCAGACAATGGAAATGTTTTCAGAGCAGCTTACAACAGGGACTGGAGCACATGAAGTGCTCCAACGGCAGAGCAACTTACCTTGGAGCAATCTCCTCTGTCTAATAAAAATGAAGCAGACTGAAATCCCCAAAACGACTAAATAATTGAGATAAAATGGGAGAAAATGCCCGTCGAAACCTCTCCTCCTTCCACTTTCAGAAACTCGCGCCGAAGCTTTGACGCATGCGTGAATATCCGTTGGCGTTGCATAAAGCGCATGCGCAGAGGCCGACCTGGCGTGTTGCCCGAGGAACACCACGTCACGCGATGACGTCATCGGCGCATGCGCTAACCGGTCCTGGCAAGCCGGAACGCAGCGCATGCGCAGAGAGCAGGAGACCATGTGCGCACCGCGGCGCAGTCTGATGACGTCAGTGGGGGAGCTGTGTTGTCAGGAATCACTTTGTTCAGGTAATATCTAAAACAAAAGTGCCCTTTGTCCTGTTAACTGCTCAGTTAAGCCATCAAGAAAGCCATTAGGCAAGTCTGAAGGTTGGTTGAGAAGGAACTCACTTCAATACACAATCTGAGCATCATGTAACAACTTACATTAGACATGTTTTTTGAGCGCAGAACACACCGTAGAAGCGGGACATTTAACACTCACAATCATCTGAATCATTTCATTCTGTTCCAGGATTTTCTCGGACTTGTTTGCCACTTGTCCCCCTGCTCGCTCCCCTGATCGCCACGTGCTCCCCACATGATTGCCCCAATTTGCTGCTCAATTCCCCACGTTGCTCACTCCCCTGCTCAGCTCACAACTTGCCGCTCAATCCTACCTGTCGCTGCTCGGCCCCCCTACTCACAACCCTGTTCAGCCCCCAGCTCGCTGCTCAAACCCCCCCACTCACTCCCCCACTTGCCGCCAGATCCCCCAAGTCGCCACTAGACACGTCCCCACTCAATTTCCTGTTCAGCGCCCCCATTTGCCACCCAATCCCACCTGCCAGTGTTCGGCCCCTGCCTCACCCACCCCCCCACTCGGCACCCCATTCCCACTCGCACCCTCACCGTGTTGCCACTAGTCCTCCTATTCCCCCGCTTGGCTGCCTGCTCACTCCCCCGCTAGCCCCCCTGCTCACCACTTGATCTCTCCCATCGCAGCAAGACCCCCACTCAGCCCGTGCTCGGCACCCCCGCTCACTGCTCGATTCCTCCTGTTGCTGCTGAAACCTCCCATCGCCGCCCAGCACACTGCTTGCTTCTCCCCCGCCACTCAATTAATTCGCCACTGCGTCTCTCACTTGTCACATGGTGGCATAAAGTGACATCAACAACATAAGTGCGTGGTGATATCGGCAAGCACATGCACAGATAAATGCCGGCAAGCTGGCAAATGTGGATGAAGTACATTGACAGGGCCAAGTAACTATAGTTACAGAGTCTGGGATTCCCATCGACAGGGCCTAGTAACTACAGTTACGGAGTGTGGGATTCCTATCAATAGGGCCCAGTAACTATAGTTACAGACTGTGGATTCCCATCAACAGGACCAAGTAACTATAGTTACAGAGTGAGGGATTCCCATCAACAGGACCCAGTAACTATAGTTACAGAGCGTGGATTCCCAACAACAGGGCCCAGTAACTATAGTTACAGAGTGTGGAATTCCCATCGACAGGACCACGTAACTATAATTACAGAGTGAGGGATTCCCATCAACAGGGCCAAGTAACTATAGTTACAGAGTGAGGGATTCCCATCAACAGGACCAAGTAACTATAGTTACAGAGTGAGGGATTCCCATCAACAGGACCAAGTAACTATAGTTACAGAGTGAGGGATTCCCATCAACAGGACCCAGTAACTATAGTTACAGAGCGTGGATTCCCAACAACAGGGCCCAGTAACTATAGTTACAGAGTTAGGGATTCCCATCATCAGGGCCCAGTAACTATAGTTACAGAGTCTGGAATTCCCATCGACAGGACCACGTAACTATAGTTACAGAGTGAGGGATTCCCATCAACAGGACCCAGTAACTATAGTTACAGAGAGTGGATTCCCAACAACAGGGCCCAGTAACTATAGTTACAGAGTGAGGGATTCCCATCATCAGGGTCCAGTAACTATAATTACAGAGCGTGGATTCCCATCAACAGGACCCAGTAACTATAGTTACAGAGTGAGG
Organism: Heterodontus francisci; assembly: GCF_036365525.1. Classification (NCBI taxonomy): domain Eukaryota; kingdom Metazoa; phylum Chordata; class Chondrichthyes; order Heterodontiformes; family Heterodontidae; genus Heterodontus; species Heterodontus francisci. The sequence goes on from NC_090396.1 coordinate 11,582,920, forward strand.
GATTCCCATCAACAGGACCCAGTAACTATAGTTACAGAGAGTGGATTCCCAACAACAGGGCCCAGTAACTATAGTTACAGAGTGAGGGATTCCCATCATCAGGGTCCAGTAACTATAATTACAGAGCGTGGATTCCCAACAACAGGGTCCAGTAACTATAGTTACAGAGTGAGGGATTCCCATCAACAGGACCCAGTAACTATAGTTACAGAGTCTGGGATTCCCAACAACAGGGTCCAGTAACTATAGTTACAGAGCGTGGATTCCCAACAACAGGGCCCAGTAACTATAGTTACAGAGTGAGGGATTCCCATCAACAGGACCCAGTAACTATAGTTACAGAGCGTGGATTCCCAACAACAGGGCCCAGTAACTATAGTTACAGAGTTAGGGATTCCCATCAACAGGACCCAGTAACTATAGTTACAGAGCGTGGATTCCCAACAACAGGGCCCAGTAACTATAGTTGCAGAGTGAGGGATTCCCATCAACAGGACCCAGTAACTATAGTTACAGAGTCTGGGATTCCCAACAACAGGGCCCAGTAACTATAGTTACAGAGTGAGGGATTCCCATCAACAGGACCCAGTAACTATAGTTACAGAGTCTGGGATTCCCAACAACAGGGCCCAGTAACTATAGTTACAGAGCGTGGATTCCCAACAACAGGGCCCAGTAACTATAGTTACAGAGTGAGGGATTCCCATCAACAGGACCCAGTAACTATAGTTACAGAGCGTGGATTCCCAACAACAGGGCCCAGTAACTATAGTTACAGAGTTAGGGATTCCCATCAACAGGACCCAGTAACTATAGTTACAGAGCGTGGATTCCCAACAACAGGGCCCAGTAACTATAGTTACAGAGTGAGGGATTCCCATCAACAGGACCCAGTAACTATAGTTACAGAGTCTGGGATTCCCAACAACAGGGCCCAGTAACTATAGTTACAGAGTTAGGGATTCCCATCATCAGGGCCCAGTAACTATAGTTACAGAGTCTGGAATTCCCATCGACAGGACCACGTAACTGTAGTTACAGAGTGAGGGATTCCCATCAACAGGACCCAGTAACTATAGTTACAGAGAGTGGATTCCCAACAACAGGGCCCAGTAACTATAGTTACAGAGTGAGGGATTCCCATCATCAGGGTCCAGTAACTATAGTTACAGAGCGTGGATTCCCATCAACAGGACCCAGTAACTATAGTTACAGAGTGTGGATTCCCATCAACAGGACCCAGTAACTATAGTTACAGAGTGTGGATTCCCAACAACAGGGCCCAGTAACTATAGTTACAGAGTGAGGGATTCCCATCAACAGGACCCAGTAACTATAGTTACAGAGCGTGGATTCCCAACAACAGGGCCCAGTAACTATAGTTACAGAGTGAGGGATTCCCATCAACAGGACCCAGTAACTATAGTTACAGAGCGTGGATTCCCAACAACAGGACCCAGTAACTATAGTTACAGAGCGTGGATTCCCAACAACAGGGCCCAGTAACTATAGTTACAGAGTGAGGGATTCCCATCAACAGGACCCAGTAACTATAGTTACAGAGTCTGGGATTCCCAACAACAGGGCCCAGTAACTATAGTTACAGAGTGAGGGATTCCCATCAACAGGACCCAGTAACTATAGTTACAGAGTCTGGGATTCCCAACAACAGGGCCCAGTAACTATAGTTACAGAGCGTGGATTCCCAACAACAGGGCCCAGTAACTATAGTTACAGAGTGAGGGATTCCCATCAACAGGACCCAGTAACTATAGTTACAGAGCGTGGATTCCCAACAACAGGGCCCAGTAACTATAGTTACAGAGTTAGGGATTCCCATCAACAGGACCCAGTAACTATAGTTACAGAGCGTGGATTCCCAACAACAGGGCCCAGTAACTATAGTTACAGAGTGAGGGATTCCCATCAACAGGACCCAGTAACTATAGTTACAGAGTCTGGGATTCCCAACAACAGGGCCCAGTAACTATAGTTACAGAGTTAGGGATTCCCATCATCAGGGCCCAGTAACTATAGTTACAGAGTCTGGAATTCCCATCGACAGGACCACGTAACTGTAGTTACAGAGTGAGGGATTCCCATCAACAGGACCCAGTAACTATAGTTACAGAGAGTGGATTCCCAACAACAGGGCCCAGTAACTATAGTTACAGAGTGAGGGATTCCCATCATCAGGGTCCAGTAACTATAGTTACAGAGCGTGGATTCCCATCAACAGGACCCAGTAACTATAGTTACAGAGTGTGGATTCCCATCAACAGGACCCAGTAACTATAGTTACAGAGTGTGGATTCCCAACAACAGGGCCCAGTAACTATAGTTACAGAGTGAGGGATTCCCATCAACAGGACCCAGTAACTATAGTTACAGAGCGTGGATTCCCAACAACAGGGCCCAGTAACTATAGTTACAGAGTGAGGGATTCCCATCAACAGGACCCAGTAACTATAGTTACAGAGCGTGGATTCCCAACAACAGGGCCCAGTAACTATAGTTACAGAGTGAGGGATTCCCATCGACAGGACCACGTAACTGTAGTTACAGAGTGAGGGATTCCCATCAACAGGACCCAGTAACTATAGTTACAGAGAGTGGATTCCCAACAACAGGGCCCAGTAACTATAGTTACAGAGTGAGGGATTCCCATCATCAGGGTCCAGTAACTATAATTACAGAGCGTGGATTCCCATCAACAGGACCCAGTAACTATAGTTACAGAGAGAGGGATTCCCATCAACAGGACCCAGTAACTATAGTTACAGAGAGTGGATTCCCAACAACAGGGCCCAGTAACTATAGTTACAGAGTGAGGGATTCCCATCATCAGGGTCCAGTAACTATAATTACAGAGCGTGGATTCCCAACAACAGGGTCCAGTAACTATAGTTACAGAGTGAGGGATTCCCATCAACAGGACCCAGTAACTATAGTTACAGAGCGTGGATTCCCAACAACAGGGCCCAGTAACTATAGTTACAGAGTGAGGGATTCCCATCAACAGGACCCAGTAACTATAGTTACAGAGTGAGGGATTCCCATCAACAGGGTCCAGTAACTATAGTTACAGAGCGTGGATTCCCAACAACAGGGCCCAGTAACTATAGTTACAGAGTGAGGGATTCCCATCAACAGGACCCAGTAACTATAGTTACAGAGTCTGGGATTCCCAACAACAGGGCCCAGTAACTATAGTTACAGAGTTAGGGATTCCCATCATCAGGGTCCAGTAACTATAGTTACAGAGTCTGGAATTCCCATCGACAGGACCACGTAACTATAATTACAGAGTGAGGGATTCCCATCAACAGGACCCAGTAACTATAGTTACAGAGTGAGGGATTCCCATCAACAGGACCCAGTAACTATAGTTACAGAGCGTGGATTCCCAACAACAGGGCCCAGTAACTATAGTTACAGAGCGTGGATTCCCAACAACAGGGCCCAGTAACTATAGTTACGGAGTGAGGGATTCCTATCAACAGGACCCAGTAACTATAATTACAGAGTGAGGGATTCCCATCAACAGGACCCAGTAACTATAGTTACAGAGCGTGGATTCCCAACAACAGGGCCAAGTAACTATAGTTACAGAGTCTGGAATTCCCATCGACAGGACCACGTAACTATAATTACAGAGTGAGGGATTCCCATCAACAGGACCAAGTAACTATAGTTACAGAGCGTGGATTCCCAACAACAGGGCCCAGTAACTATAGTTACAGAGTGAGGGATTCCCATCAACAGGACCAAGTAACTATAGTTACAGAGTGAGGGATTCCCATCAACAGGACCCAGTAACTATAGTTACAGAGCGTGGATTCCCAACAACAGGGCCCAGTAACTATAGTTACAGAGTGAGGGATTCCCATCAACAGGACCAAGTAACTGAAGTTACAGAGTGAGGGATTCCCATCAACAGGACCCAGTAACTATAGTTACAGAGCGTGGATTCCCAACAACAGGGCCCAGTAACTATAGTTACAGAGTGAGGGATTCCCATTAACAGGACCCAGTAACTATAGTTACAGAGTGAGGGATTCCCATCAACAGGACCCAGTAACTATAGTTACAGAGTGAGGGATTCCCATCAACAGGACCCAGTAACTATAGTTACAGAGCGTGGATTCCCAACAACAGGGCCCAGTAACTATAGTTACAGAGCGTGGGATTCCCATCAACAGGACCCAGTAACTATAGTTACAGAGTGAGGGATTCCCATCAACAGGACCCAGTAATTATAGTTACAGAGCGTGGATTCCCAACAACAGGGCCCAGTAACTATAGTTACAGAGTGAGGGATTCCCATCAACAGGACCCAGTAACTATAGTTACAGAGTCTGGGATTCCCATCATCAGGGCCCAGTAACTATAGTTACAGAGTCTGGAATTCCCATCGACAGGACCACGTAACTATAATTACAGAGTGAGGGATTCCCATCAACAGGACCCAGTAACTATAGTTACAGAGCGTGGATTCCCAACAACAGGGCCCAGTAACTATAGTTACGGAGTGAGGGATTCCCAACAACAGGGCCCAGTAACTATAATTACAGAGTGAGGGATTCCCATCAACAGGACCCAGTAACTATAGTTACAGAGTGTGGGATTCCCAACAACAGGGCCCAGTAACTATAATTACAGAGTGAGGGATTCCCATCAACAGGACCCAGTAACTATAGTTACAGAGCGTGGATTCCCAACAACAGGGCCCAGTAACTATAGTTACAGAGTGAGGGATTCCCATCAACAGGACCCAGTAACTATAGTTACAGAGTCTGGGATTCCCAACAACAGGGCCCAGTAACTATAGTTACAGAGTTAGGGATTCCCATCATCAGGGCCCAGTAACTATAGTTACAGAGTCTGGAATTCCCATCGACAGGACCACGTAACTATAATTACAGAGTGAGGGATTCCCATCAGCAGGACCCAGTAACTCTAGTTACAGAGCGTGGATTCCCAACAGCAGGGCCCAGTAACTATAGTTACGGAGTGAGGGATTCCCAACAACAGGGCCCAGTAACTATAATTACAGAGTGAGGGATTCCCATCAACAGGACCCAGTAACTATAGTTACAGAGCGTGGATTCCCATCAACAGGACCCAGTAACTATAGTTACAGAGCGTGGATTCCCATCAACAGGGCCAAGTAACTATAATTACAGAGTGAGGGATTCCCATCAACAGGACCCAGTAACTATAGTTACAGAGCGTGGATTCCCATCAACAGGACCCAGTAACTATAGTTACAGAGCGTGGATTCCCAACAACAGGGCCCAGTAACTATAGTTACAGAGCGTGGATTCCCATCAACAGGACCCAGTAACTATAGTTACAGAGCGTGGATTCCCAACAACAGGGCCCAGTAACTATAGTTACAGAGCGTGGATTCCCAACAACAGGGCCCAGTAACTATAGTTACAGAACGTGGATTCCCAACAACAGGGCCCAGTAACTATAGTTACAGAGTGAGGGATTCCCATCAACAGGACCCAGTAACTATAGTTACAGAGTGTGGGATTCCCATCAACAGGACCAAGTAACTATAGTTACAGAGTGAGGGATTCCCATCAACAGGACCCAGTAACTATAGTTACAGAGCGTGGATTCCCAACAACAGGGCCCAGTAACTATAGTTACAGAGTGAGAGATTCCCATCAACAGGACCCAGTAACTATAGTTACAGAGTGTGGGATTCCCATCAACAGGACCAAGTAACTATAGTTACAGAGTGAGGGATTCCCATCAACAGGACCCAGTAACTATAGTTACAGAACGTGGATTCCCAACAACAGGGCCCAGTAACTATAGTTACAGAGTGAGGGATTCCCATCAACAGGACCCAGTAACTATAGTTACAGAGTGTGGGATTCCCATCAACAGGACCAAGTAACTATAGTTACAGAGTGAGGGATTCCCATCAACAGGACCCAGTAACTATAGTTACAGAGCGTGGATTCCCAACAACAGGGCCCAGTAACTATAGTTACAGAGCGTGGATTCCCATCAACAGGACCAAGTAACTATAATTACAGAGTGAGGGATTCCCATCAACAGGACCCAGTAACTATAGTTACAGAGTGTGGGATTCCCATCAACAGGACCAAGTAACTATAGTTACAGAGTGAGGGATTCCCATCAACAGGACCCAGTAACTATAGTTACAGAGCGTGGATTCCCAACAACAGGGCCCAGTAACTGTAGTTACAGAGTGAGGGATTCCCATCAACTGGACCCAGTAACTATAGTTACAGAGCATGGATTCCCAACAACAGGGCCCAGTAACTATAGTTACAGAGTGAGGGATTCCCATCAACAGGACCCAGTAACTATAGTTACAGAGTGAGGGATTCCCATCAACAGGACCCAGTAACTATAGTTACAGAGTGAGGGATTCCCAACAACAGGGCCCAGTAACTATAGTTACAGAGTGAGGGATTCCCATCAACAGGGCCCAGTAACTATAGTTACAGAGTGAGGGATTCCCATCAACAGGACCCAGTAACTATAGTTAGAGAGTGGATTCCCAACAACAGGGCCCAGTAACTATAGTTACAGAGCGTGGATTCCCAACAACAGGACCAAGTAACTATAGTTACAGAGTGAGGGATTCCCATCATCAGGGTCCAGTAACTATAATTACAGAGCGTGGATTCCCAACAACAGGGCCCAGTAACTATAGTTACAGAGTGAGGGATTCCCATCAACAGGACCCAGTAACTATAGTTACAGAGCGTGGATTCCCAACAACAGGGCCCAGTAACTATAGTTACAGAGTGAGGGATTCCCATCAACAGGACCCAGTAACTATAGTTACAGAGCGTGGATTCCCAACAACAGGGCCCAGTAACTATAGTTACAGAGTGAGGGATTCCCATCAACAGGACCCAGTAACTATAGTTACAGAGTCTGGGATTCCCAACAACAGGGCCCAGTAACTATAGTTACAGAGTTAGGGATTCCCATCATCAGGGCCCAGTAACTATAGTTACAGAGTCTGGAATTCCCATCGACAGGACCACGTAACTATAATTACAGAGTGAGGGATTCCCATCAACAGGACCCAGTAACTATAGTTACAGAGCGTGGATTCCCAACAACCGGGCCCAGTAACTATAGTTACGGAGTGAGGGATTCCCAACAACAGGGCCCAGTAACTATAATTACAGAGTGAGGGATTCCCATCAACAGGACCCAGTAACTATAGTTACAGAGCGTGGATTCCCAACAACAGGGCCCAGTAACTATAGTTACAGAGTGAGGGATTCCCATCAACAGGACCCAGTAACTATAGTTACAGAGCGTGGATTCCCAACAACAGGGCCCCGTAACTATAGTTACAGAGTGAGGGATTCCCATCAACAGGACCCAGTAACTATCGTTACAGAGTCTGGGATTCCCAACAACAGGGCCCAGTAACTATAGTTACAGAGTTAGGGATTCCCATCATCAGGGCCCAGTAACTATAGTTACAGAGTCTGGAATTCCCATCGACAGGACCACGTAACTATAATTACAGAGTGAGGGATTCCCATCAACAGGACCCAGTAACTCTAGTTACAGAGCGTGGATTCCCAACAACAGGGCCCAGTAACTATAATTACAGAGTGAGGGATTCCCATCAACAGGACCCAGTAACTATAGTTACAGAGCGTGGATTCCCAACAATAGGGCCCCGTAACTATAGTTACAGAGTGAGGGATTCCCATCAACAGGACCCAGTAACTATCGTTACAGAGTCTGGGATTCCCAACAACAGGGCCCAGTAACTATAGTTACAGAGTTAGGGATTCCCATCATCAGGGCCCAGTAACTATAGTTACAGAGTCTGGAATTCCCATCGACAGGACCACGTAACTATAATTACAGAGTGAGGGATTCCCATCAACAGGACCCAGTAACTATAGTTACAGAGCGTGGATTCCCATCAACAGGACCCAGTTACTATAGTTACAGAGCGTGGATTCCCAACAACAGGGCCCAGTAACTATAGTTACAGAGTGAGGGATTCCCATCAACAGGACCCAGTAACTATAGTTACAGAATGTGGATTCCCAACAACAGGGCCCAGTAACCAGTTACAGATGTGGGATTCCCATCAACAGGGCCCAGTAACTATAGTTACGGAGTGAGGGATTCCCATCAACAGGACCCAGTAACTATAGTTACAGAGCGTGGATTCCCATCAACAGGACCCAGTAACTATAGTTACAGAGTGAGGGATTCCCATCAACAGGACCCAGTAACTATAGTTACAGAGTGTGGGATTCCCATCAACAGGACCAAGTAACTATAATTACAGAGTGAGGGATTCCCATCAACAGGACCCAGTAACTATAGTTACAGAGTGAGGGATTCCCATCAACAGGACCCAGTAACTATAGTTACAGAGCGTGGATTCCCAACAACAGGGCCCAGTAACTATAGTTACAGAGTGAGGGATTCTCAACAACAGGACCCAGTAACTATAGTTACAGAGCGTGGATTCCCATCAACAGGACCCAGTAACTATAGTTACAGAGCGTGGATTCCCAACAACAGGGCCCAGTAACTATAGTTACAGAGTGAGGGATTCCCATCAACAGGACCCAGTAACTATAGTTACAGAGCGTGGATTCCCAACAACAGGGCCCAGTAACTATAGTTACAGAGCATGGATTCCCATCAACAGGACTAAGTAACTATAATTACAGAGTGAGGGATTCCCATCAACAGGACCCAGTAACTATAGTTACAGAGTGTGGATTCCCATCAACAGGGCCCAGTAACTATAGTTACAGAGCATGGATTCCCATCAACAGGACTAAGTAACTATAATTACAGAGTGAGGGATTCCCATCAACAGGACCCAGTAACTATAGTTACAGAGCGTGGATTCCCAACAACAGGGCCCAGTAACTATAGTTACAGAGCATGGATTCCCATCAACAGGACTAAGTAACTATAATTACAGAGTGAGGGATTCCCATCAACAGGACCCAGTAACTATAGTTACAGAGCGTGGATTCCCAACAACAGGGCCCAGTAACTATAGTTACAGAGTGAGGGATTCCCATCAACAGGGCCCAGTAACTATAGTTACAGAGTGAGGGATTCCCATCAACAGGACCCAGTAACTATAGTTAGAGAGTGGATTCCCAACAACAGGGCCCAGTAAGTATAGTTACAGAGCGTGGATTCCCAACAACAGGACCAAGTAACTATAGTTACAGAGTGAGGGATTCCCATCATCAGGGTCCAGTAACTATAATTACAGAGCGTGGATTCCCAACAACAGGGCCCAGTAACTATAGTTACAGAGTGAGGGATTCCCATCAACAGGACCCAGTAACTATAGTTACAGAGCGTGGATTCCCAACAACAGGGCCCAGTAACTATAGTTACAGAGTGAGGGATTCCCATCAACAGGACCCAGTAACTATAGTTACAGAGCGTGGATTCCCAACAACAGGGCCCAGTAACTATAGTTACAGAGTGAGGGATTCCCATCAACAGGACCCAGTAACTATAGTTACAGAGTCTGGGATTCCCAACAACAGGGCCCAGTAACTATAGTTACAGAGTTAGGGATTCCCATCATCAGGGCCCAGTAACTATAGTTACAGAGTCTGGAATTCCCATCGACAGGACCACGTAACTATAATTACAGAGTGAGGGATTCCCATCAACAGGACCCAGTAACTATAGTTACAGAGCGTGGATTCCCAACAACCGGGCCCAGTAACTATAGTTACGGAGTGAGGGATTCCCAACAACAGGGCCCAGTAACTATAATTACAGAGTGAGGGATTCCCATCAACAGGACCCAGTAACTATAGTTACAGAGCGTGGATTCCCAACAACAGGGCCCAGTAACTATAGTTACAGAGTGAGGGATTCCCATCAACAGGACCCAGTAACTATAGTTACAGAGCGTGGATTCCCAACAACAGGGCCCCGTAACTATAGTTACAGAGTGAGGGATTCCCATCAACAGGACCCAGTAACTATCGTTACAGAGTCTGGGATTCCCAACAACAGGGCCCAGTAACTATAGTTACAGAGTTAGGGATTCCCATCATCAGGGCCCAGTAACTATAGTTACAGAGTCTGGAATTCCCATCGACAGGACCACGTAACTATAATTACAGAGTGAGGGATTCCCATCAACAGGACCCAGTAACTCTAGTTACAGAGCGTGGATTCCCAACAACAGGGCCCAGTAACTATAATTACAGAGTGAGGGATTCCCATCAACAGGACCCAGTAACTATAGTTACAGAGCGTGGATTCCCAACAACAGGGCCCCGTAACTATAGTTACAGAGTGAGGGATTCCCATCAACAGGACCCAGTAACTATCGTTACAGAGTCTGGGATTCCCAACAACAGGGCCCAGTAACTATAGTTACAGAGTTAGGGATTCCCATCATCAGGGCCCAGTAACTATAGTTACAGAGTCTGGAATTCCCATCGACAGGACCACGTAACTATAATTACAGAGTGAGGGATTCCCATCAACAGGACCCAGTAACTATAGTTACAGAGCGTGGATTCCCATCAACAGGACCCAGTTACTATAGTTACAGAGCGTGGATTCCCAACAACAGGGCCCAGTAACTATAGTTACAGAGTGAGGGATTCCCATCAACAGGACCCAGTAACTATAGTTACAGAATGTGGATTCCCAACAACAGGGCCCAGTAACCAGTTACAGATGTGGGATTCCCATCAACAGGGCCCAGTAACTATAGTTACGGAGTGAGGGATTCCCATCAACAGGACCCAGTAACTATAGTTACAGAGCGTGGATTCCCATCAACAGGACCCAGTAACTATAGTTACAGAGTGAGGGATTCCCATCAACAGGACCCAGTAACTATAGTTACAGAGTGTGGGATTCCCATCAACAGGACCAAGTAACTATAATTACAGAGTGAGGGATTCCCATCAACAGGACCCAGTAACTATAGTTACAGAGTGAGGGATTCCCATCAACAGGACCCAGTAACTATAGTTACAGAGCGTGGATTCCCAACAACAGGGCCCAGTAACTATAGTTACAGAGTGAGGGATTCTCAACAACAGGACCCAGTAACTATAGTTACAGAGCGTGGATTCCCATCAACAGGACCCAGTAACTATAGTTACAGAGCGTGGATTCCCAACAACAGGGCCCAGTAACTATAGTTACAGAGTGAGGGATTCCCATCAACAGGACCCAGTAACTATAGTTACAGAGCGTGGATTCCCAACAACAGGGCCCAGTAACTATAGTTACAGAGCATGGATTCCCATCAACAGGACTAAGTAACTATAATTACAGAGTGAGGGATTCCCATCAACAGGACCCAGTAACTATAGTTACAGAGTGTGGATTCCCATCAACAGGGCCCAGTAACTATAGTTACAGAGCATGGATTCCCATCAACAGGACTAAGTAACTATAATTACAGAGTGAGGGATTCCCATCAACAGGACCCAGTAACTATAGTTACAGAGCGTGGATTCCCAACAACAGGGCCCAGTAACTATAGTTACAGAGCATGGATTCCCATCAACAGGACTAAGTAACTATAATTACAGAGTGAGGGATTCCCATCAACAGGACCCAGTAACTATAGTTACAGAGCGTGGATTCCCAACAACAGGGCCCAGTAACTATAGTTACAGAGCGTGGATTCCCATCAACAGGACCCAGTAACTATAGTTACAGAGCGTGGATTCCCATCAACAGGACCCAGTAACTATAGTTACAGAGCGTGGATTCCCAACAATAGGGCCCAGTAACTATAGTTACAGAGCGTGGATTCCCATCAACAGGACCCAGTAACTATAGTTACAGAGTGTGGATTCCCATCAACAGGGCCCAGTAACTATAGTTACAGAGCATGGATTCCCATCAACAGGACTAAGTAACTATAATTACAGAGTGAGGGATTCCCATCAACAGGACCCAGTAACTATAGTTACAGAGCGTGGATTCCCAACAACAGGGCCCAGTAACTATAGTTACAGAGCATGGATTCCCATCAACAGGACTAAGTAACTATAATTACAGAGTGAGGGATTCCCATCAACAGGACCCAGTAACTATAGTTACAGAGCGTGGATTCCCAACAACAGGGCCCAGTAACTATAGTTACAGAGCGTGGATTCCCATCAACAGGACCCAGTAACTATAGTTACAGAGCGTGGATTCCCATCAACAGGACCCAGTAACTATAGTTACAGAGCGTGGATTCCCAACAATAGGGCCCAGTAACTATAGTTACAGAGCGTGGATTCCCATCAACAGGACCCAGTAACTATAGTTACAGAGTGTGGGATTCCCATCAACAGGGTCCAGTAACTATAGTTACAGAGTGTGGGATTTCCATCAACAGGACCCAGTAACTATGGTTACAGAGTGAGGGATTCCCATCAACAGGGCCAAGTAACTATAGTTACAGAGTGAGGGATTCCCATCAACAGGGCCAAGTAACTATAGTTACAGAGTGAGGGATTCCCATCAACAGGGCCAAGTAACTATAGTTCCAGAGTGAGGGATTCCCATCAACAGGGCCAAGTAACTATAGTTACAGAGTGAGGGATTCCCATCAACAGGGCCAAGTAACTATAGTTACAGAGAGAGGGATTCCCATCAACAGGACCCAGTAACTATAGTTCCAGAGTGAGGGATTCCCATCAACAGGGCCAAGTAACTATAGTTACAGAGTGAGGGATTCCCAACAACAGGGCCCAGTAACTATAGTTACAGAGTGAGGGATTCCCATCAACAGGACCCAGTAACTATAGTTACAGAGTGTGGGATTCCCATCAACAGGACCAAGTAACTATAGTTACAGAGTGAGGGATTCCCATCAACAGGACCCAGTAACTATAGTTACAGAGCTTGGATTCCCAACAACAGGGCCCAGTAACTATAGTTACAGAGCGTGGATTCCCATCAACAGGACCAAGTAACTATAATTACAGAGTGAGGGATTCCCATCATCAGGGCCCAGTAACTATAGTTACAGAGTGTGGGATTCCCATCAACAGGACCCAGTAACTATAGTTACAGAGTGAGGGATTCCCATCAACAGGACCAAGTAACTATAGTTACAGAGTGAGGGATTCCCATCAACAGGACCCAGTAACTATAGTTACAGAGCGTGGATTCCCAACAACAGGGCCCAGTAACTGTAGTTACAGAGTGAGGGATTCCCATCAACTGGACCCAGTAACTATAGTTACAGAGCATGGATTCCCAACAACAGGGTCCAGTAACTATAGTTACAGAGTGAGGGATTCCCATCAACAGGACCAAGTAACTAAAGTTACAGAGTGAGGGATTCCCATCAACAGGACTCAGTAACTATAGTTACAGAGCGTGGATTCCCAACAACAGGGCCCAGTAACTATAGTTACAGAGTGAGGGATTCCCATCAACAGGACCCAGTAACTATAGTTACAGAGTGAGGGATTCCCATCAACAGGACCCAGTAACTATAGTTACAGAGTGAGGGATTCCCAACAACAGGGCCCAGTAACTATAGTTACAGAGTGAGGGATTCCCATCAACAGGGCCCAGTAACTATAGTTACAGAGTGAGGGATTCCCATCAACAGGACCCAGTAACTATAGTTACAGAGAGTGGATTCCCAACAACAGGGCCCAGTAACTATAGTTACAGAGCGTGGATTCCCAACAACAGGACCATGTAACTATAGTTACAGAGTGAGGGATTCCCATCATCAGGGTCCAGTAACTATAATTACAGAGCGTGGATTCCCAACAACAGGGCCCAGTAACTAGAGTTACAGAGTGAGGGAGTCCCATCAACAGGACCCAGTAACTATAGTTACAGAGCGTGGATTCCCAACAACAGGGCCCAGTAACTATAATTACAGAGTGAGGGATTCCCATCAACAGGACCCAGTAACTATAGTTACAGAGCGTGGATTCCCAACAACAGGGCCCAGTAACTATAGTTACAGAGTGAGGGATTCCCATCAACAGGACCCAGTAACTATAGTTACAGAGTCTGGGATTCCCAACAACAGGGCCCAGTAACTATAGTTACAGAGTTAGGGATTCCCATCATCAGGGCCCAGTAACTATAGTTACAGAGTCTGGAATTCCCATCGACAGGACCACGTAACTATAATTACAGAGTGAGGGATTCCCATCAACAGGACCCAGTAACTATAGTTACAGAGCGTGGATTCCCAACAACCGGGCCCAGTAACTATAGTTACGGAGTGAGGGATTCCCAACAACAGGGCCCAGTAACTATAATTACAGAGTGAGGGATTCCCATCAACAGGACCCAGTAACTATAGTTACAGAGCGTGGATTCCCAACAACAGGGCCCAGTAACTATAGTTACAGAGTGAGGGATTCCCATCAACAGGACCCAGTAACTATAGTTACAGAGCGTGGATTCCCAACAACAGGGCCCCGTAACTATAGTTACAGAGTGAGGGATTCCCATCAACAGGACCCAGTAACTATCGTTACAGAGTCTGGGATTCCCAACAACAGGGCCCAGTAACTATAGTTACAGAGTTAGGGATTCCCATCATCAGGGCCCAGTAACTATAGTTACAGAGTCTGGAATTCCCATCGACAGGACCACGTAACTATAATTACAGAGTGAGGGATTCCCATCAACAGGACCCAGTAACTCTAGTTACAGAGCGTGGATTCCCAACAACAGGGCCCAGTAACTATAATTACAGAGTGAGGGATTCCCATCAACAGGACCCAGTAACTATAGTTACAGAGCGTGGATTCCCATCAACAGGACCCAGTTACTATAGTTACAGAGCGTGGATTCCCAACAACAGGGCCCAGTAACTATAGTTACAGAGCGTGGATTCCCAACAACAGGGCCCAGTAACTCTAGTTACAGAGCGTGGATTCCCAACAACAGGGCCCAGTAACTATAGTTACAGAGCGTGGATTCCCAACAACAGGGCCCAGTAACTATAGTTACAGAGCGTGGATTCCCATCAACAGGACCCAGTTACTATAGTTACAGAGCGTGGATTCCCAACAACAGGGCCCAGTAACTATAGTTACAGAATGTGGATTCCCAACAACAGGGCCCAGTAACCAGTTACAGAGTGTGGGATTCCCATCAACTGGGCCCAGTAACTATAGTTACGGAGTGAGGGATTCCCATCAACAGGACCCAGTAACTATAGTTACAGAGCGTGGATTCCCATCAACAGGACCCAGTAACTATAGTTACAGAGTGAGGGATTCCCATCAACAGGGCCCAGTAACTATAGTTACAGAGTGTGGGATTCCCATCAACAGGACCAAGTAACTATAATTACAGAGTGAGGGATTCCCATCAACAGGACCCAGTAACTATAGTTACAGAGTGAGGGATTCCCATCAACAGGACCCAGTAACTATAGTTACAGAGCGTGGATTCCCAACAACAGGGCCCAGTAACTATAGTTACAGAGTGAGGGATTCCCAACAACAGGACCCAGTAACTATAGTTACAGAGCGTGGATTCCCATCAACAGGACCCAGTAACTATAGTTACAGAGCGTGGATTCCCAACAACAGGGCCCAGTAACTATAGTTACAGAGTGAGGGATTCCCATCAACAGGACCCAGTAACTATAGTTACAGAGCGTGGTTCCCATCAACAGGACCCAGTAACTATAGTTACAGAGCGTGGATTCCCATCAACAGGACCAAGTAACTATAGTTACAGAGCGTGGATTCCCAACAATAGGGCCCAGTAACTATAGTTACAGAGCGTGGATTCCCATCAACAGGACCCAGTAACTATAGTTACAGAGTGTGGGATTCCCATCAACAGGGTCCAGTAACTATAGTTACAGAGTGTGGGATTTCCATCAACAGGACCCAGTAACTATGGTTACAGAGTGAGGGATTCCCATCAACAGGGCCAAGTAACTATAGTTACAGAGTGAGGGATTCCCATCAACAGGGCCAAGTAACTATAGTTACAGAGTGAGGGATTCCCATCAACAGGGCCAAGTAACTATAGTTCCAGAGTGAGGGATTCCCATCAACAGGGCCAAGTAACTATAGTTACAGAGTGAGGGATTCCCATCAACAGGGCCAAGTAACTCTAGTTACAGAGTGAGGGATTCCCATCAACAGGGCCAAGTAACTACAGTTACAGAGTGAGGGATTCCCATCAACAGGACCCAGTAACTATAGTTACAGAGTGTGGGATTCCCATCAACATGGCCCAGTAACTATAGTTACAGAGCGTGGATTCCCATCAACAGGACCAAGTAACTATAATTACAGAGTGAGGGATTCCCATCAACAGGACCAAGTAACTATAGTTACAGAGTGAGGGATTCCCATCAACAGGACCCAGTAACTATAGTTACAGAGCGTGGATTCCCAACAACAGGGCCCAGTAACTATAGTTACAGAGTGAGGGATTCCCATCAACAGGACCCAGTAACTATAGTTACAGAACGTGGATTCCAAACAACAGGGCCCAGTAACTATAGTTACAGAGTGTGGGATTCCCTTCAACAGGGCCCAGTAACTATAGTTACGGAGTGAGGGATTCCCATCAACAGGACCAAGTAACTATAGTTACAGAGTGAGGGATTCCCATCAACAGGACCAAGTAATTATAATTACAGAGTGAGGGATTCCCATCAACAGGACCAAGTAACTATAATTACAGAGTGAGGGATTCCCATCAACAGGACCAAGTAACTATAGTTACAGAGCGTGGATTCCCATCAACAGGACCAAGTAACTATAATTACAGAGTGAGGGATTCCCATCAACAGGACCAAGTAACTATAGTTACAGAGTGAGGGATTCCCATCAACAGGACCCAGTAACTATAGTTACAGAGCGTGGATTCCCAACAACAGGGCCCAGTAACTAAAGTTACAGAGCGTGGGATTCCCATCAACAGGACCAAGTAACTATAATTACAGAGTGAGGGATTCCCATCAACAGGACCAAGTAACTATAATTACAGAGTGAGGGATTCCCATCAACAGGACCAAGTAACTATAATTACAGAGTGAGGGATTCCCATCAACAGGACCAAGTAACTATAGTTACAGAGTGAGGGATTCCCATCAACAGGACCCAGTAACTATAGTTACAGAGTGAGGGATTCCCATCAACAGGGCCAAGTAACTATAGTTACAGAGTGAGGGATTTCCATCAACAGGGCCAAGTAACTATAGTTACGGAGTGAGGGATTCCCATCAACAGGGCCAAGTAACTATAGTTACAGAGTGAGGGATTCCCATCAACAGGGCCAAGTAACTATAGTTACAGAGTGAGGGATTCCCATCAACAGGGCCAAGTAACTATAGTTACAGAGTGAGGGATTCCCATCAATAGGGCCAAGTAACTATAGTTACAGAGTGAGGGATTCCCATCAACAGGGCCAAGTAACTATAGTTACAGAGTGAGGGATTCCCATCAACAGGACCCAGTAACTATAGTTACAGAGCATGGATTCCCATCAACAGGGCCAAGTAACTATAGTTACAGAGTGAGGGATTCCCAACAACAGGACCCAGTAACTATAGTTACAGAGTGTGGATTCCCATTAAAAGGGCCAAGTAACTATAGTTACAGAGCGTGGGATTCCCATCAACAGGGCCAAGTAACTATAGTTACAGAGTGAGGGATTCCCATCAACAGGGCCCAGTAACTATAGTTACAGAGTGTGGATTCCCATTAAAAGGGCCAAGTAACTATAGTTACAGAGCGTGGGATTCCCATCAACAGGGCCAAGTAACTATAGTTACAGAGCGTGGATTCCCATCAACAGGGCCAAGTAACTATAGTTACAGAGTGAGGGATTCCCATCAACAGGACCCAGTAACTATAGTTACAGAGCGTGGATTCCCATCAACAGGGCCAAGTAACTATAGTTACAGAGTGAGGGATTCCCATCAACAGGGCCCAGTAACTATAGTTACAGAGTGTGGATTCCCATTAAAAGGGCCAAGTAACTATAGTTACAGAGTGAGGGATTCCCAACAACAGGGCCCAGTAACTATAGTTACAGAGTGAGGGATTCCCATCAACAGGACCCAGTAACTATAGTTACAGAGCGTGGATTCCCATCAACAGGACCCAGTAACTATAGTTACAGAGCGTGGATTCCCAACAACAGGGCCCAGTAACTATAGTTACAGAGTGAGGGATTCCCATCAACAGGACCCAGTAACTATAGTTACAGAACGTGGATTCCCAACAACAGGGCCCAGTAACTATAGTTACAGAGTGTGGGATTCCCATCAACAGGGCCCAGTAACTATAGTTACGGAGTGAGGGATTCCCATCAACAGGACCAAGTAACTATAGTTACAGAGTGAGGGATTCCCATCAACAGGACCAAGTAATTATAATTACAGAGTGAGGGATTCCCATCAACAGGACCAAGTAACTATAATTACAGAGTGAGGGATTCCCATCAACAGGACCAAGTAACTATAGTTACAGTGCGTGGATTCCCATCAACAGGACCAAGTAACTATAGTTACAGAGTGAGGGATTCCCATCAACAGGACCCAGTAACTATAGTTACAGAGTGAGGGATTCCCATCAACAGGGCCAAGTAACTATAGTTACAGAGTGAGGGATTCCCATCAACAGGGCCAAGTAACTATAGTTACAGAGTGAGGGATTCCCATCAACAGGGCCAAGTAACTATAGTTACAGAGTGAGGGATTCCCATCAACAGGGCCAAGTAACTATAGTTACAGAGTGAGGGATTCCCATCAACAGGGCCAAGTAACTATAGTTACAGAGTGAGGGATTCCCATCAACAGGGCCAAGTAACAATAGTTACAGAGTGAGGGATTCCCATCAACAGGGCCAAGTAACTATAGTTACAGAGTGAGGGATTCCCATCAACAGGACCCAGTAACTATAGTTACAGAGCATGGATTCCCATCAACAGGGCCAAGTAACTATAGCTACAGAGTGAGGGATTCCCAACAACAGGGCCCAGTAACTATAGTTACAGAGCGTGGGATTCCCATCAACAGGGCCCAGTAACTATAGTTACAGAGTGTGGATTCCCATTAAAAGGGCCAAGTAACTATAGTTACAGAGCGTGGGATTCCCATCAACAGGGCCCAGTAACTATAGTTACAGAGTGAGGGATTCCCATCAACAGGGTCCAGTAACTATAGTTACAGAGCGTGGGATTCCCATCAACAGGGCCCAGTAACTATAGTTACAGAGTGTGGATTCCCATTAAAAGGGCCAAGTAACTATAGTTACAGAGTGAGGGATTCCCATCAACAGGACCCAGTAACTATAGTTACAGAGTGAGGGATTCCCATCAACAGGACCCAGTAACTATAGTTACAGAGCATGGATTCCCATCAACAGGGCCAAGTAAGTATAGTTACAGAGTGAGGGATTCCCAACAACTTGGCCCAGTAACTATAGTTACAGAGTGTGGATTCCCATTAATAGGGCCAAGTAACTATAGTTACAGAGCGTGGGATTCCCATCAACAGGGCCAAGTAACTATAGTTACAGAGTGAGGGATTCCCATCAACAGGGTCCAGTAACTACAGTTACAGAGTGTGGGATTCCCATCAACAGGACCCAGTAACTATAGTTAGAGAGTGTGGATTCCCATCAACAGGACCCAGTAACTATAGTTACAGATCGTGGGATTCCCATCAACAGGGTCCAGTAACTACAGTTACAGAGTGTGGATTCCCATCGACAGGGTCCAGTAACTATAGTTACAGAGCGTGGGATTCCCATCAACAGGACCCAGTAACTATAGTTACAGAGTGTGGGATTCCCATCGACAGGGTCCAGTAACTACAGTTACAGAGTGTGGATTCCCATCAACAGGACCCAGTAACTATAGTTACAGAGTGAGGGATTCCCATCGACAGGGTCCAGTAACTATAGTTACAGAGTGAGGGATTCCCATCAACAGGACCAAGTAACTATAGTTACAAAGTGAGGGATTCCCATCAACAGGGTCCAGTAACTATAGTTACAGAGCATGGGATTCCCATCGACAGGGTCCAGTAACTATAGTTACAGAGTGTGGGATTCCCATCAACAGGGCCAAGTAACTATAGTTACAGAGCGAGGGATTCCCATCAACAGGGCCCAGTAACTATAGTTACAGAGTCTGGAATTCCCATCAACAGGGCCCAGTAACTATAGTTACAGAGTCTGGAATTCCCATCAACAGGGCCAAGGAACTATAGTTACAGAGTGAGGGATTCCCATCAACAGGGCCAAGTAACTATAGTTACAGAGTGAGGGATTCACATCAACAGGGCCAAGTAACTATAGTTACAGAGTGACGAATTCCCATCAACAGGGCCAAGTAACTATAGTTACAGAGTGTGGGATTCCCATTGACAGGGCCAAGTAACTATAGTTACAGAGTGAGGGATTCCCATCAACAGGGCCAAGTAACTATAGTTAGAGAGTGAGGGATTCCCATCATCAGGGCCCAGTAACTATAGTTACAGAGCGTGGGATTCCCAACAACAGGGCCCAGTAACTATCGTTACAGAGTGAGGGATTCCCATCATCAGGGCCCAGTAACTATAGTTACAGAGTCTGGAATTCCCATCGACAGGACCACGTAACTATAATTACAGAGTGAGGGATTCCCATCAACAGGACCAAGTCACTACAGTTCCAGAGTGAGGGATTCCCATCGACAGGACCACGTCACTATAATTACAGAGTGGGGGATTCCCATCAACAGGACCCAGTAACTATAGTTACAGAGTGAGGGATTCCCATCAACAGGACCCAGTAACTATCGTTACAGAGTGTGGGATTCCCATCAACAGGGCCAAGTAACTATAGTGACAGAGTGAGGGATTCCCATCATCAGGGCCCAGTAACTATAGTTACAGAGTGAGGGATTCCCATCAACAGGACCCAGTAACTACAGTTACAGACTGAGGGATTCCCATCAACAGGACCCAGTAACTATAGTTACAGAGCGTGGGATTCCCATCAACAGGGCCAAGTAACTATAGTTACAGAGTGAGGGATTCCCATCATCAGGGCCCAGTAACTATAGTTACAGAGTGAGGGATTCCCATCATCAGGGCCCAGTAACTATAGTTACAGAGTGAGGGTTTCCCATCAACAGGACCCAGTAACTATAGTTACAGAGTGAGGGATTCCCATCGACAGGACCCAGTAACTATAGTTACAGAGTGAGGGATTCCCATCAACAGGACCCAGTAACTATAGTTACAGAGTGAGGGATTCCCATCGACAGGACCCAGTAACTATAGTTACAGACTGAGGGATTCCCATCAACAGGACCCAGTAACTATAGTTACAGAGTGAGGGATTCCCATCAACAGGACCCAGTAACTACAGTTACAGACTGAGGGATTCCCATCAACAGGACCCAGTAACTATAGTTACAGAGCGTGGGATTCCCATCAACAGGGCCAAGTAACTATAGTTACAGAGTGAGGGATTCCCATCATCAGGGCCCAGTAACTATAGTTACAGAGTGAGGGATTCCCATCATCAGGGCCCAGTAACTATAGTTACAGAGTGAGGGATTCCCATCAACAGGACCCAGTAACTATAGTTACAGAGTGAGGGATTCCCATCGACAGGACCCAGTAACTATAGTTACAGAGTGAGGGATTCCCATCAACAGGACCCAGTAACTATAGTTACAGAGTGAGGGATTCCCATCGACAGGACCCAGTAACTATAGTTACAGACTGAGGGATTCCCATCAACAGGACCCAGTAACTATAGTTACAGAGTGAGGGATTCCCATCAACAGGACCCAGTAACTACAGTTACAGACTGAGGGATTCCCATCAACAGGACCCAGTAACTATAGTTAGAGAGCGTGGGATTCCCATCAACAGGGCCAAGTAACTATAGTTACAGAGTGAGGGATTCCCATCATCAGGGCCCAGTAACTATAGTTACAGAGTGAGGGATTCCCATCATCAGGGCCCAGTAACTATAGTTACAGAGTGAGGGATTCCCATCAACAGGACCCAGTAACTATAGTTACAGAGTGAGGGATTCCCATCGACAGGACCCAGTAACTATAGTTACAGACTGAGGGATTCCCATCAACAGGACCCAGTAACTATAGTTACAGAGTGTGGGATTCCCATCAACAGGGCCAAGTAACTATAGTTAGAGTGAGGGATTCCCATCATCAGGGCCCAGTAACTATAGTTACAGAGTGAGGGATTCCCATCAACAGGACCCAGTAACTATAGTTACAGACTGAGGGATTCCCATCAACAGGGCCAAGTAACTATAGTTACAGAGTGAGGGATTCCCATCATCAGGGCCCAGTAACTATAGTTACAGACTGAGGGATTCCCATCAACAGGGCCAAGTAACTACAGTTACAGAGTGTGGGATTCCCACCAACAGGGTCCAGTAACTATAGTAACAGAGCGTGGATTCCCATCGACAGGGCCCAGTAACTATAGTTACAGAGCGTGGGATTCCCATCAACAGGGTCCAGTAACTATAGTTACAGAGCGTGGGATTCCCATCAACAGGGTCCAGTAACTATAGTTACAGAACGTGGATTCCCATCGACAGGGCCCAGTAACTATAGTTACAGAGCGTGGGATTCCCATCAACAGGGTCCAGTAACTATAGTTACAGAGCGTGGATTCCCATCAACAGGGCCCAGTAACTATAGTTACGGAGTGAGGGATTCCCATCAACAGGGCCAAGTAACTATAGTTACAGAGTGAGGGATTCCCATCAACAGGACCCAGTAAATATAGTTACAGAGTGAGGGATTCCCATCAACAGGACCCAGTAACTATAGTTACAGAGTGAGGGATTCCCATCAACAGGACCCAGTAACTATAGTTACAGAGTGAGGGATTCCCATCAACAGGACCCAGTAACTATAGTTACAGAGTGAGGGATTCCCATCAACAGGACCCAGTAACTATAGTTACAGAGTGAGGGATTCCCATCAACAGGACCCAGTAAATATAGTTACAGAGTCTGGAATTCCCATCGACAGGACCACGTAACTATAATTACAGAGTGAGGGATTCCCATCAACAGGACCCAGTAACTATAGTTACAGAGTGTGGGATTCCCATCAACAGGGCCAAGTAACTATAGTTACAGAGTGAGGGATTCCCATCAACAGGACCCAGTAACTATCGTTACAGAATGTGGGATTCCCATCAACAGGGCCAAGTAACTATAGTTACAGAGTGAGGGATTCCCATCATCAGGGCCCAGTAACTATAGTTACAGAGTGAGGGATTCCCATCAACAGGACCCAGTAACTACAGTTACAGACTGAGGGATTCGATTCAACAGGACCCAGTAACTATAGTTACAGAGCGTGGGATTCCCATCAACAGGGCCAAGTAACTATAGTTACAGAGTGAGGGATTCCCATCATCAGGGCCCAGTAACAATAGTTACAGAGTGAGGGATTCCCATCATCAGGGCCCAGTAACAATAGTTACAGAGTGAGGGATTCCCATCATCAGGGCCCAGTCACTATAGTTACAGAGTGAGGGATTCCCATCAACAGGACCCAGTAACTATAGTTACAGACTGAGGGATTCGATTCAACAGGACCCAGTAACTATAGTTACAGAGCGTGGGATTCCCATCAACAGGGCCAAGTAACTATAGTTACAGAGTGAGGGATTCCCATCATCAGGGCCCAGTAACAATAGTTACAGAGTGAGGGATTCCCATCATCAGGGCCCAGTAACAATAGTTACAGAGTGAGGGATTCCCATCATCAGGGCCCAGTCACTATAGTTACAGAGTGAGGGATTCCCATCAACAGGACCCAGTAACTATAGTTACAGAGTGAAGGATTCCCATCGACAGGACCCAGTAACTATAGTTACAGACTGAGGGATTCCCATCAACAGGACCCAGTAACTATAGTTACAGAGTGAGGGATTCCCATCAACAGGACCCAGTAACTATAGTTACAGAGTGTGGGATTCCCATCAACAGGGCCAAGTAACTATAGTTACAGAGTGAAGGATTCCCATCAACAGGGCCCAGTAACTATAGTTACAGAGTGAGGGATTCCCATCAACAGGACCCAGTAACTATAGTTACAGACTGAGGGATTCCCATCAACAGGGCCAAGTAACTATAGTTACAGAGTGAGGGATTCCCATGATCAGGGCCCAGTAACTATAGTTACAGAGTGAGGGATTCCCATCAACAGGACCCAGTAACTATAGTTACAGACTGAGGGATTCCCATCAACAGGGCCAAGTAACTACAGTTACAGAGTGTGGGATTCCCACCAACAGGGTCCAGTAACTATAGTAACAGAGCGTGGATTCCCATCGACAGGGCCCAGTAACTATAGTTACAGAGCGTGGGATTCCCATCAACAGGGTCCAGTAACTATAGTTACAGAGCGTGGATTCCCATCAACAGGGCCCAGTAACTATAGTTACAGAGTGAGGGATTCCCATCAACAGGGCCAAGGAACTATAGTTACAGAGTGAGGGATTCCCATCAACAGGGCCAAGTAACTATAGTTACGGAGTGAGGGATTCCCATCAACAGGGCGAAGTAACTATAGTTACAGAGTGAGGGATTCCCATCAACAGGGCCAAGTACCTATAGTTACAGAGTGAGGGATTCCCATCAACAGGGCCAAGTAACTATAGTTACAGAGTGAGGGATTCCTATCAACAGGGCCAAGTAACTATAGTTACAGAGTGAGGGATTCCCATCAACAGGGCTAAGTAACTATAGTTACAGAGCGTGGGATTCCCATCGACAGGGCCAAGTAACTACAGTTACAGAATGAGGGATTCCCATCAACAGGGCTAAGTAACTACAGTTACAGAGTGTGGGACCCCATCGACAGGACCACGTAACTATAATTACAGAGTGAGGGATTCCCATCAACAGGACCAAGTAACTATAGTTACAGAGTGAGGGATTCCCATCAACAGGACCCAGTAACTATAGTTACAGAGCATGGATTCCCATCAACAGGGCCAAGTAACTATAGTTACAGAGTGAGGGATTCCCATCAACAGGACCCAGTAACTATAGTTACAGAGCGTGGATTCCCAACAACAGGGCCCAGTAACTGTAGTTACAGAGTGAGGGATTCCCATCAACTGGACCCAGTAACTATAGTTACAGAGCATGGATTCCCAACAACAGGGCCCAGTAACCATAGTTACAGAGTGAGGGATTCCCATCAACAGGACCAAGTAACTAAAGTTACAGAGTGAGGGATTCCCATCAACAGGACCAAGTAACTATAGTTACAGAGCGTGGATTCCCAACAACAGGGCCCAGTAACTATAGTTACAGAGTGAGGGATTCCCAACAACAGGGCCCTGTAACCATAGTTGCAGAGTGTGGATTCCCATTAAAAGTGCCAAGTAACTATAGTTACAGAGCGTGGGATTCCCATCAACAGGGCCAAGTAACTATAGTAACAGAGTGAGGGATTCCCAACAACAGGACCAAGTAACTAAAGTTACAGAGTGAGGGATTCCCATCAACAGGACCAAGTAACTATAGTTACAGAGTGAGGGATTCCCATCAACAGGACCAAGTAACTAAAGTTACAGAGTGAGGGATTCCCATCAACAGGACCAAGTAACTATAGTTACAGAGCGTGGATTCCCAACAACAGGGCCCAGTAACTATAGTTACAGAGTGAGGGATTCCCAACAACAGGGCCCTGTAACCATAGTTGCAGAGTGTGGATTCCCATTAAAAGTGCCAAGTAACTATAGTTACAGAGCGTGGGATTCCCATCAACAGGGCCAAGTAACTATAGTAACAGAGTGAGGGATTCCCAACAACAGGACCAAGTAACTAAAGTTACAGAGCGTGGGAGTCCCATCAACAGGACCCAGTAACTATAGTTACAGAGCGTGGATTCCCATTAAAAGGGCCCAGTAACTATAGTTACAGAGTGAGGGATTCCCATCAACAGGACCCAGTAACTATAGTTACAGAGCGTGGATTCCCATTAAAAGGGCCAAGTAACTATAGTTACAGAGCGTGGGATTCCCATCAACACGGCCAAGTAACTATAGTTACAGAGTGAGGGATTCCCAACAACAGGTCCCAGTAACTATAGTTACAGAGCGTGGATTCCCATTAAAAGGGCCAAGTAACTATAGTTACAGAGTGAGGGATTCCCAACAACAGGTCCCAGTAACTATAGTTACAGAGTGAGGGATTCTCAACAACAGGTCCCAGTAACTATAGTTACAGAGTGTGGATTCCCATTAAAAGGGCCAAGTAACTATAGTTACAGAGCGTGGGATTCCCATCAACACGGCCAAGTAACTATAGTTACAGAGTGAGGGATTCCCAACAACAGGTCCCAGTAACTATAGTTACAGAGCGTGGATTCCCATTAAAAGGGCCAAGTAACTATAGTTACAGAGTGAGGGATTCCCAACAACAGGTCCCAGTAACTATAGTTACAGAGTGAGGGATTCTCAACAACAGGTCCCAGTAACTATAGTTACAGAGTGTGGATTCCCATTAAAAGGGCCAAATAACTATAGTTACTGAGCGTGGGATTCCCATCAACACGGCCAAGTAACTATAGTTACAGAGTGAGGGATTCCCATCAACAGGGTCCAGTAACTATAGTTACAGAGCGTGGGATTCCCATCAACAGGGCCAAGTAACTACAGTTACAGAGTGAGGGATTCCCATCAACAGGGCCAAGTAACTATAGTTACAGAGTGAGGGATTCCCATCAACAGGGCCAAGTAACTATAGTTACAGAGCGTGGGATTCCCATTGTCAGGGCCAAGTAACTACAGTTACAGAGTGTGGGATTCCCATCAACAGGGTCCAGTAACTATAGTTACAGAGCGTGGGATTCCCATCAACAGGGCTAAGTAACTATAGTTACAGAGCGTGGGATTCCCATCGACAGGGCCAAGTAACTATAGTTACAGAGTGAGGGATTCCCATCAACAGGGCCAAGTAACTATAGTTACAGAGTGAGGGATTCCCATCAACAGGGCCCAGTAACTATAGTTACAGAGCGTGGGATTCCCATCGACAGGGCCAAGTAACTATAGTTATAGAGTGAGGGATTCCCATGGACAGGGCCCAGTAACTATAGTTACAGAGCGTGGGATTCCCATCAACAGGGTCCAGTAACTATAGTTACGGAGTGAGGGATTCCCATCAACAGGGCCAAGTCACTATAGTTACAGAGTGAGGGATTCCCATCAACAGGGGCAAGTAACTATAGTTACAGAGTGTGGGATTCCCATCAACAGTGCCAAGTAACTATAGTTACAGAGCGTGGGATTCCCATCGACAGGGCGAAGTAACTATAGTTACAGATCGTGGGATTCCCATCGACAGTGCCAAGTAACTATAGTTACAGAGCGTGGGATTCCCATCGACAGGGCGAAGTAACTATAGTTACAGAGTGAGGGATTCCCATCAACAGGGCCAAGTAACTATCGTTACAGAGTGACGGATTCCCATCAACAGGGCAAAGTAACTATAGTTACAGAGCGTGGGATTCCCATCGACAGGGCCAAGTAACTATAGTTACAGAGTGAGGGATTCCCATCGACAGGGCCCAGTAACTATAGTGACAGAGCGTGGGATTCCCATCAACAGGGTCCAGTAACTATAGTTACAGAGTGAGGGATTCCCATCATCAGGGCCCAGTAACTATAGTTACGGAGTGAGGGATTCCCATCAACAGGGTCCAGTAACTATAGTTACAGAGCGTGGATTCCCATTAAAAGGGCCCAGTAACTATAGTTACAGAGTGAGGGATTCCCATCAACAGGGCCAAGTAACTATAGTTACAGAGTGAGGGATTCCCAACAACAGGTCCCAGTAACTACAGTTACAGAGCGTGGATTCCCATTAAAAGGGCCAAGTAACTATAGTTACAGAGTGAGG
Source organism: Heterodontus francisci (assembly GCF_036365525.1). Lineage (NCBI taxonomy): Eukaryota > Metazoa > Chordata > Chondrichthyes > Heterodontiformes > Heterodontidae > Heterodontus > Heterodontus francisci. Next base: position 11,610,831 of record NC_090396.1, read on the forward strand.
GATTCCCAACAACAGGTCCCAGTAACTATAGTTACAGAGTGTGGATTCCCATTAAAATGGCCAAGTAACTATAGTTACAGAGCGTGGGATTCCCATCAACAGGGCCAAGTAACTACAGTTACAGAGTGAGGGATTCCCAACAACAGGACCAAGTAACTATAGTTACAGAGTGAGGGATTCCCATCAACAGAGCCAAGTAACTATAGTTACAGAGCGTGGGATTCCCATTGACAGAGCCAAGTAACTACAGTTACAGAGTGTGGGATTCACATCAACAGGGTCCAGTAACTATAGTTATAGAGCGTGGGATTCCCATCAACAGGGCTAAGTAACTATGGTTACAGAGCGTGGGATTCCCATCGACAGGGCCAAGTAACTATAGTTACAGAGTGAGGGATTCCCATCAACAGGGCCAAGTAACTATAGTTACAGAGTGAGGGATTCCCAACAACAGGGCTAAGTAACTATAGTTACAGAGCGTGGGATTCCCATCGACAGGGCCAAGTAACTACAGTTACAGAATGAGGGATTCCCATCAACAGGGCTAAGTAACTACAGTTACAGAGTGTGGGACCCCATCGACAGGACCACGTAACTATAATTACAGAGTGAGGGATTCCCATCAACAGGACCAAGTAACTATAGTTACAGAGTGTGGGACCCCATCGACAGGACCACGTAACTATAATTACAGAGTGAGGGATTCCCATCAACAGGTCCCAGTAACTATAGTTACAGAGTGAGGGATTCCCATCAACAGGACCCAGTAACTATAGTTACAGAGCATGGATTCCCATCAACAGGGCCAAGTAACTATAGTTACAGAGTGAGGGATTCCCAACAACAGGGCCCAGTAACCATAGTTGCAGAGTGTGGATTCCCATTAAAAGGGCCAAGTAACTATAGTTACAGAGCGTGGGATTCCCATCAACAGGGCCAAGTAACTATAGTAACAGAGTGAGGGATTCCCAACAACAGGACCAAGTAACTAAAGTTACAGAGCGTGGGAGTCCCATCAACAGGACCCAGTAACTATAGTTACAGAGCGTGGATTCCCATTAAAAGGGCCAAGTAACTATAGTTACAGAGCGTGGATTCCCATTAAAAGGGCCCAGTAACTATAGTTACAGAGTGAGGGATTCCCATCAACAGGACCCAGTAACTATAGTTACAGAGCGTGGATTCCCATTAAAAGGGCCAAGTAACTATAGTTACAGAGCGTGGGATTCCCATCAACACGGCCAAGTAACTATAGTTACAGAGTGAGGGATTCCCAACAACAGGTCCCAGTAACTATAGTTACAGAGCGTGGATTCCCATTAAAAGGGCCAAGTAACTATAGTTACAGAGTGAGGGATTCCCAACAACAGGTCCCAGTAACTATAGTTACAGAGTGTGGATTCCCATTAAAAGGGCCAAGTAACTACAGTTACAGAGTGAGGGATTCCCAACAACAGGGCCAAGTAACTATAGTTACAGAGTGAGGGATTCCCATCAACAGGGCCAAGTAACTATAGTTACAGAGCGTGGGATTCCCATTGTCAGGGCCAAGTAACTACAGTTACAGAGTGTGGGATTCCCATCAACAGGGTCCAGTAACTATAGTTACAGAGCGTGGGATTCCCATCAACAGGGCTAAGTAACTATAGTTACAGAGCGTGGGATTCCCATCGACAGGGCCAAGTAACTATAGTTACAGAGTGAGGGATTCCCATCAACAGGGCCAAGTAACTATAGTTACAGAGTGAGGGATTCCCATCAACAGGGCCCAGTAACTATAGTTACAGAGCGTGGGATTCCCATCGACAGGGCCAGGCAACTATAGTTATAGAGTGAGGGATTCCCATCGACAGGGCCCAGTAACTATAGTTACAGAGCGTGGGATTCCCATCAACAGGGTCCAGTAACTATAGTTACGGAGTGAGGGATTCCCATCAACAGGGCCAAGTCACTATAGTTACAGAGTGAGGGATTCCCATCAACAGGGGCAAGTAACTATAGTTACAGAGTGTGGGATTCCCATCAACAGTGCCAAGTAACTATAGTTACAGAGCGTGGGATTCCCATCGACAGGGCGAAGTAACTATAGTTACAGAGCGTGGGATTCCCATCGACAGTGCCAAGTAACTATAGTTAAAGAGCGTGGGATTCCCATCGACAGGGCGAAGTAACTATAGTTACAGAGTGAGGGATTCCCATCAACAGGGCCAAGTAACTATCGTTACAGAGTGACGGATTCCCATCAACAGGGCAAAGTAACTATAGTTACAGAGCGTGGGATTCCCATCGACAGGGCCAAGTAACTATAGTTACAGAGTGAGGGATTCCCATCGACAGGGCCCAGTAACTATAGTGACAGAGCGTGGGATTCCCATCAACAGGGTCCAGTAACTATAGTTACAGAGTGAGGGATTCCCATCATCAGGGCCCAGTAACTATAGTTACGGAGTGAGGGATTCCCATCAACAGGGTCCAGTAACTATAGTTACAGAGCGTGGATTCCCATTAAAAGGGCCCAGTAACTATAGTTACAGAGTGAGGGATTCCCATCAACAGGGCCAAGTAACTATAGTTACAGAGTGAGGGATTCCCAACAACAGGTCCCAGTAACTACAGTTACAGAGCGTGGATTCCCATTAAAAGGGCCAAGTAACTATAGTTACAGAGTGAAGGATTCCCAACAACAGGTCCCAGTAACTATAGTTACAGAGTGTGGATTCCCATTAAAATGGCCAAGTAACTATAGTTACAGAGCGTGGGATTCCCATCAACAGGGCCAAGTAACTACAGTTACAGAGTGAGGGATTCCCAACAACAGGACCAAGTAACTATAGTTACAGAGTGAGGGATTCCCATCAACAGAGCCAAGTAACTATAGTTACAGAGCGTGGGATTCCCATTGACAGAGCCAAGTAACTACAGTTACAGAGGGTGGGATTCCCATCAACAGGGTCCAGTAACTATAGTTATAGAGCGTGGGATTCCCATCAACAGGGCTAAGTAACTATAGTTACAGAGCGTGGGATTCCCATCGACAGGGCCAAGTAACTATAGTTACAGAGTGAGGGATTCCCATCAACAGGGCCAAGTAACTATAGTTACAGAGTGAGGGATTCCCATCAACAGGGCCAAGTAACTATAGTTACAGAGCGTGGGATTCCCATCGACAGGGCCAAGTAACTATAGTTACAGAGTGAGGGATTCCCATCGACAGGGCCCAGTAACTATAGCTACAGAGCGTGGGATTCCCATCAACAGGGTCCAGTAACGAAAGTTACGGAGTGAGGGATTCCCATCAACAGGGCCAAGTCACTATAGTTACAGAGTGAGGGATTCCCATCAACAGGGGCAAGTAACTATAGTTACAGAGCGTGGGATTCCCATCGACAGGGCCAAGTAACTATAGTTACAGAGCGTGGGATTCCCATCGACAGGGCTAAGTAACTATAGTTACAGAGTGAGGGATTCCCATCAACAGGGCCAAGTAACTATAGTTACAGAGTGAGGGATTCCCATCAACAGGGCAAAGTAACTATAGTTACAGAGCGTGGGATTCCCATCGACAGGGCCAAGTAACTATAGTTACAGAGTGAGGGATTCCCATCGACAGGGCCCAGTAACTATAGTTACAGAGCGTGGGATTCCCATCAACAGGGTCCAGTAACTATAGTTACAGAGTGAGGGATTCCCATCATCAGGGCCCAGTAACTATAGTTACGGAGTGAGGGATTCCCATCAACAGGGTCCAGTAACTATAGTAACAGAGCGTGGATTCCCATCGACAGGGCCCAGTAACTATAGTTACAGAGCGTGGGATTCCCATCAACAGGGTCCAGTAACTATAGTTACGGAGTGAGGGATTCCCATCAACAGGGCCAAGTAACTATAGTTACAGAGTGAGGGATTCCCATCAACAGGGTCCAGTAACAATAGTTACAGAGCGTGGGATTCCCATCAACAGGGTCCAGTAACTATAGTTACAGAGCGTGGGATTCCCATCAACAGGGTCCAGTAACTATAGTTACGGAGCGAGGGATTCCCATCAACAGGGCCAAGTAACTATAGTTACAGAGTGAGGGATTCCCATCAACAGGGCCAAGTAACTATAGTTACGGAGTGAGGGATTCCCATCAGCAGGGCCAAGTAACTATAGTTCCAGAGTGAGGGATTCCCATCAACAGGGCTTAGTAACTATAGTTACAGAGCGTGGGATTCCCATCGACAGGGCCAAGTAACTATAGTTACAGAGTGAGGGATTCCCATCGACAGGGCCCAGTAACTACAGTTACAGAGCGTGGGATTCCCATCAACAGGGCGAAGTAACGATAGTTACAGAGCGTGGGATTCCCATCGACAGGGCCAAGTAACTATAGTTACGGAGTGAGGGATTCCCATCAACAGGGCCAAGTAACTATAGTTACAGAGTGAGGGATTCCCATCAACAGGGCTAAGTAACTATAGTTACAGAGCGTGGGATTCACATCGACAGGGCCAAGTAACTATAGTTACAGAGTGAGGGATTCCCACCGACAGGGCCCAGTAACTATAGTTCCAGAATGTGGGATTCCCATCGACAGGCCCCTGTAACTACAGTTACAGAGTGTGGGATTCCCATCGACAGGCCCCTGTAACTACAGTTACAGAGTGTGGGATTCCCATCGACAGGCCCCTGTAACTATAGTTACAGAGTGTGGTATTCCCTTCGACAGGGCCCAGTAACTGTAGTTACAGAGTGTGGGATTCCCATCGACAGGCCCCTGTAGCTATAGTTACAGAGTGTGGTATTCCCATTGACAGTGCCAAGTAACTATAGTTACAGAGCGTGGGATTCCCATCGACAGGGCGAAGTAACTATAGTTACAGAGCGTGGGATTCCCATCGACAGTGCCAAGTAACTATAGTTACAGAGCGTGGGATTCCCATCGACAGGGCGAAGTAACTATAGTTACAGAGTGAGGGATTCCCATCAACAGGGCCAAGTAACTATCGTTACAGAGTGACGGATTCCCATCAACAGGGCAAAGTAACTATAGTTACAGAGCGTGGGATTCCCATCGACAGGGCCAAGTAACTATAGTTACAGAGTGAGGGATTCCCATCGACAGGGCCCAGTAACTATAGTGACAGAGCGTGGGATTCCCATCAACAGGGTCCAGTAACTATAGTTACAGAGTGAGGGATTCCCATCATCAGGGCCCAGTAACTATAGTTACGGAGTGAGGGATTCCCATCAACAGGGTCCAGTAACTATAGTTACAGAGCGTGGATTCCCATTAAAAGGGCCCAGTAACTATAGTTACAGAGTGAGGGATTCCCATCAACAGGGCCAAGTAACTATAGTTACAGAGTGAGGGATTCCCAACAACAGGTCCCAGTAACTACAGTTACAGAGCGTGGATTCCCATTAAAAGGGCCAAGTAACTATAGTTACAGAGTGAGGGATTCCCAACAACAGGTCCCAGTAACTATAGTTACAGAGTGTGGATTCCCATTAAAATGGCCAAGTAACTATAGTTACAGAGCGTGGGATTCCCATCAACAGGGCCAAGTAACTACAGTTACAGAGTGAGGGATTCCCAACAACAGGACCAAGTAACTATAGTTACAGAGTGAGGGATTCCCATCAACAGAGCCAAGTAACTATAGTTACAGAGCGTGGGATTCCCATTGACAGAGCCAAGTAACTACAGTTACAGAGTGTGGGATTCCCATCAACAGGGTCCAGTAACTATAGTTATAGAGCGTGGGATTCCCATCAACAGGGCTAAGTAACTATAGTTACAGAGCGTGGGATTCCCATCGACAGGGCCAAGTAACTATAGTTACAGAGTGAGGGATTCCCATCAACAGGGCCAAGTAACTATAGTTACAGAGTGAGGGATTCCCATCAACAGGGCCAAGTAACTATAGTTACAGAGCGTGGGATTCCCATCGACAGGGCCAAGTAACTATAGTTACAGAGTGAGGGATTCCCATCGACAGGGCCCAGTAACTATAGCTACAGAGCGTGGGATTCCCATCAACAGGGTCCAGTAACGAAAGTTACGGAGTGAGGGATTCCCATCAACAGGGCCAAGTCACTATAGTTACAGAGTGAGGGATTCCCATCAACAGGGGCAAGTAACTATAGTTACAGAGCGTGGGATTCCCATCGACAGGGCCAAGTAACTATAGTTACAGAGCGTGGGATTCCCATCGACAGGGCTAAGTAACTATAGTTACAGAGTGAGTGATTCCCATCAACAGGGCCAAGTAACTATAGTTACAGAGTGAGGGATTCCCATCAACAGGGCAAAGTAACTATAGTTACAGAGCGTGGGATTCCCATCGACAGGGCCAAGTAACTATAGTTACAGAGTGAGGGATTCCCATCGACAGGGCCCAGTAACTATAGTTACAGAGCGTGGGATTCCCATCAACAGGGTCCAGTAACTATAGTTACAGAGTGAGGGATTCCCATCATCAGGGCCCAGTAACTATAGTTACGGAGTGAGGGATTCCCATCAACAGGGTCCAGTAACTATAGTAACAGAGCGTGGATTCCCATCGACAGGGCCCAGTAACTATAGTTACAGAGCGTGGGATTCCCATCAACAGGGTCCAGTAACTATAGTTACGGAGTGAGGGATTCCCATCAACAGGGCCAAGTAACTATAGTTACAGAGTGAGGGATTCCCATCAACAGGGTCCAGTAACAATAGTTACAGAGCGTGGGATTCCCATCAACAGGGTCCAGTAACTATAGTTACAGAGCGTGGGATTCCCATCAACAGGGTCCAGTAACTATAGTTACGGAGCGAGGGATTCCCATCAACAGGGCCAAGTAACTATAGTTACAGAGTGAGGGATTCCCATCAACAGGGCCAAGTAACTATAGTTACGGAGTGAGGGATTCCCATCAACAGGGCCAAGTAACTATAGTTACAGAGTGAGGGATTCCCATCGACAGGGCCCAGTAACTACAGTTACAGAGCGTGGGATTCCCATCAACAGGGCGAAGTAACGATAGTTACAGAGTGTGGGATTCCCATCGACAGGGCCAAGTAACTATAGTTACAGAGTGAGGGATTCCCATCGACAGGGCCCAGTAACTATAGTTACAGAGCGTGGGATTCCCATCGACAGGGCCAAGTAACTATAGTTACGGAGTGAGGGATTCCCATCAACAGGGCCAAGTAACTATAGTTACAGAGTGAGGGATTCCCATCAACAGGGCTAAGTAACTATAGTTACAGAGCGTGGGATTCACATCGACAGGGCCAAGTAACTATAGTTACAGAGTGAGGGATTCCCACCGACAGGGCCCAGTAACTATAGTTCCAGAATGTGGGATTCCCATCGACAGGCCCCTGTAACTACAGTTACAGAGTGTGGGATTCCCATCGACAGGCCCCTGTAACTACAGTTACAGAGTGTGGGATTCCCATCGACAGGCCCCTGTAACTATAGTTACAGAGTGTGGTATTCCCTTCGACAGGGCCCAGTAACTGTAGTTACAGAGTGTGGGATTCCCATCGACAGGCCCCTGTAGCTATAGTTACAGAGTGTGGTATTCCCATCAACAGGGCCCAGTAACTATAGATACAGAGCGTGGATTCCCATCGACAGGGCCAAGTAACTACAGTTACAGAGTGAGGGATTCCCAACAACAGGGCCAAGTAACTATAGTTACAGAGTGAGGGATTCCCAACAACAGGGCCAAGTAACTATAGTTACAGAGCGTGGGATTCCCATTGACAGGGCCAAGTAACTACAGTTACAGAGTGTGGGATTCCCATCAACAGGGTCCAGTAACTATAGTTACGGAGTGAGGGATTCCCATCAACAGGGCCAAGTAACTACAGTTCCAGAGTGAGGGATTCCCATCAACAGGGCTAAGTAAGTATAGTTACAGAGCGTGGGATTCCCATCGACAGGGCCAAGTAACTATAGTTACAGAGTGCGGGATTCCCATCAACAGGGCCAAGTAACTATAGTTACAGAGTGAGGGATTCCCATCAACAGGGCCAAGTAACTATAGTTACAGAGTGAGGGATTCCCATCAACAGGGCCAAGTAACTATATTTACAGAGTGAGGGATTCCCATCAACAGGGCCAAGTAACTATAGTTACAGAGTGAGGGATTCCCATCAACAGGGCCAAGTAACTATAGTTACAGAGCGTGGGATTCACATCGACAGGGCCAAGTAACTATAGTTACAGAGTGAGGGATTCCCACCGACAGGGCCCAGTAACTATAGTTCCAGAATGTGGGATTCCCATCGACAGGCCCCTGTAACTACAGTTACAGAGTGTGGGATTCCCATCGACAGGCCCCTGTAACTACAGTTACAGAGTGTGGGATTCCCATCGACAGGCCCCTGTAACTATAGTTACAGAGTGTGGTATTCCCTTCGACAGGGCCCAGTAACTGTAGTTACAGAGTGTGGGATTCCCATCGACAGGCCCCTGTAGCTATAGTTACAGAGTGTGGTATTCCCATTGACAGTGCCAAGTAACTATAGTTACAGAGCGTGGGATTCCCATCGACAGGGCGAAGTAACTATAGTTACAGAGCGTGGGATTCCCATCGACAGTGCCAAGTAACTATAGTTACAGAGCGTGGGATTCCCATCGACAGGGCGAAGTAACTATAGTTACAGAGTGAGGGATTCCCATCAACAGGGCCAAGTAACTATAGTTACAGAGTGAGGGATTCCCATCGACAGGGCCCAGTAACTATAGTGACAGAGCGTGGGATTCCCATCAACAGGGTCCAGTAACTATAGTTACAGAGTGAGGGATTCCCATCATCAGGGCCCAGTAACTATAGTTACGGAGTGAGGGATTCCCATCAACAGGGTCCAGTAACTATAGTTACAGAGCGTGGATTCCCATTAAAAGGGCCCAGTAACTATAGTTACAGAGTGAGGGATTCCCAACAACAGGTCCCAGTAACTACAGTTACAGAGCGTGGATTCCCATTAAAAGGGCCAAGTAACTATAGTTACAGAGTGAGGGATTCCCAACAACAGGTCCCAGTAACTATAGTTACAGAGTGTGGATTCCCATTAAAATGGCCAAGTAACTATAGTTACAGAGCGTGGGATTCCCATCAACAGGGCCAAGTAACTACAGTTACAGAGTGAGGGATTCCCAACAACAGGACCAAGTAACTATAGTTACAGAGTGAGGGATTCCCATCAACAGAGCCAAGTAACTATAGTTACAGAGCGTGGGATTCCCATTGACAGAGCCAAGTAACTACAGTTATAGAGCGTGGGATTCCCATCAACAGGGCTAAGTAACTATAGTTACAGAGCGTGGGATTCCCATCGACAGGGCCAAGTAACTATAGTTACAGAGTGAGGGATTCCCATCAACAGGGCCAAGTAACTATAGTTACAGAGTGAGGGATTCCCATCAACAGGGCCAAGTAACTATAGTTACAGAGCGTGGGATTCCCATCGACAGGGCCAAGTAACTATAGTTACAGAGTGAGGGATTCCCATCGACAGGGCCCAGTAACTATAGCTACAGAGCGTGGGATTCCCATCAACAGGGACCAGTAACGAAAGTTACGGAGTGAGGGATTCCCATCAACAGGGCCAAGTCACTATAGTTACAGAGTGAGGGATTCCCATCAACAGGGGCAAGTAACTATAGTTACAGAGCGTGGGATTCCCATCGACAGGGCCAAGTAACTATAGTTACAGAGCGTGCGATTCCCATCAACAGGGTCCAGTAACTATAGTTACGGAGTGAGGGATTCCCATCAACAGGGCCAAGTAACTATAGTTACAGAGTGAGGGATTCCCATCAACAGGGCAAAGTAACTATAGTTACAGAGCGTGGGATTCCCATCAACAGGGTCCAGTAACAATAGTTACAGAGCGTGGGATTCCCATCAACAGGGTCCAGTAACTATAGTTACAGAGCGTGGGATTCCCATCAACAGGGTCCAGTATCTATAGTTACGGAGTGAGGGATTCCCATCAACAGGGCCAAGTAACTATAGTTACAGAGTGAGGGATTCCCATCAACAGGGTCCAGTAACTATAGTAACAGAGTGTGGATTCCCATCGACAGGGCCCAGTAACTATAGTTACAGAGCGTGGGATTCCCATCAACAGGGTCCAGTAACTATAGTTACGGAGTGAGGGATTCCCATCAACAGGGCCAAGTAACTATAGTTACAGAGTGAGGGATTCCCATCAACAGGGTCCAGTAACTATAGTTACAGAGCGTGGGATTCCCATCAACAGGGTCCAGTAACTATAGTTACGGAGCGAGGGATTCCCATCAACAGGGCCAAGTAACTATAGTTACAGAGTGAGGGATTCCCATCAACAGGGCCAAGTAACTATAGTTACGGAGTGAGGGATTCCCATCAACAGGGCCAAGTAACTATAGTTACAGAGTGAGGGATTCCCATCGACAGGGCCCAGTAACTACAGTTACAGAGCGTGGGATTCCCATCAACAGGGCGAAGTAACGATAGTTACAGAGTGTGGGATTCCCATCGACAGGGCCAAGTAACTATAGTTACAGAGTGAGGGATTCCCATCGACAGGGCCCAGTAACTATAGTTACAGAGCGTGGGATTCCCATCGACAGGGCCAAGTAACTATAGTTACGGAGTGAGGGATTCCCATCAACAGGGCCAAGTAACTATAGTTACAGAGTGAGGGATTCCCATCAACAGGGCTAAGTAACTATAGTTACAGAGCGTGGGATTCACATCGACAGGGCCAAGTAACTATAGTTACAGAGTGAGGGATTCCCACCGACAGGGCCCAGTAACTATAGTTCCAGAATGTGGGATTCCCATCGACAGGCCCCTGTAACTACAGTTACAGAGTGTGGGATTCCCATCGACAGGCCCCTGTAACTACAGTTACAGAGTGTGGGATTCCCATCGACAGGCCCCTGTAACTATAGTTACAGAGTGTGGTATTCCCTTCGACAGGGCCCAGTAACTGTAGTTACAGAGTGTGGGATTCCCATCGACAGGCCCCTGTAGCTATAGTTACAGAGTGTGGTATTCCCATTGACAGGGCCCAGTAACTATAGTTACAGAGTGTGGGATTCCCATCGACAGGGTCCAGTAACTACAGTTACAGAGCGTGGGATTCCCATCAACAGGGCCCAGTAACTATAGATACAGAGCGTGGATTCCCATCGACAGGGCCAAGTAACTACAGTTACAGAGTGAGGGATTCCCAACAACAGGGCCAAGTAACTATAGTTACAGAGTGAGGGATTCCCAACAACAGGGCCAAGTAACTATAGTTACAGAGCGTGGGATTCCCATTGACAGGGCCAAGTAACTACAGTTACAGAGTGTGGGATTCCCATCAACAGGGTCCAGTAACTATAGTTACGGAGTGAGGGATTCCCATCAACAGGGCCAAGTAACTACAGTTCCAGAGTGAGGGATTCCCATCAACAGGGCTAAGTAAGTATAGTTACAGAGCGTGGGATTCCCATCGACAGGGCCAAGTAACTATAGTTACAGAGTGCGGGATTCCCATCAACAGGGCCAAGTAACTATAGTTACAGAGTGAGGGATTCCCATCAACAGGGCCAAGTAACTATAGTTACAGAGTGAGGGATTCCCATCAACAGGGCCAAGTAACTATATTTACAGAGTGAGGGATTCCCATCAACAGGGCCAAGTAACTATAGTTACAGAGTGAGGGATTCCCATCAACAGGGCCAAGTAACTATAGTTACGGAGTGTGGGATTCCCATCAACAGGGTCCAGTAACTATAGTTACAGAGCGTGGGATTCCCATCAACAGGGTCCAGTAACTATAGCTACAGAGTGAGGGATTCCCATCAACAGGGCCAAGTAACTATAGTTACAGAGTGAGGGATTCCCATTGACAGGGTCAAGTAACTATAGTTACAGAGTGAGGGATTCCCATCAACAGGGCCAAGTAACTATAGTTACAGAGTGAGGGATTCCCATCGACAGGGCCAAGTAACTATAGTTACAGAGTGAGGGATTCCCATCAACAGGGCCAAGTAACTATAGTTACGGAGTGTGGGATTCCCATCAACAGGGTCCAGTAACTATAGTTACAGAGCGTGGGATTCCCATCAACAGGGCCAAGTAACTACAGTTACAGAGTGTGGGATTCCCATCAACAGGGTCCAGGAACTATAGTTACAGAGTGAGGGATTCCCATCAACAGGGCCAAGTAACTATATTTACAGAGTGAGGTATTCCCATCAACAGGGCCAAGTAACTATAGTTACAGAGTGAGGGATTCCCATCAACAGGGCCAAGTAACTATAGTTACGGAGTGTGGGATTCCCATCAACAGGGTCCAGTAACTATAGTTACAGAGCGTGGGATTCCCATCAACAGGGCCAAGTAACTGCAGTTACAGAGTGTGGGATTCCCATCAACAGGGTCCAGTAACTATAGTTACAGAGTGAGGGATTCCCATCAACAGGGCCAAGTAACTATAGTTACAGAGTGAGGGATTCCCATTGACAGGGTCAAGTAACTGTAGTTACAGAGTGAGGGATTCCCATCAACATGGCCAAGTAACTATAGTTACAGAGTGAGGGATTCCCATCAACAGGGCGAAGTAACTATAGTTACAGAGTGAGGGATTCCCATCAACAGGGCCAAGGAACTATAGTTACGGAGTGTGGGATTCCCATCAACAGGGTCCAGTAACTATAGTTACAGAGTGTGGGATTCACATCAACAGGGCCAAGTAACTATAGTTCCAGAGTGACGAATTCCCATCAACAGGGCCAAGTAACTATAGTTACAGAGTGAGGGATTCCCAACAACAGGTCCCAGTAACTACAGTTACAGAGCGTGGATTCCCATTAAAAGGGCCAAGTAACTATAGTTACAGAGTGAGGGATTCCCAACAACAGGTCCCAGTAACTATAGTTACAGAGTGTGGATTCCCATTAAAATGGCCAAGTAACTATAGTTACAGAGCGTGGGATTCCCATCAACAGGGCCAAGTAACTACAGTTACAGAGTGAGGGATTCCCAACAACAGGACCAAGTAACTATAGTTACAGAGTGAGGGATTCCCATCAACAGAGCCAAGTAACTATAGTTACAGAGCGTGGGATTCCCATTGACAGAGCCAAGTAACTACAGTTACAGAGTGTGGGATTCCCATCAACAGGGTCCAGTAACTATAGTTATAGAGCGTGGGATTCCCATCAACAGGGCTAAGTAACTATAGTTACAGAGCGTGGGATTCCCATCGACAGGGCCAAGTAACTATAGTTACAGAGTGAGGGATTCCCATCAACAGGGCCAAGTAACTATAGTTACAGAGTGAGGGATTCCCATCAACAGGGCCAAGTAACTATAGTTGCAGAGCGTGGGATTCCCATCGACAGGGCCAAGTAACTATAGTTACAGAGTGAGGGATTCCCATCGACAGGGCCCAGTAACTATAGCTACAGAGCGTGGGATTCCCATCAACAGGGTCCAGTAACGAAAGTTACGGAGTGAGGGATTCCCATCAACAGGGCCAAGTCACTATAGTTACAGAGTGAGGGATTCCCATCAACAGGGGCAAGTAACTATAGTTACAGAGCGTGGGATTCCCATCGACAGGGCCAAGTAACTATAGTTACAGAGCGTGGGATTCCCATCGACAGGGCTAAGTAACTATAGTTACAGAGTGAGGGATTCCCATCAACAGGGCCAAGTAACTATAGTTACAGAGTGAGGGATTCCCATCAACAGGGCAAAGTAACTATAGTTACAGAGCGTGGGATTCCCATCGACAGGGCCAAGTAACTATAGTTACAGAGTGAGGGATTCCCATCGACAGGGCCCAGTAACTATAGTTACAGAGCGTGGGATTCCCATCAACAGGGTCCAGTAACTATAGTTACAGAGTGAGGGATTCCCATCATCAGGGCCCAGTAACTATAGTTACGGAGTGAGGGATTCCCATCAACAGGGTCCAGTAACTGTAGTAACAGAGCGTGGATTCCCATCGACAGGGCCCAGTAACTATAGTTACAGAGCGTGGGATTCCCATCAACAGGGTCCAGTAACTATAGTTACGGAGTGAGGGATTCCCATCAACAGGGCCAAGTAACTATAGTTACAGAGTGAGGGATTCCCATCAACAGGGTCCAGTAACAATAGTTACAGAGCGTGGGATTCCCATCAACAGGGTCCAGTAACTATAGTTACAGAGCGTGGGATTCCCATCAACAGGGTCCAGTAACTATAGTTACGGAGCGAGGGATTCCCATCAACAGGGCCAAGTAACTATAGTTACAGAGTGAGGGATTCCCATCAACAGGGCCAAGTAACTATAGTTACGGAGTGAGGGATTCCCATCAACAGGGCCAAGTAACTATAGTTCCAGAGTGAGGGATTCCCATCAACAGGGCTTAGTAACTATAGTTACAGAGCGTGGGATTCCCATCGACAGGGCCAAGTAACTATAGTTACAGAGTGAGGGATTCCCATCGACAGGGCCCAGTAACTACAGTTACAGAGCGTGGGATTCCCATCAACAGGGCGAAGTAACGATAGTTACAGAGTGTGGGATTCCCATCGACAGGGCCAAGTAACTATAGTTACAGAGCGTGGGATTCCCATCGACAGGGCCCAGTAACTATAGTTACAGAGCGTGGGATTCCCATCGACAGGGCCAAGTAACTATAGTTACGGAGTGAGGGATTCCCATCAACAGGGCCAAGTAACTATAGTTACAGAGTGAGGGATTCCCATCAACAGGGCTAAGTAACTATAGTTACAGAGCGTGGGATTCACATCGACAGGGCCAAGTAACTATAGTTACAGAGTGAGGGATTCCCACCGACAGGGCCCAGTAACTATAGTTCCAGAATGTGGGATTCCCATCGACAGGCCCCTGTAACTACAGTTACAGAGTGTGGGATTCCCATCGACAGGCCCCTGTAACTACAGTTACAGAGTGTGGGATTCCCATCGACAGGCCCCTGTAACTATAGTTACAGAGTGTGGTATTCCCTTCGACAGGGCCCAGTAACTGTAGTTACAGAGTGTGGGATTCCCATCGACAGGCCCCTGTAGCTATAGTTACAGAGTGTGGTATTCCCATTGACAGGGCCCAGTAACTATAGTTACAGAGTGTGGGATTCCCATCGACAGGGTCCAGTAACTACAGTTACAGAGCGTGGGATTCCCATCAACAGGGCCCAGTAACTATAGATACAGAGCGTGGATTCCCATCGACAGGGCCAAGTAACTACAGTTACAGAGTGAGGGATTCCCAACAACAGGGCCAAGTAACTATAGTTACAGAGTGAGGGATTCCCAACAACAGGGCCAAGTAACTATAGTTACAGAGCGTGGGATTCCCATTGACAGGGCCAAGTAACTACAGTTACAGAGTGAGGGATTCCCAACAACAGGGCCAAGTAACTATAGTTACGGAGTGAGGGATTCCCATCAACAGGGCCAAGTAACTACAGTTCCAGAGTGAGGGATTCCCATCAACAGCGCTAAGTAAGTATAGTTACAGAGCGTGGGATTCCCATCGACAGGGCCAAGTAACTATAGTTAAAGAGTGCGGGATTCCCATCAACAGGGCCAAGTAACTATAGTTACAGAGTGAGGGATTCCCATCAACAGGGCCAAGTAACTATAGTTACAGAGTGAGGGATTCCCATCAACAGGGCCAAGTAACTATATTTACAGAGTGAGGGATTCCCATCAACAGGGCCAAGTAACTATAGTTACAGAGTGAGGGATTCCCATCAACAGGGCCAAGTAACTATAGTTACGGAGTGTGGGATTCCCATCAACAGGGTCCAGTAACTATAGTTACAGAGCGTGGGATTCCCATCAACAGGGTCCAGTAACTATAGTTACAGAGTGAGGGATTCCCATCAACAGGGCCAAGTAACTATAGTTACAGAGTGAGGGATTCCCATTGACAGGGTCAAGTAACTATAGTTACAGAGTGAGGGATTCCCATCAACAGGGCCAAGTAACTATAGTTACAGAGTGAGGGATTCCCATCAACAGGGCCAAGTAACTATAGTTACAGAGTGAGGGATTCCCATCAACAGGGCCAAGTAACTATAGTTACGGAGTGTGGGATTCCCATCAACAGGGTCCAGTAACTATAGTTACAGAGCGTGGGATTCCCATCAACAGGGCCAAGTAACTACAGTTACAGAGTGTGGGATTCCCATCAACAGGGTCCAGGAACTATAGTTACAGAGTGAGGGATTCCCATCAACAGGGCCAAGTAACTATATTTACAGAGTGAGGTATTCCCATCAACAGGGCCAAGTAACTATAGTTACAGAGTGAGGGATTCCCATCAACAGGGCCAAGTAACTATAGTTACGGAGTGTGGGATTCCCATCAACAGGGTCCAGTAACTATAGTTACAGAGCGTGGGATTCCCATCAACAGGGCCAAGTAACTGCAGTTACAGAGTGTGGGATTCCCATCAACAGGGTCCAGTAACTATAGTTACAGAGTGAGGGATTCCCATCAACAGGGCCAAGTAACTATAGTTACAGAGTGAGGGATTCCCATTGACAGGGTCAAGTAACTATAGTTACAGAGTGAGGGATTCCCATCAACAGGGCCAAGTAACTATAGTTACAGAGTGAGGGATTCCCATCAACAGGGCGAAGTAACTATAGTTACAGAGTGAGGGATTCCCATCAACAGGGCCAAGTAACTATAGTTACGGAGTGTGGGATTCCCATCAACAGGGTCCAGTAACTATAGTTACAGAGTGTGGGATTCCCATCAACAGGGTCCAGTAACTATAGTTACAGAGTGTGGGATTCCCACCAACAGGGTCCAGTAACTATAGTTACAGAGCGTGGATTCCCATCGACAGGGCCCAGTAACTATAGTTACAGAGCGTGGATTCCCATCGACAGGGCCCAGTAACTATAGTTACAGAGCGTGGGATTCCCATCAACAGGGTCCAGTAACTATGGTTACAGAGTGAGGGATTCCCATCAACAGGGCCAAGTAACTATAGTTACAGAGTGAGGGATTCCCATTGACAGGGTCAAGTAACTATAGTTACAGAGTGAGGGATTCCCATCAACAGGGCCAAGTAACTATAGTTACAGAGTGAGGGATTCCCATCAACAGGGCCAAGTAACTATAGTTACAGAGTGAGGGATTCCCATCAACAGGGCCAAGTAACTATAGTTACAGAGCGTGGGATTCCCATCAACAGGGTCAAGTAACTATAGTTACAGAGCGTGGGATTCCCATCAACAGGGTCCAGTAACTATAGTTACAGAGAGTGGGATTCCCACCAACAGGGTCCAGTAACTATAGTTACAGAGCGTGGATTCCCATCGACAGGGCCAAGTAACTATAGTTACAGAGCGTGGATTCCCATCGACAGGGCCAAGTAACTATAGTTACAGAGTGAGGGATTCCCATTAAAAGGGCCAAGTAACTATAGTTACAGAGCATGGGATTCCCATCAACAGGGCCAAGTAACTATAGTTACAGAGTGTGGGATTCCCACCAACAGGGTCCAGTAACTATAGTTACAGAGCGTGGATTCCCATCGACAGGGCCCAGTAACTATAGTTACAGAGCGTGGGATTCCCATCGACAGGGCCAAGTAACTATAGTTACGGAGTGAGGGATTCCCATCAACAGGGCCAAGTAACTATAGTTACAGAGTGAGGGATTCCCATCAACAGGGCTAAGTAACTATAGTTACAGAGCGTGGGATTCACATCGACAGGGCCAAGTAACTATAGTTACAGAGTGAGGGATTCCCACCGACAGGGCCCAGTAACTATAGTTCCAGAATGTGGGATTCCCATCGACAGGCCCCTGTAACTACAGTTACAGAGTGTGGGATTCCCATCGACAGGCCCCTGTAACTACAGTTACAGAGTGTGGGATTCCCATCGACAGGCCCCTGTAACTATAGTACAGAGAGTGGTATTCCCTTCGACAGGGCCCAGTAACTGTAGTTACAGAGTGTGGGATTCCCATCGACAGGCCCCTGTAGCTATAGTTACAGAGTGTGGTATTCCCATTGACAGGGCCCAGTAACTATAGTTACAGAGTGTGGGATTCCCATCGACAGGGTCCAGTAACTACAGTTACAGAGCGTGGATTCCCATCGACAGGGCCAAGTAACTACAGTTACAGAGTGAGGGATTCCCAACAACAGGGCCAAGTAACTATAGTTACAGAGTGAGGGATTCCCAACAACAGGGCCAAGTAACTATAGTTACAGAGCGTGGGATTCCCATTGACAGGGCCAAGTAACTACAGTTACAGAGTGTGGGATTCCCATCAACAGGGTCCAGTAACTATAGTTACGGAGTGAGGGATTCCCATCAACAGGGCCAAGTAACTACAGTTCCAGAGTGAGGGATTCCCATCAACAGGGCTAAGTAAGTATAGTTACAGAGTGTGGGATTCCCAATGACAGGGCCAAGTAACTATAGTTACAGAGTGCGGGATTCCCATCAACAGGGCCAAGTAACTATAGTTACAGAGTGAGGGATTCCCATCAACAGGGCCAAGTAACTATAGTTACAGAGTGAGGGATTCCCATCAACAGGGCCAAGTAACTATATTTACAGAGTGAGGGATTCCCATCAACAGGGCCAAGTAACTATAGTTACAGAGTGAGGGATTCCCATTAACAGGGCCAAGTAACTATAGTTACGGAGTGTGGGATTCCCATCAACAGGGTCCAGTAACTATAGTTACAGAGCGTGGGATTCCCATCAACAGGGTCCAGTAACTATAGTTACAGAGTGAGGGATTCCCATCAACAGGGCCAAGTAACTATATTTACAGAGTGAGGTATTCCCATCAACAGGGCCAAGTAACTATAGTTACAGAGTGAGGGATTCCCATCAACAGGGCCAAGTAACTATAGTTACGGAGTGTGGGATTCCCATCAACAGGGTCCAGTAACTATAGTTACAGAGCGTGGGATTCCCATCAACAGGGCCAAGTAACTGCAGTTACAGAGTGTGGGATTCCCATCAACAGGGTCCAGTAACTATAGTTACAGAGTGAGGGATTCCCATCAACAGGGCCAAGTAACTATAGTTACAGAGTGAGGGATTCCCATTGACAGGGTCAAGTAACTATAGTTACAGAGTGAGGGATTCCCATTGACAGGGTCAAGTAACTATAGTTACAGAGTGTGGGATTCCCATCAACAGGGTCCAGTAACTATAGTTACAGAGTGAGGGATTCCCATCAACAGGGCGAAGTAACTATAGTTACAGAGTGAGGGATTCCCATCAACAGGGCCCAGTAACTATAGTTACAGAGCGTGGGATTCCCATCAACAGGGTCCAGTAACTATAGTTACAGAGAGTGGGATTCCCACCAACAGGGTCCAGTAACTATAGTTACAGAGCGTGGGATTCCCATCAACAGGGTCAAGTAACTATAGTTACAGAGCGTGGGATTCCCATCAACAGGGTCCAGTAACTATAGTTACAGAGTGAGGGATTCCCATCAACAGGGCCAAGTAACTATAGTTACAGAGTGAGGGATTCCCATTGACAGGGTCAAGTAACTATAGTTACAGAGTGAGGGATTCCCATCAACAGGGCCAAGTAACTATAGTTACAGAGTGAGGGATTCCCATCAACAGGGCCAAGTAACTATAGTTACAGAGTGAGGGATTCCCATCAACAGGGCCAAGTAACTATAGTTACAGAGTGAGGGATTCCCATCAACAGGGCCAAGTAACTATAGTTACAGAGTGAGGGATTCCCATCAACAGGGCCAAGTAACTATAGTTACAGAGCGTGGGATTCCCATCAACAGGGTCAAGTAACTATAGTTACAGAGCGTGGGATTCCCATCAACAGGGTCCAGTAACTATAGTTACAGAGAGTGGGATTCCCACCAACAGGGTCCAGTAACTATAGTTACAGAGCGTGGATTCCCATCGACAGGGCCAAGTAACTATAGTTACAGAGCGTGGATTCCCATCGACAGGGCCAAGTAACTATAGTTACAGAGTGAGGGATTCCCATTAAAAGGGCCAAGTAACTATAGTTACAGAGCATGGGATTCCCATCAACAGGGCCAAGTAACTATAGTTACAGAGTGTGGGATTCCCACCAACAGGGCCCAGTAACTATAGTTACAGAGCGTGGATTCCCATCGACAGGGCCCAGTAACTATAGTTACAGAGCGTGGGATTCCCATCAACAGGGTCCAGTAACAATAGTTACAGAGTGAGGGATTCCCATCAACAGGGCCAAGTAACTATATTTACAGAGTGAGGGATTCCCATCAACAGGGCCAAGTAACTATAGTTACAGAGTGAGGGATTCCCATCAACAGGGCCAAGTAACTATAGTTACGGAGTGAGGGATTCCCATCAACAGGGCCAAGTAACTATAGTACAGAGTGAGGGATTCCCATCAACAGGGCCAAATAACTATAGTTACGGAGTGAGGGATTCCCATCAACAGGGCCAAATAACTATAGTTACGGAGTGAGGGATTCCCATCAACAGGGCCAAGTAACTATAGTTACAGAGTGAGGGATTCCCATCGACAGGGCCAAGTAACTATAGTTACAGAGCGTGGGATTCCCATCAACAGGGCCAAGTAACTATGGTTACAGAGTGAGGGATTCCCATCGACAGGGCCCAGTAACTATAGTTACAGAGCGTGGGATTCCCATCGACAGGGCCAAGTAACTATAGTTACGGAGTGAGGGATTCCCATCAACAGGGCCAAGTAACTATAGTTACAGAGTGAGGGATTCCCATCAACAGGGCTAAGTAACTATAGTTACAGAGCGTGGGATTCCCATCGACAGGGCCAAGTAACTATAGTTACAGACTGAGGGATTCCCATCGACAGGGCCCAGTAACTATAGTTACAGAGCGTGGGATTCCCATCAACAGGGTCAAGTAACTATAGTTACAGAGTGAGGAATTCCCATCAACAGGGCCAAGTAACTATAGTTACAGAGTGAGGGATTCCCATCAACAGGGCCAAGTAACTATAGTTACAGAGTGAGGGATTCCCATCAACAGGGCCAAGTAACTATAGTTACAGAGTGAGGGATTCCCATCAACAGGGCCAAGTAACTATAGTTACAGAGTGAGGGATTCCCATCAACAGGGCCAAGTAACTATAGTTACGGAGTGTGGGATTCCCATCAACAGGGTCCAGTAACTATAGTTACAGAGCGTGGGATTCCCATCAACAGGGCCAAGTAAGTACAGTTACAGAGTGTGGGATTCCCATCAACAGGGTCCAGTAACTATAGTTACAGAGTGAGGGATTCCCATCAACAGGGCCAAGTAACTATAGTTACAGAGTGTGGGATTCCCATTGACAGGGTCAAGTAACTATAGTTACAGAGTGAGGGATTCCCATCAACAGGGCCAAGTAACTATAGTTACAGAGTGAGGGATTCCCATCAACAGGGCCAAGTAACTATAGTTACAGAGCGTGGGATTCCCACCAACAGGGTCCAGTAACTATAGTTACAGAGCGTGGGATTCCCATCAACAGGGTCCAGTAACTATAGTTACAGAGTGTGGGATTCCCACCAACAGGGTCCAGTAACTATAGTTACAGAGCGTGGCATTCCCATCAACAGGGTCCAGTAACTACAGTTACAGAGTGTGGGATTCCCATCAACAGGGTCCAGTAACTATAGTTACAGAGTGTGGGATTCCCACCAACAGGGTCCAGTAACTATAGTTACAGAGTGAGGGATTCCCATCGACAGGGTCCAGTAACTATAGTTACAGAGCGTGGGATTCCCATCAACAGGGTCCAGTAACTATAGTTACAGAGTGAGGGATTCCCATCGACAGGGTCCAGTAACTATAGTTACAGAGTGTGGGATTCCCATCGACAGGGTCCAGTAACTATAGTTACAGAGTGAGGGATTCCCATCAACAGGACCCAGTAACTATAGTTACAGAGCGTGGGATTCCCATCAACAGGTTCCAGTAACTATAGTTACAGAGAGTGGGATTCCCACCAACAGTATCCAGTAACTATAGTTACAGAGCGTGGATTCCCATCGACAGGGCCAAGTAACTATAGTTACAGAGTGAGGGATTCCCATTAAAAGGGCCAAGTAACTATAGTTACAGAACGTGGGATTCCCATCAACAGGGCCAAGTAACTATAGTTACAGAGTGTGGGATTCCCACCAACAGGGTCCAGTAACTATAGTTACAGAGTGAGGGATTCCCAACAACAGGGCCCAGTAACTATAGTTACAGAGTGAGGGATTGCCACCAACAGGGTCCAGTAACTATAGTTACAGAGCGTGGATTCCCATCGACAGGGCCCAGTAACTATAGTTACAGAGTGAGGGATTCCCAACAACAGGGCCCAGTAACTATAGTTACAGAGTGAGGGATTCCCATCATCAGGGCCCAGTAACTATAGTTACAGAGCGTGGATTCCCATTAAAAGGGCCAAGTAACTATAGTTGCAGAGTGTGGATTCCCATGAAAAGGGCCAAGTAACTACAGTTACAGAGTGAGGGATTCCCAACAACAGGGCCAAGTAACTATAGTTACAGAGTGAGGGATTCCCAACAACAGGGCCAAGTAACTATAGTTACAGAGCGTGGGATTCCCATTGACAGGGCCAAGTAACTACAGTTACAGAGTGTGGGATTCCCAACAACAGGGCTAAGTAACTATAGTTACAGAGCGTGGGATTCCCATTGACAGGGCCAAGTAACTATAGTTACAGAGTGAGGGATTCCCAACAACAGGGCTAAGTAACTATAGTTACAGAGCGTGGGATTCCCATCGACAGGGCCAAGTAACTATAGTTACAGAGTGAGGGATTCCCATCAACAGGGCCAAGTAACTATAGTTACAGCGTGAGGGATTCCCATCAACAGGGCCAAGTAACTATAGTTACAGAGCGTGGGATTCCCATCGACAGGGCCAAGTAACTATAGTTACAGAGTGAGGGATTCCCATCGACAGGGCCCAGTAACTATAGTTACAGAGTGAGGGATTCCCATCAACAGGGCCAAGTAACTATAGTTACAGAGCGTGGGATTCCCATCGACAGGGCCAAGTAACTATAGTTACAGAATGAGGGATTCCCATCGACAGGGCCCAGTAACTATAGTTACAGAGCGTGGGATTCCCATCAACAGGGTCCAGTAACTATAGTTACGGAGTGAGGGATTCCCATCAACAGGGCCAAGTAACTATAGTTACAAAGTGAGGGATTCCCATCAACAGGGCCAAGTAACTATAGTTACGGAGTGTGGGATTCCCATCAACAGGGTCCAGTAACTATAGTTACAGAGCGTGGGATTCCCATCAACAGGGCCAAGTAACTACAGTTACAGAGTGAGGGATTCCCATCAACAGGGCCAAGTAACTATAGTTACGGAGTGTGGGATTCCCATCAACAGGGTCCAGTAACTATAGTTACAGAGTGTGGGATTCCCATCAACAGGGCCAAGTAACTATAGTTACGGAGTGTGGGATTCCCATCAACAGGGTCCAGTAACTATAGTTACAGAGCGTGGGATTCCCATCAACAGGGCCAAGTAACTATAGTTACAGAGTGAGGGATTCCCATCAACAGGGTCCAGTAACTATAGTTACAGAGTGAGGGATTCCCATCAACAGGGCCAAGTAACTATAGTTACAGAGCGTGGGATTCCCACCGACAGGGTCCAGTAACTATAGTTACAGAGCGTGGATTCCCATCGACAGGGCCCAGTAACTATAGTTACAGAGCGTGGGATTCCCATCGACAGGGCCCAGTAACTATAGTTACAGAGCGTGGATTCCCATCGACAGGCCCCTGTAACTACAGTTACAGAGTGTGGGATTCCCATTGACAGGCCCCTGTAACTATAGTTACAGAGTGTGGTATTCCCTTCGACAGGGCCCAGTAACTATAGTTACAGAGTGTGGGATTCCCATCGACAGGCCCCTGTAACTATAGTTACAGAGTGTGGTATTCCCATCGACAGGGCCCAGTAACTATAGTTACAGAGTGTGGGATTCCCATCGACAGGGTCCAGTAACTACAGTTACAGAGTGTGGGATTCCTATTGACAGGGCCCAGTCACTATCGTCTTAACAGAAGTTGTTGGAGGGGGGAAAAGAGTGCAAGTATCAACTGCAGGGTGGAAGGAGATCAAGTACCAGCTTGAACTGAGTTGGAGGGGGAAAAGAGTGCCGGGGTACTTGAAAGAGCAAGCAGAATGTCATTATGAACTAGAAAGCTACGTGGAGAATTGGATGGGATAGAGACTGTGTGAAAGGATGGGATGTTTGATGGGGTATAGTGTGTGTGAACAGGGGCTGGGGGTTTGATGGGCAACAGTGTGTGTGAGAACAGGGGTGCGGAGTTGGATGGGGTACAGTGGGTGTATGAATAGGGGATGGGGAGTTGGATGGGGTACAGTGTGTGAGAGAACAGGGAGTGGGGAGTTGGATGGGGTACAGTGTGTGTGTGAACAGGGGATGGGGGGGTTATATGGGGTACAGTGTGTGTGTGAAGAGGGGATGGGGAGTTGGATCGGGTATAGAGTGCGTGTGAACAGGGGATGGGGGGGTTGGATGGGGTACAGTGTGTGAGAGAACAGGGGTGCGGAGTTGGATGGGGTACAGTGGGTGTATGAATAGGGGATGGGGAGTTGGATGGGGTACAGTGTGTGTGTGAACAGGGGATGGGGGGTTGGATGGGTTACAGTGTGTGAGAGAACAGGGAGTGTGGAGTTGGATGGGGTACAGTGTGTGTGTGAACAGGGGATGGGGGGGTTATATGGGGTACAGTGTGTGTGTGAAGAGGGGATGGGGAGTTGGATCGGGTATAGAGTGCGTGTGAACAGGGGATGGGGGGGTTGGATGGGGTACAGTGTGTGCGAGAGGGTGGGGGGTGGTTAAATGGGGTACACTGTGTGAGAGAACAGGGGATGGGGAGTTGGATCGGGTACTGTGTGTGTGAGAGAATGGGGTGTTAGAGGGGTGCAGTGTGTGTGAGAGGGTGGGGGGGGGGTTAGAGGGGTGCAGTGTGTGAGAGAGGGTGGGGGGGCTAGAGGGGTACAGTGGGTGTGAGAGGGTGGGGGGGTTAGAGGGGTGCAGTGTGTGTGAGAGGGTGGGGGGTGGGAGGGGTGCAGTGTGTGTGAAAGGGTGGGGGGTTAGAGGGGTGCCGTGTGTGTGAGAGGGTGGGGGATTAGAGGGGTGCAGTGTGTGTGAGAGGGTGGGGGGTTAGAGGGGTGCAGTGTGTGTGAGAGGGTGGGGGATTAGAGGGGTGCAGTGTGTGTGAGAGGGTGGGGGGTTCGAGGGGTGCAGTATGTGTGAGAGGGTGGGGGATTAGAGGGGTGCAGTATGTGTGAGAGGGTGGGGGATTAGAGGGGTGCAGTGTGTGTGAGAGGGTGGGGGATTAGAGGGGTGCAGCATGTGTGAGAGGGTGGGGGATTAGAGGGGTACAGTGTGTGTGAGAGGGTGGGGGATTAGAGGGGTACAGTGTGTGTGAGAGGGTGGGGGATTAGAGGGGTACAGTGTGTGTGAGAGGGTGGGGGATTAGAGGGGTGCAGTGTGTGTGAGGGTGGGGGAATAGAGGGGTGCAGTATGTGAGAGAGGGTGGGGGATTAGAGGGGTGCAGTATGTGTGAGAGGATGGGGGATTAGAGGGGCGCTGTATGTGTGAGAGGGTGGGGTGTTAGAGGGGTACAGTGTTTGTGAGAGGGTGGGGGGATTAGAGGGGTACAGTGTGTGAGAGAGGGTGGGGGGTTAGAGGGGTACATTGTGTGTGAGAGGGTGGAGGATTAGAGGGGTACAGTGTTTGTGAGAGGGTGGGGGGGTTAGAGGGGTACAGTGTGTGTGAGAGGGTGGACGTTTAGAGGGGTGCAGTCTTTGCTCGAGTCGCTCTGAACAGGCTCCAGAAGCTGGCCGAGCGCGTCTACCCTGAGGCACAGTGTGGCTTTCGTGCAGAGAGATCGACTATTGACATGCTGTTCTCCCTTCGTCAGATACAGGAGAAATGCTGTGAACAACAGATGCCCCTCTACATTGCTTTCATTGATCTCACCAAAGCCTTTGACCTCGTCAGCAGACGTGGTCTCTTCAGACTACTAGAAAAGGTCGGATGTCCACCAAAGCTACTAAGTATCATCACCTCATTCCATGACAATATGAAAGGCACAATTCAACATGGTGGCTCCTCATCAGAGCCCTTTCCTATCCTGAGTGGTGTGAAACAGGGCTGTGTTCTCGCACCCACACTTTTTGGGATTTTCTTCTCCCTGCTGCTTTCACATGCGTTCAAATCCTCTGAAGAAGAAATTTTCCTCCACACAAGATCAGGGGGCAGGTTGTTCAACCTTGCCCGTCTAAGAGCGAAGTCCAAAGTACGGAAAGTCCTCATCAGAGAACTCCTCTTTGCTGACGATGCTGCTTTAACATCTCACACTGAAGAATGCCTGCAGAGTCTCATCGACAGGTTTGCGTCTGCCTGCAATGAATTTGGCCTAACCATCAGCCTCAAGAAAACGAACATCATGGGGCAGGATGTCAGAAATGCTCCATCCATCAATATTGGCGACCACGCTCTGGAAGTGGTTCAAGAGTTCACCTACCTAGGCTCAACTATCACCAGTAACCTGTCTCTAGATGCAGAAATCAACAAGCGCATGGGTAAGGCTTCCACTGCTATGTCCAGACTGGCCAAGAGAGTGTGGGAAAATGGCGCACTGACACGGAACACAAAAGTCCGAGTGTATCAGGCCTGTGTCCTCAGTACCTTGCTCTACGGCAGCGAGGCCTGGACAACGTATGCCAGCCAAGAGCGACGTCTCAATTCATTCCATCTTCGCTGCCTTCGGAGAATACTTGGCATCAGGTGGCAGGACTATATCTCCAACACAGAAGTCCTTGAAGCGGCCAACACCCCCAGCTTATACACACTACTGAGTCAGCGGCGCTTGAGATGGCTTGGCCATGTGAGCCGCATGGAAGATGACAGGATCCCCAAAGACACATTGTACAGCGAGCTCGCCACTGGTATCAGACCCACCGGCCGTCCATGTCTCCGTTATAAAGACGTCTGCAAACGCGACATGAAATCGTGTGACATTGATCACAAGTCGTGGGAGTCAGTTGCCAGCATTCGCCAGAGCTGGCGGGCAGCCATAAAGACAGGGCTAAATTGTGGCGAGTCGAAGAGACTTAGTAGTTGGCAGGAAAAAAGACAGAGGCGCAAGGGGAGAGCCAACTGTGCAACAGCCCCAACAAACAAATTTCTCTGCAGCACCTGTGGAAGAGCCTGTCACTCCAGAATTGGTCTTTATAGCCACTCCAGGCGCTGCTTCACAAACCACTGACCACCTCCAGGCGCGTATCCATTGTCTCTCGAGATAAGGAGGCCCAAAAGAAAGTGTGTGTGAACTGGAGGGAGAGGAGAGAGATGACAACATCACAAAAGCATGTCCAGCACAGAGCTGAGAGGTTCAGCAAAAACCAAAGAAGGAGCCTTTTCCTTTCTATCTATCTCTTCTTTTGTGTGTGTTTGTGCAAGTGGATGCATGTGTGGATGTGGTTGTGACCATTTCGGGAATCAAGGTTGTTCAATAAATAATTAATCTTCTGTTTTAAACCTACAAGAAAACCTATCACTGTCTGTTTATTTGACAAATAAAACAAGGGGTTAAAACCCTCGTAACAAAAACACTTGCTGTGGTCAGTTGGGAGGTGAACAGTGGGAACCAGCTACACCTCTTAACACCTGACTGTGACAAATTGGGGGCTCGAATCAAAGCCAACATCTGAACCATCAGATAAGTGAGAGATTTGAAAATGGGAGGAAAATTGGCCCCTAAAATTGTGGAAAAGTAAACAAACAGGTTTTTTTGTATTCTTCTGTTTTTCTCTACAGTACTAGAAACAAAAGACATGGCCACCTTTAATGCTAAGGAATTTGTACAGCAGAGAGACATATCCCATGCTAAATTAAATCACCTAAACATTGAAGATCTAAAAACCCTAGCTACAGAGGGTAAAGTCACTTTTAAACAAAAAACCAAGAAACCTGAAATGGTGAAGCGTCTAGTTAACTATTTCAAACGCATCCCAGAGCCTGAAGAGGCAAGCTTGGAATCTGAATCTAAAAAGATAATCCTAGCTAGAATGCAGTTGAAAACAGAAGAATTGGTTGTGTAGTTCATAGTGAAGAGGATAGCTGTAGACTCCAGAATGATATCGATGGTTTGGTTGAGTGGGTGGAAAAGTGGCAAATGGAATTCAATCTAGAGAAGTGTGAGCTAATGCACTTGGGGAGGGCAAATAAAGTGAGGGAATACACAATAAACGGGAGGATATTGAGAGGGGTAGAAGAAGTGAGAGACCTTGGAGTGCATGTCCACAGGTTCCTAAAGGCAGCAGGACGGGTAGATAAAGTGGTGAAGAAGGCAGATGGAATGCTTTCCTTTATTGGCTCAGATATAGAATACAAAAGCAGGGATGTAATGCTGGAACTGTATAAAACGCTGGTTCGGCCACAGTTGGAGTATTGTGTACAGTTCTGGTTGCCACATTACAGGAAGGACATTGCTTTGGAGAGAGTACAGAGGAGATTTACAAGAATGTTGCCATGGCTTGAAATGGCAGCTACGAGGAAAGATTGGATAGGCTAGGGTTAGAACAGAGGAGGCTGAGTGGTGACTTAATTGAAGTGTACAAAATTATGAGGGGCCTAGATAGAGTAGACAGGAAGGACCTGTTTCCCCTAGCGGAGAGGTCAATTACCAGGGGGCACAGATTTAAGGTGTTTGGTAGAAGGATTAGAGGGGACATGAGGAAAAACTTGGTGGTGGAGGCAGAAACCCTCAATTCCCTTAAAAGGTACCTGGACATGCACCTGAAGTGCTGTAACCTGCAAGGCTATGGACCAGGTGCTGGAAGGTGGAATTAGATTGGGCGGCTAGCTTTTTCGGCTGGCACCGACACGTTGGGCTGAATAGCCTCCTACTGTGCTGCAATTTTTCGATGCTTCTAAGAAATACAGTTGCAGTTGAGAAGAGAGGAGGTACAGTTTCAGAAGGAAAAAGAGGAAAGAGAGGCAAAGCAGTTTGACTCAGAAAGGATATGAGCACAAGATAAAAATGTCACCAGCCACTCAAACCTTATCCCCAATTCAGAACAAAACTTTGATGTAATGAGACACTCACAATTTGTGCCAAAATTCAATGAGGAGGAGGTTGAGTCATATTTTATCTCCTTTGAGAAAATAGCTACCAGGCTAAAAGAATTTTGGACTCTCCTTTTACAAAGCCAGTTCATTCGTAGTGCTCCTGACACTTTTTCTCTGTTATTAGAATAGAGTTCCTCCGACTCTGAACAAACTAAAACTGCAATTCTAAATACATATGAGGTAGTACCTGAAGCCTATTGACAGAAATTCAGACACACTCGGAAAAGACCCACCTAGACTTAAAGTGAATTTGAACTATACATATGGTTTTCGATTGCTGGATACAATCTCTCAAGCTAGAACCCTCGTCTTAAAATGATAGAAGTGACGTTGCTGGAAGAATTTAAAAATAGCATCCCAGTTAATATAGGAACACATATTAAAGAACAAAGAGTTACAAGAGTAAGAGAAGCAGAAGAAATGGCTGACGACTATGCACAGACCCCTAACAGAATAAATTTGGGCCGAATAACACTTACAGACTAGGGAAAGATAGGAGGGATGCAGAGGAAGCAGAAATGGGCTTGAAAGAAGAGTAGGGAAGGAAAACCAGACCAGTCTCCAGCTTTTAAAAGAAGGAACCCAGATGATAAACCAGTAGGGGCACGCCTGATGTATTTCCAGTGTGGAAAATCTGGGCATGTCAAGGCAGATTGTTGGTCAAGTCAGTGTCCGTAGCTATGAAGGTAGTGAGCATGTGCTCCAACATAACCCAGGAACAGAATATCTACCAGAATCTTTTTACAAAAAGGAAAAATGACTCCTTATGTATCCCAGGCATCAGGCAAAGAGATAAGCATAATAAGAGCAAAATACTGTGGATGCTGGAACTCTGAAATGAGAACAGAAAGTGCCTGAAATACTCAGCAGGTCTGGCAGCATCCGTGCAGGGAAAGAGTTAACGTTTCAAGCCTGTGACCTTTCATCAGAACTGGCAAAGATTAGAAATATAACAGTCTTTCAGCTAGTGAAAGGGAGGGGGGGGTGGGGGAGGGCAAGAAGAACAAAAGGGAAGATCTGTGATAGTTTGGAGGGCAGGAGAGATTAAATGACAGAAATGTCGAAACAAAAGGCAAATGAAATGCTAAATAGTTGTAGTAAAAGTCGAAGCATTTTCCTAGAGAGAGTGCTAATGGCAGAATAATGAACCGCTCTGCCCAAAAGCAAAATCATGAAAGACAAGTTTAAGACTAGCATGGTTATAAAATTAATAATAAAAATAAATAATGGGGCTCATGGTCTGAAATTATTGAACTCAATTGAGTCCAGAAGGTTGTCGAGTGCCTAATCGAAAGATGAGGTGCTGTTCCTCAAGCTGGCGTTCAGCCGAGTGGTCACCCAATCTGGGTTTGGTCTCCCCAATGTAGAAACGACCACATTTTGAGCAGCGAATACAGTATACTGTTACGGTGTGAAATGTGTCTAGGGGTCCCTTTTATCTTTACCTGATCTTACTGTAACAGGGTTTAATTTTTTATACACACTGTATTTTGAGCTCCCCCTTGATGAATCCTTTTTCACCACTTTCCAATTATAAGGCAAAGAAATAAGCATAAACAGGTTTTCTTTGGTTTAAAGAAGAAAAGTGAAATTTATTAAACCTTAAACTTAAAATCTAATACGGTAAACAACTACAGATACACGACGCGCCCCAGGCAAGCATGCAAACGCAATACGCACATGCAAATCGGGACAGAAAAAGAGAAGAAAAATAAAGTGAAAATGTTTGAGGCAATCTCTGGAGAGGGGCTTTTACTGTGCTTTGAGCTCACTGTAGTCCTTGATTGTAGGTAGTCTTGCTTGTCGTTGGGGCCCAGTACTCTTCTTAAACCTTGTTTACTGTCGGTGACTTTTCTCTCTTGGGATTCATGTGTCTTCAATGGGTCTTCAGTTCCGTGAGAAAGAGATGAGCAGACAGGAGAGACGTATTCTCAGTCCAGGAGAAAAGAGCTTTCTGAGTTTCAAAAACTCTGTGGCAAGTTCAAATACAAACAGCCAGTTAGTCATGTGACTAGACTGCTCTGACCAGGTCTTCTCTGTATTGAGGAAACAGGGACTGAGTCCTTTGTTCCAACACTGTCTGCCAGTATGCAAAAAAGGCCTTTCCGGCGAAAGGCCTGGCAATTCCTTGTGATAGGCCCTCTTTTCTTCCCAGAAGCAACACGTAACTTGCTGCTTCACCTGGAAGGAGTGTTTGGGGCCTTGGGTGGTGAGGATAGAGGAAGCAAAAGGGCAGGTATTGTGGAAGTGAGCAGAAAGGCATGGCACTATGCTTGATGGGAAATTTAGCCAAGTTAGGAATAAAAGCTTGCTTTTGTAGGATAAGGAAATAGATCAGCAGAATTTAGCATCTGTATCTGTGTAGTCATGCCCGAGTTAATCGCACCCCTTATTGGAAATAGACTTCAGAATAGACTAGATGTGGGTAGATTGTGCAACGATATTAAGAACAGGATGGACTGTTAACCTCAATAATAAGTATGTAAAACGTACAGAATGTGCTGCTAATGTGCTAAATGTGCTGTTAACCTCAATAATTGGTTAAACAAAGAGGTATAGCACGAAGCTGAGTTGTACCGCACTGATTGGTTAAACAAGGAGGTACAGCATGAATCCTAATGTATAAACGATAGTATCTGTATCACGGGTGAGCACTTACTCTGGTGGACCCGACAGACTCCGGTGGAGTCAGTGCCGCTGTGTCAGAGTAAGTCCGCCGGCGACTGCGCAAATAAAGTAATTGATTTTACCTACGCATCCGACTCGGTATATTTACTGAACCAGACTGAAGGCAAAAAGAACTCAGATTGTCATTATTACACCTCCTGCCATTGCAGGGGAAGATCCCGTAGGAAGGGAAGGAGGTGTCAGGGGTGATGGAGGAGTAGACCAAGGTGTTGCAGAGGGAATGACCCCTTCGGAATGCTGAAGGAGAGGGAAGGGGAAGACGTGTTTGGTGGTGGCATCAGGCTGGAGGTGATGGAAAGGGTGGAGGATGATCCTTTGGATTTGGAGACTGGTGGGATGGAAAGTGAGGACAAGGAAAACCCTGTCGTGATTCTGGGAGGGAGCGGAAGGGATGAGAACAAAAGTGCAGAAAATGGCGTGGCCATGATTGAGGGCCCTGTCAACCACCATGCAGGGGAATCCTCAGTTGAGGAAAAAGGAAGACATATCAGATGCACTGTTGTGGAAGGCTGCATCATCAGAACAGATGCATCAGAAACGGAGAAACTGGGAGAATGGAATGGAATCCTTACAGGAGGCAGGGTGTGAAGAAGTGTAGTCGAGGCAGCTGAGAGAGTCGGTGGGATTAGAATAAATATTAGTGGACAGCCTATCCCCAGAGATGGAGACAGAGAAGTCAAGGAAGGGAAGTGAAGTGTCAGAGATAGATCATGTAAAGGTGAGAGAAGGGTGGAAATTGGAAGCAAAGTTGATAAAGTGTTCCAGTTCGGGGCGGGAGCAGGAAACGGCACCGATACAGTCATCAATGTACCGGAAAAAGAGTTGGGGGAGGGGGCCTGAGTAGGACTGGAACAAAGAATGCTCGACATATCCCACAAAAAGACAGGCATAACTAGGACCCATGCGGGTACCCATAGCGACACCTTTTATTTGAAGGAAGTGAGTGGAGTTGAAGGAGAAGTTGTTCAATGTGAGAACAAGTTCAGCCAGGCGGAAGAGGCTGGTGGTGGATGAGGATTGGTTGGACCTCTGATCAAGGAAGAAACAAAGAGCCCTCAGGCCATCCTGGTGGTGGATGAGGTGTAGAGAGATTGGACATCCTTAGTGAAGAGAAGGCGGTTAGGGCCAGGAAACTGGAAACTTTCGAAATTACATAGGGTGTCAGAAGAGTCATGATGTAGGTGGGAAGAGACTGGACAAGAGGAGAAAAAATAGAGTCAAGATAGGAGGAAATAAGTTCAGTGGGGCAGGAACAGGCTGAAACGATGGGTCTAGCAGGACTATCCTGTTTGTGGATTTTGGGAAGGAGGTAGAAACGGTCTGTTCGGGGTTACAGGATTTTTGGTGGGAAGCTGTAGAGGGAAGATCTTCAGAGGAGATGAGGCCAGTGACAGTCCTGCAGGCAGTGGCTTGATGTTCAGCGGTAGGGTCATGGTCCAAGGGGAGGTAGGAAGAAGTGTCTGAAAGTTGGCGCTCAGCCTCTGCAAGGTAGAGGTCAGTATGTCAGACAACAATAGCAACACCCTTGTCAGAAGGTTTGATCACAATTTTGGGGTTAGACTTAAGAGAACAGAGTGCAGCAAGATCGGAGGGAGACAGGATAGAGTGAGTGAGGGGAGCAGAGAAATTAAGAAGGCCAATGTCTCAATGACAGGTCAAGAATGGGTAAGAGGCCAGAGGGAGGGGTCCAGGAGCAGCGAGAATATTGGAGGCAGGTAAATGGAGAGATAATGATCCTCAGGGATACTGGTTGTCTTCAAACACTACCTGCAGCAAAGTTTACAGAAATGCCACCTGAAAGCAGAACAAATACCACAGTACTGGTAAAAGCGCTTAATGGCAAATGCTTGAAGGTTCCCTTAGTTAATGTTTATATGCAGAGTAGGTTGGTCACCACAGTAGTATAGGTTGGGGTCATTCTGAGCTTACCAATGCAGGGGGTCAACCTATTGCTGGACAATGATTTGGCAGGAAGCACCGTATGGGACCCAGTGGGTCCAGAGCAGTCCACGGTGACTACAGAAACTGAGGGGAACAAACAAAACTCTGTACAGCTGCAGACGCCTGAGGAAGTCTCAAAAATCCCACAGGGGGTCGATAGGGCCAGTAAAGATTAAAGAGGCTAAAGGAAAGCCAGTAGAATTTGAAGGGGTGAAAAGAGAGCCAGAGGAATTTAAAGGAGCTGAGATAAAAACAGCAGAGGTTGAATGAAATGCACCAAAGGTATGGTTAGCAGAAATCTTCTTAAAAGATTTAAATAGGGCCAGGAAAATTCCCAAACAAGCAAGGCAAAAGTGAGGGCAATGCCTCACCTAGTTGAAGTGCCACAGGGGAGTCCAGCGGGAGCTGGACAGCCACATGTGAGCAGAAGTGTCCCAGAGGACATGGGCCAGATTAGGGAAAAAAAACAATCCCCGAAGTAAAGGGAAAAGGGAAGGTAAAATGCCCTCAGCTAAACAAAACTTGCGAAAGCTACAAGAAAACTAAAAGTAAGGTCAGTGTTGATGTGCCCAACTGAAGAATCAAAGGGTCAGGTTCGAAATCCAAAGTTGACCAAACCCAGCAAAACAGATTCGGAACTCACTAAGTAAAAGGAGAACCCACATGCCTTACATAGTCTAAAATACAATTTATCACCCACTGCCACCCGAGAGTTAAGAATTATCAATGTGCCAGAACCTGAACTATTAAATCCATGCTTTATGGAAGCAGCAGTTAAGGAGTTAAGGCCTGCACAGGCAGTGAAAATTGCCAATAGCCAGGAACAATACAGTAATGGAAATTTGCATATTTACAAGCTTTGGAACAGAAAAAGATGTCTCTCCAACAGTCTCCCAAAATACTGCAAACAGATACTGGGAAATCCAACTCCGTTTGATACCACATAGCTGGAATTTAAAAGTGGGAAATGGATATAAAAAAACACCAATTTTCTAAACCAGGGGTGTCCGGGGGGCGTCCACATTACAATTTCTGTCCTACATAGGGGGCCGGCGAGAAAATTTCACAGAATTGTTAACAGCGCAGAAGGAGGCCATTCGGCCCATCGTGTCCGCACTAGCTCTCCGAAAGAGCTATTCCCTCAGATCCAATCCCCTGCCTTCTTCCCATAACCCTGCATATTCTTACTTTTCATATAACTGTCTAATTCCCTTTTGAATGCTTCCATTGAACCTGCCTCCACCACGTTCTCAGGCAGCACATTCCAGACTTTGACCTCTCGCTGCGTGAAAAAGTTTTTACTCATGTCACTTTTTCAGTCTTCCTTACTTACCAAATACTTTAAATCTTTGCCCTCTCGTTCTCAATCCTTTCATGAGTGGGAACAGTTTCTCTCTATCTACTCTGTCCAGACCCCTCATGATTTTGAAAACCTCTATCAAATCAACTCTCAGCTTCGCTTTTCCAAGGAAAACAGTCCTAACTTCTCCAATCTATCCTCATTACTGAAATTCCTCATCCCTGGAACCATTCTCGTGAATCTCTTCTATACTCTCTCCAATGCCCTCACGTCTTTCCTCAAGTGCGGCGTACAGAATTGGACGCGATACTCCAGCTGAGGCCGAACTGGTGTCTTGTACAAGTTCAACAGATTCTCCTTGCTCTTGTACTCTATGCCCTATTAATAAAGCCCAGGATACTGTATATTTTATTTAACTGCCCTCTCAACCTGTCTCGCCACCTTCAATGACTTATTCACGTATACACCCAGGTCCCTTTGCTCCTGCACCCCCTTTAGAATTGTTTATTCTATATTGTCTCTCCATGTTCTTCCTATCAAAATGAATCACCTCACATTTCTCTGCATTGAACTTCATCTGCCACCTGTCTGCCCATTCCACCAACTTGTCTATGTCCTTTTAAAGTTCTACACTATCCTCCACGCAGTTCACAATGCTTCCGAGTTTCGTATCGTCTGCAAATTGTGCCCTGTACACCAAGGTCTAAGTTATTAATATATATCAGGAAAAGCAAGGGTCCCAACACTGATCCCTGGGGAACTCCACTATAAACCTTCCTCCAGCATCCATCCTCCGAAAAACATCCATTACCCACTACTCTTTGTTTCCTGTCACTCAGCCATTTTTGCATCCATGTTGTTACCGTCCCTTTTATTCCATGAGCTACAAGTTTGCACACAAGTCTGTTGTGTGGCACTGTATCAAATGCTTGTTGAAAGTCCATGTACGCCACATCAACAACATTGCCCTCATCAACCCTCTCTGTTACCTCCTCAAAAACTTCAGCAAGTTATTTAAACATGATTTTCCCTTACGAAATCCATGCTGGCTTTCCTTAATTAACTCACCTTTGTCCACGTGACTATTGATTTTGTCCCGAATTATTTTTTCTAGAAGTTTTCCCACCACCGAAGTTAAACTGACTGGCCTGTAGTTGCTGGGCTTATCTTTACACCCTTTTTTGAACCAGGGTGTAACGTTTGCAATTCTCCAGTCCTCTGGCACCACCCCTGAGTCTAAGGAAGACTGAAAAATTATGGCCAGCGCCTCTGCGATTTCCACCCTCACTTCCCTTGGATGCATTCATCTGGCCCTGGTGCCTTATCCACTTTATGTTCAATTTTAAACCCCTCTGACTTACCTCCTCTTTCAACATTGTCTGGGTTGCGCCTTCTTCTTTGGTAAAAACAGACACGTTATCCGTTGCACCGCTGGCCCCAACTGCACTGCGGAAAGATAAAGCATGAAAAATTTATTTTACTATCAAAACAACAAACGTGCACTTTTGTGAAGAAGCTTTAAATGAGAAAACTAATTTATTGACTTACTTTCTCGTCACTATGTCGAACACTGATTTAGCGATATTTAGCGACAATCTCTGCCCGCACACTTGATGTAGTGATGCTGAGTATTCCAGATAGATGTCCATCTGTCCGGAGTGATCTTGATCTCTTTCTCTTCCCTCTCTCTCCCTCCCCTCTCTGCATCTCTCTCTCCCCCCCATCTCTTTCTGTCTCTTTCTCCCCCTCTCTCTCTGCCTTCTTTCTGTCTCTCTCTCCACCCATCCCTTCCCCCCCCCCCCCACCTTCTCTCTCTGCCCCCCTCTCCCCACACCTCTCTCTCTCTCTCTAACCTTTGCTGAGAGCGGGAACAGCGGTTTCCAAACTTTGGACAGATTTGTGGTTTTCCGGCAGGCTTTAAAAAAAAAATCAAAACCTGCCAGAAAACCATGAACCTGGGGAGGATGAGGAACAACCGGGTACAGTTTACATCCACGGGTCAGATGGAAATCTTTGACAGGCTGGATCCTGGCCCATAGGCTGTATGTTGGACAACCCTGTTCTAAACAGAAGCTTTCCGGAGCAAAACCTCAATGCCCAAAAAAGAAATTCAATTACCATTGTGCCTCATCCAAAGAAAGGATGATGTAAAACTCAAACCTGAACAAGAAATGGCTGTTATAGACAATACCAGCTGTAGCAGTTGTAACTGAGGTGTGGGTGTCACATGTGCAGTGGTGTGACCCCGAAACCTTCCTACTTTCTTTCTTCCTAAACCAAAAACCCAAACAACATAAAATTGAAGTCCAAGGAATTTCATTTTTTCCTTTTGGGGCGGTGTCATGCTCACGAGAAGTGCAGCGATGAAAATACAGAACCCAAACTGAAGAGTTATAAAAATTGACTTTTCCTTTAAAAAGTGGACAATGCGCTGTAAAATGGCCGCCAAAGCTCAAATGACATTTCCCTGTTTATTCAAACTGTCTTACTGTCTGATAAGGACAAAAGCTAAGAGGTGCCAATTACACCCATCCAGAACGCATCACGAGACATTCCAGAATTAAATGGGTTCTTCTGAAACAAGGTGGTGTGAAGTCACCATATCCTGGTCCATTGACGGTCACCACAGGGAGGGGGCACTGCATTTTCTAACAGAGACCATGTGAGAGTTTTTTTACCTTAAAAAGTATCTCTCTGGAGAGAGAGATCACAGTAACATCCCAAAAGCCTGTCCAGCCTAGAGCTGAGAGATCCATCAAAAACCAAAGAAGGAGCCCTGCAGCAAATTCTACCCTTCAGTTCAGTGCAGCAGAAAACTGAAAGTGATCATCATTTCCAGACTGAAGTCTCAACCACCAGAAAAATCTACTCACAACCCAAGCCTGCAACTTTAAAAGGGAATTGACCTCCGAGAAGTTTCAACAGGCTCACCGTGAACCCCCGAACACATAGTGGTATATGGCCCACCGTGTCTGTGTTGGCCATCAAGCACCTATCTATTTTAATTCCATTTTCTAGTACTTGGTCCGTAGCCTTGTATGCTATGGCATTTCAAGTGCTCAATTAAATACTTCTTAAATGTTGTGAGGTTTCCTGCCTCTATCACCCCTTCAGGCAGTGTGTTCCAGATTCCGACAACCCTCTGGGTGAAAAAACTTTTCCTCAAATCCCCTCTAAACCTCCTGTCCCTTACCTTAAATCTCTGCCCCCTGGTTATTGACCTCTCCGCTAAGGGAAAAGGTTTCTTCCTATCTAACCTATCAATGCCCCTCATAATTTTGTATACCTCAATCAGGTCCCCCCTCAGCCTTCTCTGCTCTAAGGAAAACAATCCTAGCCTATCCAGTCTCTCTTCATAGCTGAAATGTTCCAGCCCAGGCAACATCCTGGTGAATCTCCTCTGCACCCTCTGCAGTGCAATCACATCCTTCCTATGGTGTGGTGCCCTGAACTGTACACAGTACTCCAGCTGTGGCCTAACTGGCGTTTTATACAGTTCCATCATAACCTCCCTGCTGTTATATTCTATGCCTCAGCTAATAAAGGCAAGTATCCCATATGCCTTCCTAACCACCTTATCTGTGCTGCTGCCTTCAGTGATCTATGGACAAGTACACCAAAATCCCTTTGACCTTCTGTACTTCCTCGGGTCCTACCATCCATTGTATATTCCCTTGCTTTGTTAGTCACTACCTCATTTCAAACCATTTACCCTTTCCCTCTCTATCTATCTATCCTTGTGTATGTGTATGTGTGCGTGTGCGCATGTGTGCAAATGAATGGGTGTGTGGCTGCAGCTGCGACCATTTTGGGAATGAATATTGTTTAATAAATAGTTAATCTTCTGTTTTAAACCTGCAAGAAAACCTGTCACTGTCTTTATTTGACAAATAAAACATAAGGGGTTAAAATCCTAGTAACAAAAACACTTGCTGTGGTCAGTTGGGAGGTGAACAGTGGGAACCACCCACACCCCTTACCACTTGGCCGTAACAGCAGTATTTGCAGAGAAACAGTGTCAATGCTTCATGTCAATGCCTCTCATCAGAATTGCAAGACATTCCTGGCTCTCACCGTCTCCTATTCCCATGATCATCCAATCTCTGTACACTTCCATCCCTAACCAGAATAGTCTGAAAGCTCTCTGCTTCTTCCTTGAACAGAGGCCCAACCAGCCCCCATCTACCACCACCCTCCACTTAACTGAACCCGTTCGCACATTGAACAATTTCTCCTTTAACGACACTCACTTCCTCCAAATAAAAGGAGTTGCTAAGGGAACCCATATTGGTCCAAGCTATGCTGGACTTTGCGTGGGATATATGAAACATTCTTTGTTCCAGGTCCCCTACCTCACCTCGTTTTCTTTGATGACTGTATCTGTGACATTTCCTGCTCTCCCCTTGCACTGGAATTTTCACCGACTTTGCTTCCAATTTCCACCTTTCCCTTGCCTTCACATAATCCATCTCCGACTATTCCATTCCCTTCCTCAACTTCTCTACGTCCAATTCTGGGGCTAGGCTGTTGACCAATATCTGCTATAGCCCATTGACTCCCCAGGTACCTTGATTATAATTCCTCCCACGCAGCTTCCTGTAAGGACTCTACTCCATTCTCCAAGTTTGTTCATCTTTGTCGCATCTGCTCTGATGATGCCACCTTCTATATGGCTTCTTTTGTCTCAATCAAGAATTCCCCTCCGCTGTGGTTGACAAGGCCCTGGACCATGTCCGTTCCATTTTCTGCACTTCTGCTCTCACCCTTTCCCTCCCTCACAGGACCATGATAAAGTTCCTTCTGTCCTCACCTTCCCTCCCACCAGCCTCCACATTCAAAGGATTAATCTCTGCCATTTCTGCATGACGCCACCACAAAACACATCTTACCCTCCTTCCCCTTTCAGCATTATAAAGGGGCCATTCCCTCTGTGACACTCGTGTCTACTCTTCAAGAACCCTCAACACCCCAATGGCACATCCCCATGCAAGCGCAGGAGATGCAACACCTGCCCTTTTACCTCCTCTTTTCCCACCATCCAGGGCCCTTCCAGGTGAAACTGCGATTTATTTGTACTTCCTTCAATTTATTGTGTTCACTACTCACCATGTGGTCTGCTCTACAATGGCCACTGCTTTGCAGAACACCTCTATTCAGTTCGCAAGTGTGACCCCAAGTTTCCAGTTGCTTGCCATTTTAATTCTCCGCCCCACTCCGTCCTTGGACCCCAACACTGTTCTAACAAAACTTAATATAAGCTCAAAGGCACTTTACAGCCTTCCAGACTCAACAATGAGTTCAACAATTTCAGATCATAACCATTGCTCCATTTTTGCGGCTAGCAGTTGCAAAAAATGATTCTGCTTTTGTCATTTTCTGCTCCTCCAGACATTTAGTTCATCTTTTGTTTCTTTTATTGATCCATTACCATCCCCTTTTGTCTTGCACCATCATCCCTTTTGTCATTTAATCACTCCTATCTTCCAGTCTATCACAGACCTTCCCTTTAATTCTCCCCCCTTTCCCTGCTTCTGTACCTGCTTAAAATGTGTTACCTCTCTAATTTTTAGTTCTGATAAAAGGTCATTGACCTGAAACGTTTTTTTCTCCTGCCACAGATTTGCCTGACCTGCTGAGTAGTTCCAGCATTTTCTGTTTTTATATCAAACACAGTAAAGTTTTTTACAGAACAGTATCGCTGTGGTTCAGGAACCAGGATTCCCTATACTAGGAGTCTACTCTCTTTTTAAACCCTGTCATAGTTATTTGTCTCATCCTCCTTACAAGTAATCTAATCCATGATTCCATCACCTCTTACTGACAAAATATTGGACTGGCTTTTGTGCAGGAGGCGGGGCTCCCGGCGTCGGGCCGAAAGGCGGGGGAAACTACGCCTCTGCATTTTTTCAAGCCCCTGGAGCAATCCTCTGGTCTTTTGGGGTGAAAGTTTAAGGAAGCAGGATCCCTGTCTCTTTAATGACTGAATAGGGACGGGGATCCCACCCTCAAGAACTGCCAGCCAATCACAGGGCTGGAAGCTCAGTTGTACCAGCAGCACCACCGGGAGCGGTAGCCACTGCCAGTACTGCAGAGACCTCAGATCCAGGCCCAGCGCTGGAACCCCAGAGAAGAGATAGGTGAGGCGGGGTCGCCGGGGCCATCCAGATGGCCCCAGTGAGGGGGAGTAGGTGGTCCCAGGGGGTGAATTCCCATGATGGAGGCCCCCGCCATAGGCCCGTAGGGAGGGTGCCTCGTTTTCCAAGGTGTCCTCCCTGCGCAGTGGAGGCACCCCTCCCCCCACCCCCCCCCCCCGCTACTGGTAAGATCCCAGCAGCAGCAGGAAGAGGCCCTTAAGTGGCAGTTAATAGGTCACTTAAGGGCCTCAATTGGC
The DNA here is from genome assembly GCF_036365525.1 of Heterodontus francisci. Lineage (NCBI taxonomy): Eukaryota > Metazoa > Chordata > Chondrichthyes > Heterodontiformes > Heterodontidae > Heterodontus > Heterodontus francisci. The sequence continues at coordinate 11,652,322 of NC_090396.1, forward strand.
CTCTGGGCAGGAAGGCTGTTGTCGGCCTATTGGGAAGATCGGGCCTGACAATCCCGGCGTTGTGTTCCGTGGTGGCCGCAACCACTCCGATTCTCCAGCCCTCCCCACCACGAAACCCACCGTCGGAAGGACAAGATCCAGCCCATTGCCTTTATTCCGTATTTTTCCTTGGACACCCTTAGTTTTATCCCTCATATACACAGGAAGCTGAGTGCCACAGCAGTAATCGCAATTCCAGGTGTGTGGCAAAGTCCATTTCATCTTACAAAAGCAAAATACCGCGGATGCTAGAAATCTGAAATAAGAACAGAAAATGATGAAAATACTCAGCAGGTCTGGTAGCATCTGTGGAGAGAGAAATAGGGTTAACATTCAGCTCTGTGATCTTTTATCACAACGGGGAAAAGTTAGAAATATAATAGGCTTTGAGCAAGCGAAAGTGGGGTGGGTCAAAAAAAAATAACTAAAGGGAAGTTCTGTGTTTGGGTGGATGGCAGGAGAGATTAAAATGACTAAAGTTTTTATGGCATAAAGCCAAAGGGAGTGGTAATGCGACAAGTAATTGGAGACTGTAGCAACGGCAGCTGATAAATCAGAGCGTGGAAACAGTGGGCCTGATTGGAGGAAGATGCGGCTGATAAATCAGAGCGTGGAAACAGTGGGCCTGATTGGAGGCAGCAGCAACGGCTGATAAATCAGAGCGTGGAAACAGTGGGCCTGATTGGAGGAAGATGCGGCTGATAAATCAGAGCGTGGAAACAGTGGGCCTGATTGGAGGAAGATGCGGCTGATAAATCAGAGCGTGGAAACAGTGGGCCTGATTGGAGGAAGATGCGGCTGATAAATCAGAGCGTGGAAACAGTGGGCCTGATTGGAGGCAGCAGCAACGGCTGATAAATCAGAGCGTGGACCTTCCATGGTTTTGCCAAAAAAGCAAGGAGTGACGTCAGAGGACAGCAGGTAGGTGATTGGTTGGTGGGTTTTAAGGGTTTTATTTTCTCTCTAAACTAGGGTAGGGGTTTCAACTAGGAAATGATAAAGTATTGTATTAAATTTACAGATCAGTTTAATTAATAACATTTCAATTTGGATAAGTAGAGCAGCAAGTGAATTAATAATATTAGCTCAGAGCAAGTCTAGAAGCATTCGTTAAAATGCAGTTTATACAAGGTACTAACTAGATTATACAAGAGGGAATGGAGATTTTTTTCTTAGATCATGGATGGGCAGCTGAGACCCGTTGCTGAAGTGGGAACTTCAGAACACTTCATGTGTCTTGGAGAAGTACATGTGTAGGAAGTGTCTCCAGTTGCTTGAGCTCGAGCTCAGGATTTCCAAGATTGAGGGACAGCTGGAGTCATTGCAGAGCATTGGGGAGGGTGAGAGTATCCTGGATCATACGTTCCAGGAGATGGTCACCCCACAGGCAGTAAAAGTTCAGGATAGTAGATGGGTGGCAATCCGGAAGAGAAGGAAGAGGCAGGAGGTGCAGGAGTCTTCAGGCTATGTGCAACTCTTAAACCGGTACTCAGCTTTGGAGACTGCTGGAAGTGATGACATCTTGAAGGAGTGCAGTCCAGACCATGGCACCAATGGGCAAAGGACTTCTTTAAAAATTCTTTCATGAGATATAGTCAGCGCTGGCAAGGCCAGCATTTGTTGCCCATCCCTAATTGCCCTTGACTACTTCTAGGCCACTTCAGAGGGCAGTTAAGAGTCAACCACATTGCTGTGGGTCTGGAGTCACATGTAGGACAGACCGGGTAAGGATGGCACATTTTCTTCCCTAAAGGACAATTGATGATCGCTTCATGGCACCACTACTTAAACTAGCTTTCAATTCCAGATTTTCATTAATTGAATTTATTAATTAACTGAATTTAACTGCCGTGATGGGATTTGAATCCGTGTCCCCAGGGCATTAGCGTGGGTATCTGGATTATGAGTTCAGTGCCATTACTACTGCACCACCACCTCCCCCCTGTCCACAGGAGGGAACATCAAGAGTAGAGATGCAGTCATTATAGAAAATTCCATAGTTAGGGGGACAGAGAGGCATTTCTATAACCATCATCATGAATCCACATGCTGTGTTTCCTTCCTGGCTCCAGGGTAAAGGACATTAGGAAGAGGGTGCAGAAAAATCTGCAGGGTGAAGGCAGTGAGCCAGAAGTTGTGGTACACATCATTACTAACGACATAGAGTAGGTATTGAGGTCCTACGGTCAGATTTTCAAAAGCTGAGGAGGAAGTTAAAAAGTAGGAGCTCGAAGGTAGTAATCTCTGGTTTACTCCTAATTCCACATGCTAGCAAGAGTAGAAATAGGAAGATAGGGAGGAACGATGCATGGGTTGAGGCATGATGTAGGACAGAGGGCTTCAGATTCTCGGGATATTGGGACCAGTTTGGGGCAGGAGCCACCTATTCAAAAGGGACAGGTTACACCTCATCAGGACTGTGACCAATGTCTTTGAGGGTAGGTTCACTAGAGTGTTTGGGGAGGGTGGGTTAAACTAAATTGGCACGGGGGTGGGCACCAGCATACAGAAGTAGAAAAGAAGAATAAGGTGTATAAAGGAGGGTATGTTTGACAGTACTAGAGAAGGAAGTAGTATATTAAATAGGAGCAGACTAAAAAGGACTACAAGGAATACAAAGACAGGGTTTAGAATGCATGTAGGTAAACGCACGAAGTGTGGTGAATAAAGTTGGTGAGTTACAAGCACAAATAGCCATGTAGGAAAATAATGTCATGGTAATAATGGAAACATGGCTTAAAAATGGTAAGGACTGGGTACTTAATATTCAAGGATACAAAGTGTTCAGAAAAGATAGGGAAGGAAAAAAGGGAAGTGGGGTGGCAGTACTGATTAGTGAAGACATTGTAGTGTTGGAAAAAGGGGATGTCCTTGAGGGGGCAAAGACAGAATCCATTTGGTTAGAGTTGAGAAAAAAAAAGGGAATGATCACACTACTATAGGCCTCCAAATAGTGAGACAGAGGAGAAAATCTGCAGGGAAATCACAGAGATGTTCAAGAACTATAGAGTGGTGATACTACGGGACTTTAATTATCCGAATATCGAATGGGATAATGTTAGAGTAAAGGGTAAGGAGGGGGAGGAATTTCTGAAATGTGTTCAGGAAAACTTCCTTGACCAGTATGTTCTCAGTCCAACTAGGAAGGAGGCATCGCCGGATCTGGTGCTCGGGTGAGAGTTATCATTTTATCATAAGGTTTAGATTAGTAATGGAGAAAAGCAAGGAACAATCTAAAGTAGAACTTCTAAATTGGAAGAGGGCTAACTTCAATGGGATGAGAGGGGATCTGGCCAGGTTAAAACAGAAACAAAAATCTACAGGGAGAACTGCAACTGAATAATGGGTAATCTTTATGGAGGAGATGTTTCAGGTATAGGATAGGTACATTCCAACAAGGGCGAAAGGTAAGGGGACCAAAGCCAGAGCTCCTTAGATGACAAGAGAGAGAGAGAATATGATGAAACAAAAAAAAGAGTGTAAGATGCATGTCAGGTGAATGTTTCAACCAAGAACCAGGCCAAAACAATAAGCTAAAAAGGGAAGTTAGGAAAATAAGACTGGCAAAGAGGAAATGTGAGACTAGAATGACAGTTAACATAAAAGGGAACCCAAAAATCTTCTACCCGCATGTAATTAGTAGGCGGGTAATAAGAGGTGGGGTGGGGCTTATTACGAACAAAGAGGTGGGGTGGGGTGTATTAGGGACAAAGAGGGTGATATATGCTTAGAAACACAGGGTAAGGCTAGAATACTTAAATGAGTACTTTGTATCAATGTTTACTAAGGAAGGGGATGCTGACAAAATATTGGTAGAAGCAGAGATGGTAGAGGTAATGGATGGGGTGAAAATTGATAGGAAGGATGTACTGGAAAGCGTGGCTTTGCTTCTACCAATATTTTGTCAGCATCCTCTTCCTTAGTAAACACTACGTCACGCTCACAAGAAGTGCAGCAATGAAAATACAAAACAAAACTTAAGAGTTATAAAAAATTTGACTTTTCCTTTTAAAAAATGGACAATGTACTGCAAAATGGCCACCGAAGGTCAGGCTGACTGGGTCTCTATATTCAAACTGTCTCATTGTCTGCTGAGGACAAAAATATACACTCCAATTACACCCATCCTGAAACTATCAAGAGACATTCCTGAACTGAATGAGTTCTTCTGAAACAAAAAAGGTGTGAAGTAGCCACATCCCGGTCCATTGTTGGTCACCACAGGGAGAGGGTCATGCATCTCCTAACAGAGGCAAATGTGAGAGATTTTTATCTTAAAAAGTAGCTCACTGGCGAGGGAGGGGAGAGATAACATCAGAAAAAGCTTGTCCGGCCAAGAGCTGTGAGGGATTCAGCAAAAACCAAAGAAGAAGCCGTGCTGCGAATTCCACACTTCAACCTGCTGCAGCAGAGAACGGAAACTAACCATCGCCTCCAGACTGAAGTCTCAACCACCAGGAAACTACAAACACCCAGGACTGTGAGTTCTTCTGAAACATTAAAAGAGAAACTGACCTCCAAGAAGATTCAACAGGTTTACCATGAACCCTGAACACCTACCTCACTTCAAACCACTTACCCTTTTCCTCTCTATTTATCTATTCCTGTGTGTGTGTGTGTGTGGTTGCGACCATTTCAGGAATGAATATTGTTCAATAAATAATTAATTTTCTGTTTTAAATCTACAAGTAAACTTGACACGATCTGTTTATTTGAAAAATAAAACACAAGGGGTTAAAACCCTAGTAACAAAAACACTTACTGTGGTCAGTTGGGAGGTGAATAGTGGGAACCACCCACACCTTTACCACTTGGCCATAACAACTGATACAAAGTGTCATGTTGGCATCCTTCCATCTATGAAAGATGATGGACATGGAGCAAACAAAATATTTAGGTGGGGTGTCTTCTCTTGGTGCACCTTTGCTGATGGCTGTGAAGGCCAATCCTTGAAAGGCAGGTTCTGCCACAATGGCTGCACGTGAAGCTGCCAATTGATGCTGTGAGTTGTTGTTTTTGGTGTTGGAGCCTGTTGCCAAGCTGCAGTAGCCATTGGCCGTCATGGTGGTGCATGTCAGTCCACAGGATGTGTCGCTATGTCCCTCTTTCACCAGCTAGTGACTCACAGGTGCGATAGTTGACATTTAGGGCCTTCATGGCATGCTTGCAAGCATCCTTGAAGCGGAGCTTTGGGCACCCCACAGGTCATTTGGCGAGACATTTGGGAGCTCTGCCTTTGAGAGGACTGCCGCATTTGTGATTTTGTCCTGTCAAACTATAGCTGTAATGTGCCACAGATAGCGAAGATGGAAATTATTGAGCTTCTTTTCCTGGTAGCTGTAAGTCGCCCATTTTTCACAGCCATACAGCAAAGTGCTGAGAATACAGGCCTAATAAACCATCAGCTTGGTCCCAAGGGTCAGCTTGGTGTTATCCCATGCGCATTTCGCGAGTCGGCCAAAAGTGGTAGCTGTTTTCATTTTGTGTGTATCGCGTTCTGCATCAAGGGACAGATTGGCTGTCACCGTGGACCCATAATTTGCTAACCACTTCCAGTGGGGTGTTATTTAGTGTGATCAGGGGGAGAGATGCAATACCTTGTCCCATGACTATGGTTTTCTTGATAGTTATAGTCAAGGAGAACAAGTTACAGGCATGGGAGAGACACTCTATGAGTCTTTGTAGCTGACTTTCCATGTGAGCGACTAGCGCTGCATCATCAGCGCAGAGGAGATCTCTGATCAGAATGTGGTGCTTTTGTCTTCGCTTTCAGCCTTGATAGATTGCAGAGCTTGAGGTTTAACCTAGTGTGCAAGTAATCTCCTTCCATATCTGTAGGGAAAGCAGAGGTCAGGAGCATGGAGAAGATGATGCCAAACCGAGTGGGGCGAGGACACAACCCTGCTTCACTCCATTCTTCACTCCAAAACTGTTGGAAGTGGAGCCATCAAACAGTACAGTGCAGTGCATATTATCATGGAGGAGTGGATGAGGCTGAGGAGATTCGGGGGACAGCCAATTTTTCCCAAAATCTTGTATAACCCTGCTCTGTTGATGGTGTTGAATGCCTTAGTGAGAGCTACAAAAATAAGGTAAAGGGGTATCCTCTGGTTCCCTACACTAAAGGTCAGCTACCCGACCCAAACACAACAGGACCCAACGACATGTGTCAGGTTCAGGTCAGGTCGCACTTCCGGGTCCGGCATTCGGGCTCGGGTCAGGCCAAGTCGCACGCGCTTTATCACAGGTAAGTGGCTCCAATGTTAATTTTTGGACTAGAAAGGTGGTTTGGTTACAGTTATTTTAAGCTTGTGCAGATCAGCAAGAAAGTGAAAAACAGAAGGTAAGTTAACTGAAGGACGGGTCGGGTGCGGTAAAAATGGAAGGGCTTGGGAGGGGTCGGATGTGGTTCTGTCGAGCCTTTACCCTACACTTCTTGTAGCTGGCGTATGGAGAAGATCATAACCATACTAGATCTGCTGGCACAGAAACGGCACTATGCTTCTGGGTACACACAGTCTGCAAGAAAATGGAGGCTTTTAAGCATGACCCTAGCAAAGGCCTTCCCTGTAACACTAAGGAGTGGGATATCCCTGTAGTTGTTGCAGTCTCCTCTGTCGCCTTTGTTTTTGTATAATGTGATGATTTTAGCATCATGCATCTCCTGTGGAACAGAGCCTACTTTCCAGCAGAGAAGGAGAAGGTCATAAAGGTACAAAGTACTCATTAAGTATTCTAGCCTTACCCTGGTCCGGATGGTCTGCATCTCAGGTTTGTAAAGGAAGTGGGAGTGGAGATAGCGGAACAATTTGCCATAATCTTCCAATCTTCCCTAGATACAGGGGAGGTGCCGGAGGATTGAAGAGTGGCAAATGTGATACCCTTATTCAAGAAAGGGTGTAAGAACATTCCTAGTAACTACAGGCCAGTCAGTTTAACATGAGTGGTGGGTAAGGTTTCAGAAACAATAATCAGGGAAAAAAAAATCAACGGGCATTTGGAGAGGTTTGAGTTAATTAAGGAGACAACACAGATTTGTAAAAGGCAGATCCCGTTTGACTAACCTAATTAAATTTTTTGATGAAATAACAGAGAAGATTGATGAAGGGAAAGTAATGGATGTTGACTATATGAATTTATTAAAGAACCACATTATAGGCTGGTTAACAAAATTGAAGCTCATGAAATAGGAGGGTCAGTGTCAACTTGGATTAAAATTTGACTTAAGGACAGAAAATAGCGAGTTGTGGTAAATGGTTGTTTTTCAGACTGGAGGATGGTACACAGTGTTGTTCCCCAAGGGTCAGTGCTAGGACAACTGCTTTTTTGATATATATATATAAATGACTTGGATATTGGAATAGAGAAAAATTTCAAAATTTGCCCCCGATAATCTTGGAGGTGTGGCAGACAGTGAGGATGATACCAATTAACTTCAACAGAATGGACAGACAAGTGGCAAACGGAATTTGATAGAGAAGTGTGAGGTGATGCATTTTGGCAGAAGGGATAGATTGAAGCAATATAGACTTAATGGCACAGTTCTAAAGAGCGTACAGGGATCTGGGGGTTCATGTACATCGATCTTTGAAGGTGGCATGACATATTAAGAAAGTAGTTAGCAAAGCATATGGGATCTTGGGCTTCATAATTAGAAATTATTGAGTACAAAAGCAGAGAGGTTATGCTGAACCTTTATAAAGCTCTGGCTAGGTCACAACTGGAGTATTGCATCTAGTTCTGGTCACCACACTTTAGGAAGGATGTGAGAGTCCTTAAGAGGTTGCAGAGGAGATTTACCAGAATGGTTCCAGGGATAGGGATTTTAGCTACAAGGTTAGGTTGGAAAAACTAGGGTTGGAGAAGCTCTCCTTTGGAGCAAAGGAGATTGAGGGCAGATTTGATGGAGGTGTACAAGATTATGACAGGCTTAGTTAAGATAGACAAAGTAAAGCTGTTCCAATCACCTTATGGGACACAGATTTAAGGTTTTGGGCAAGAGATGCAGCGGGAATGTGAGAAAGAACTTTTTAATGTCGCGGGTGGTAATGACCTGGAACTCGCTGCCTACGAGGCTGGTGGAAACAGAAATAATAAATGATTTCAAAAGGAAATTGGATGGACCTTGAGGGAAATAAACTTGCAGGGGATAGAGCGAGGGAATGGGACTGATTGTCTACAGAGAGCCAGCAAGGACTCGATGGGCTGAATGGCTTCCTTCTGTGCCACAATGACTCTAAAGAAACAAAAGGTGTGTCAAGAAGAGGTGTAAATGGTAAGATCCTGAATAGCTGTTATCTAAAAGCAAAGGAAAGGAAATAACAGAGAAAGGGAGAAAAAAAAACCATCAAAGAAAAACAAAACAAAATTGGGGCAGAGATTACAAACTAAAATTGTTGAACTCAATGTTGAATCCAGAAGGCTGTAAAATGCCTAGTCAAAAGTTGAGGTTGTGTTCCTCCAGCTTGTGTTGAGCTTCATTAGAACACTGCAGGAGGCCAAAGGCAGAAAGGTTAAGATGTAAGGGAGGAAGGTGGATAATTTAAAATGACAGGCAACTGGATCATGCTTGCAGACTGAACGGAGGTATTCTGCAAAGCAGTCACCCGAACAGCGTTTGGTCTCCCCAATGTAGCAGAGACTAGATCATGAGCAGCGAATAATGAAAGAAGTGAACTATGTTTGGGGCCTTGGACAGTTAAATGGGAGAAGGTAAAAGGGCAGGTGTTGCTTCTCCTGCAATGGAAAGGTGCTGTAGGAAAGGGAGGGGGGGGGCAGGTGTGGTGGTGGGGGGGTGGCAGTGACTGAGTAGTGGACCAGGGTTTTGCGGAGGGCACAGCCCCTTCAGAATGCTGAAAGGGGAGGGAAGAGAAAGATGTGTTTGGTAGTGGCATAGGAACATAGGAGCAGGAGTAGGCCATTCAGCCCATCAAGCCTGCTCCACCATTCAATTAGATCATGGCTGATCATCTACCTCAAAGCCACTTTCCCGCACTCTCCCCATATCCCTTGATGTCTTTAGTATCCAGGGGGCTGCATTTTGTTCTCCCCCAGGCTTCGGGTTTCCTGGTGTGAAGATGGCTCTCGATGAGGCCCGCCACGGACCTCAACGCCGTGAGGGCCCAGCTCAATCCTCCCGGCGGAGGCGAGGCTCCATGGCGGCCCCCCGCTGCTAGGCGATGGAACCACAATTAATATATTCAAATGAATAAAATGATTAAATTTAAATAGACTTACCTGCGGTCTTGAGGCCCACCGCGATCTTTGGTGCGGCGGCCGGCACTCCCACACCTTTAGATACCCATCCAGGGAAATGTGGTGCCACACTGGTGGGGAGGGGGAAGGAGGTAAGTTTGTCACTGAGGGGTGGAGGGGGGGGAAACAGGGTCAAACATATGTAATGGGTGTAGGGAATGGTGGGAAGGATTGAACCTTAAACTTTGTGCAGTTTGGTGGGGGGGTGGGGGGGTGGAATGGTCAGATGTAAAAGGTAAGTATTTTGGGGGGGGGGTGGGAAGGGAAAATAATTATTGTTATTGGGGGGGGGTGGGAAAGGGGCGCTAGAAATTTATTTATTTAATTTGTGGGTAGGACTTTAAAAATTCAAATAGGGCAACAGGGCTGGCTGCCTTTTAAAAATGGCACCAGTGCCTGCGCATAGGCAGCTGATGCCATTGCCAGGGACAGACAGTCCACCCCCCTCCGTGAGATTAGGGGGGTGAGCCACCGCGCTTGAGATTGCGGCAACTCTTTGGCATGCAGCCCGTATGGGGGAGGGGGGGCAACCAATTTTTGAGCTCGCTGTCGAGATCGGCAGCAGGCTCTTAAAATCCAGCCCCAGATATCTATCGATTTCTGTCTTGAACGTGCTCAATGATTGAGCTTCCACAGCCCTCTGGGGTAGAGAATTCCAAAGATTTACTACCCTCTGAGTAAAGAAATTCATCCTCATCTCAGTCTTAAATGGCCTACTCCTTATTCTGAGATTATGTCCCCTTGGTTCTAGACTCCCCAGCCAGGGGAAACATCCTATTTACATCCACCATGTCACACCCTGTAAGAATTTTGTAAGTTTCAATGAGATCACCTCTCATTATTTGAAACGCTAGAGAATATAGGCTCAGTTTCCTCAATCTCTCCTCATAGGACAATCCCACTATCCCAGGTATTAGTCTGGTGAACCTCTGTTGCACTCCCTCTATGGCAAGTATATCCTTCCTTAGTTAAGGAGACCAAAACTGTACCCAATACTCCAGGTGCGATCATTATACCAAGGCTGTATACAATTGCAGCAAGACATTTGTACTCCTGTACTGATATCCCCTTGCGATGAAGGCTAACATACCATTTGCCTTCCTAATTGCTTGCTGCACCTGCATACTAACTTTTAGTGACTCATAAACAAGAACACCCAGGTCCCTTTGGACATTAACACTTCCCAATCTCTCACCATGTGAGAAATACTCTTTATGCTTTTTCTACCAAAGTGGATAACTTCACACTTATTCACATTATATTCCATCTGCCATGTTCTTGCACACTCACTTAGCCTGTCCAAAAACCCCTTGAAGCCTCCTTGCATCCTCCTCACAACTTACATTCCTACCTAGTTTTGTGTCATCAGCAAATTTGGCAATATTACATTTGGTTATGAAGGTCACTGACCTGAAACATTAACTTTGCTTCTCTCTCCACAGATGCTGCCAGAACTGAGTATTTCCAGCACTTTTTGGTTTTATTTCAAATTTCCAGCAGCTGCAGTATTTGCTTTTATTACTACATTTGGTCCCCACATCCAAAGCATTTATATAGATTGTGAACAGCTGTAGCCCCAGCACTGATTCTTGCAGTACCCCACTAATAATAGCCTGCCTTCCTGAGAATGACCCATTTATTCCTACTCCCTGTTTTCTGTTAACCAAATCTCAATCCATACCAGTATATTACCCCACAATCCCATCACACTGGAAATGGCAGATAATCCATTGAACAGAGGCTGTTTAGTGTTATAAAAACAGAAAGTGCTGGAAAAACTCAGCAGATCTGGCAGCATCTGTGGAGAGAGAAGCAGAGTTAACATTTCAGGTCAGTGACCCTTCTTCACTGACCTGAAATGTTAACTTTGCTTCTCTCTCCACAGATGCTGCCAGACCTGAGTTTTTCCAACACTTTCTGTTTTTATTTCAGATTTTCAGCATCCGCAGTATTTTGCTTTCATTTTACTGTTTAGTGTTACATATTTATTCCGGCTCTAACTCCCCCAAATCCACCATAATAAATAATTAAAAATGCTTGTAGCTCTGAGAAACACACATTAATGTACATCGCACACAGCTAACCATTCACAACATAATCTTGCCTTTGAGCAATAGCAGTGTGTTAGTACTGGTCAGTGTTGAGAGACGGTGGCGTAGTGGTAATGTCACTGAACTAGAAATCCAGCAGTCAAGACTAATACCCTAGGGACAGAGGTTCAAATCCCACCATGGCAGCAGGTGGAGATTAAATTAACTAATTTTAAGGGCAGCACAGTGGTTAGCACTGCAGCCTCACAGCTCCTGCAACCTGGGTTCAGTTTTGGGTACTACCTGTGCAGAGTTTACAAGTTCTCCCTGTGACGGCGTGGGTTTCCTCCCACAGCCAAAAGACTTGCAGGTTGATAGGTAAATTGGCCATTATAAAATTGCCCCTAGTATAGGTAGGTGGTAGGGGAATTGAGGGTATGTGGTAGGAATATGGGATTAATGTAGGATTAGTATAAAATGGGTGGTTGATGGTCGGCACAGACTCAGTGGGCTGAAGGGCCTGTTTCAGTGCTGTATCTCCAAACAAAAAAAAAATAAAGTGTTAGCAATGGTGCTGAACTTTGGGAGTTGGCACAGGCTGGTAAACCTGATTAAAAGCAGATGCAAAAGAGCTAAGAGGAGGTGGGGGAAAGTGATTGGAAAGTGAAGGACAGGACAATTACTCGAATACCAGGCCCCGCTCAACAGAAGGGAAGGCCTCACATACTTTGTCCCTTCAGCAAGTGAGTTAAGGCCTCACCATCTCCCCTCCCAACCGTCCGTGCACGCGCACCCACTGACGTAATCAGCAGCGCCGGAGGTCACGTGTCCCCTCAGCAGCGCGCGCGTCCCTGGCCCCGCCCTATTACTGTTACTCCCGCCTCGCGGGCCTGCCAGCCTCCCAATCAGATTGCGGGCCAGGCCGCGGGGGCGCGCACGTCGTATTTTGTCAGGTTGCGTGCGCGTGGACGCGATGTGCCGGGGGCGCGCGTTCGCCTCGCCTCCCCGATTCTCCTGCTCCCCCTCTCTCTCTCTTTGTGCCGAGGAGACGCAGGCGAGAAGATACAATGGCGGACGAGAAGCCTAAGGTAATGGGCAGCATGAGGCGGGGCCGGCCCCGGGGACAACAGCTGGCCTCCCGCCGCTCTATTTGACTCCCCCGCCGCCGCGATTTTACGTTGCTCGGCTCGAGGCCGCTCTCTCGCTCGGCCCCGTTTGAAATTTTGCCGCCATATTCGGAGCGGCTTGGCCTGGGCCTGAGGCCGGGATTGCACCGCACGCATCCTCCAGGCGGGACCGAGTCCTGGTGGCAGGCTGCCCTGCTCTGTGCGCTGGCGGGTGTTTGGTCTCCCACCTGGAGATGCGCCCAATCCCTAGCCCAAAGTGAGAGAAACCCAGAAGGACGGCCGCAACAGCCCAGCCTCTCTGCGGTATTTATAGCAATAATAACCCGGCTACAATGATCCAGAATACTCAGGCTGGGCAAGCCTGATAAATTTAATGATCCAGTTATGTACTAATACATAATGACCACGTTATGTCATCTTATATGTAATCTAGTAATATATATTTATATAATAGCTGGGCTATATTATACCATCTAAAATTGTATAGCTATACCTTACTATAATGGTGAAGCTATGTCATGTTTTATCTAATAGCCCAACTATATATTAATATCTAATAGTGAATCTATATTGTGTTGTAATAATGATCCATTACACTAAGAGCCAATGCTGCTGTAAATTCACCACCTGAGTGCCTGCATGGCGCTATTGCAAAGAAGAATAGAGGAATTATCCCTGGTGTCCTGCCCAATATTTATCCCTCAGGCAACATTGATGTGTGCAAATTGGCTGCTGCATTTCCTACATTACAATAGTGACTACACTTCAAAAGTACTTCATTGTTTGTAAAGTGCCATGGTATGTCCAGTGGTGATGAAAGGTGGTATATAAATGCAAGTCTTTTGTACGCTGTGGGAGAAAAACTCCACTTGCTGGCCATAATGTGTAAATGATCATATGATTACAGAAGCTTACTTGTCAAAATTGTGACTTTAACATGTTTACATATGTGCTACTGCCCGCCCTTGATGGAGAAGTGGAGGTCATTGAGAGTCATAGAGTCATTAGGCTGCAGAAGGAGGCCATTCGGTCCATCATGAGTCATAACTCTGCAAGTTTATTTCCCTCAAGTTCCCATTCACTGTTCTTTTGAAATCATTCATCGTCTCTGCTTTCACCACCCTCATAAGCAGTGAGTTCCAGGTCATTATCACTCACTGCATAAAAAAGTTCTTCCTCATATCACCCACTGCATCTCTTGCCCAAAACCTTAAATTTGTGTCACCTCATCCTTGTACCATCAGCTAATAGGAACAGCTTTTCTTTGTCTACCTTATCAAAACCATAATCTTGTACACTTCTATCAAATCTCCCCTCAATCTCCTTTGCTCCAAGGAGAACAACCCCAGCTTCTCCAACCTAACTGCAGCTAAAATCCCTCATCCTTGGAACCATTCTGGTAAACCACCTCTGCGTCCTCTCAAGGGCCCTCAGTGGGAAGACATCTGTGTAGGTCAGCAAAGTGAAAATATAGTACATGGGTGAAAGATAAATTTGTGTTCCTGTTGCTTTCTGCTTAGCCGTAGTGTTGTAGTGCCTCTCGCGCCATGGAGAGGAACCACCTCTTGGGGTAGATCTCTTTTTTGGCAGAGGCAGTCGCACCACTGTTTAGAACTGTGGGCAGGCTGCAATTTGTCCATAACTGAGTCATATAGACTCAGGTACAGTATCTCAAGCTTAATCTGTAGTCCGTGCAGTTACACTTGGGATTCTACAATTGGGCCCAGTGCTCTTCAGCTTGGGAAAGGGAAATCTGTCAGTGTTCCTGGACCTGATTACTGAGCAGTTACCTGTTCTGTAAAGGAAATAGGATTAGCTCAGCTGTGAATGCTACCCCTTATCTCTGCACACTGTCAAAATACCTGCGAATACTCACTCACTCCCGAGGTTCAGACAGTAGCCAGTTGGGCAAAGTGTCAGAGGGTGACTAGTGTTTGTGAAACTGGAATGATCGCCTTCAAGAGTAGGGGAGCAAATCAAGGTGTGATTTATGAACCAGTGCAACTTAGGAAGTTTTTCTGAATAGTAATTGTCATGGAATGATTTAATCTGGTGTAAGATTTACCTGGCCGGCATGAGCGAAACTCTTCATTTAACTCATCTTCCTTGTGTTGGCCCACCTGTGCTGTTCACACACCCTTGAGACAAGTGGGTGAGATTCAGAAATGTGATGGCTGGTATAGAGCAGATTTCATGGACATTGTAGTGTTGTGATGTCATCACGTGTCTTGGATTTTGAAATATTACCTGTGGGTAGACAACTAGTGATCATTGGAGTGAGACCAGGAGGCTCTATACATGCATATAGTGTAAATTCTGTTTTTAATGTTAGTGTTTGGGTCCTTATGTGTGAATTATACTGTACAGACCTCTTACTGCTGTGAGTTTATCCAGTGACTTGTGAGCCATAAAGACTAGGGCATTTCCAGATTCAATCCCAGTTTGTGCTTTTGACCCTAGCTAGGGTGGGCATAGGTATGTTCCAAGAAGTTTTAGTACCCATAGGTTAGGGAGGGCAAAACTGACCAATCCTGGTGGACATCTAGTAACCTCTGCTGTGGATGGTGGGTGCGTTACATGGAATTTACAGCACAGAAACTTGCCGTTTGATCTACACCAGTATTTAAGCCCACCCCTCTCCATCTAACCCTATCAGCATATCTTTCTATTCGTGTTATTCACCTCAGCAACTCATGTGGAGTTCCACTTTTTCACCACTCTGAGTAAAGAAAGGTTGAGGTCAGGATTAGGCTCTACTTTGATATCCCCATTCCCCCACACTGTCAAGGTGCACATCAATAATGGCCACTTGCGTGATGCATCATTCCCTACCGAGGTATCAGTGTCAGCAGAGGGGGGAGGGGGACTGTTGAACAGAAATAAGGTAAAAAATTTTGTAAATGCTGGAAATCTGAAATAAAGTGAGTTTTGGCAGTATGGTCAGCTACAGAGTTGGAAGCTGGGCATGATTATGACAAACCAGCAACAGTCTATTTTGCAGCACATAAAGTCTATTTACTTGGCAGAGTCCATTTCAACAGTCTCTTTTAGGAACTACAACAAGCAAAAATCATGACCAAAACTGCAGCAAAGTCTCTCGATAATAGCAGGATTATTTCTCCAGCAAAATGCATTGCGTGGAGGAAATTTAAATATAAATGAAGTGTGCAAAATCAATCCCAGTCACTAATAGCAATGCAGTCTCTGGGCAAGATTGAAATTACCCAATCATCTCCATTCTGGCCTTGGCTTGTGCTGTCACTGTATGTAGCCATTCTGATGCAGCCATCAGAACTGAATGATAAATTAGCATTTTGGTAAAGTTGGAAACATGAAAATAGGGAGGAGTATCAGCCAATCACGGAGGGAGTTAATAGTTATATAACCTGCAAACTGTTTAATAGAGAACGGTTAGATTTCAAACATCATCATTGAGGAAACGGTGAGACATTAAAAGGGAAAAATAATGTCTTTTTAGGAGGTGAGAAGACATTGGAGAGTTCTGTACAGAAAGAAATCTGAGAAAGTAGGGGAAAGGTAAACTGCCAATGTAGGAAATCTGAAATTAAAACTAAATAAACTAGTGAAATGCTAGGTCCTGTTTTGTATGCTTCAATCCATTACGATCCATTTCACTGTTGCTGATAAGTGCAAGGGTCAAACCTGCAGATCATAATTTATGGTTTATTTAAATTTAATTCTGATTTGGTATCAAGAATTGCATAGCTGGAGAAGGAAACAGCTTTTCACATGATACTGTGTCTGATATTAACTTATGTCCTTGGACAAATGCATTCCTATATTTACAAAGAAAAACTGATGTTCTATAACTTTTGTCTTGATCCTGTATTTGGGAATATCTTCCTTTCTCCAGAATAAAATCCTATCATTGCCTGCTTGCCAAATCCCCTGCAGTTACAACCGATGCTGATGTCCTAAGATAGGGCAGGGTGTTTTTCTCTGTCCACTCCCCCACTTGCGTATGGTTGCACGAGTGCCTTGTCCAAGTAGCCATTCTTTGTTATTTTACCCTTCCTGATCCAAGGCTCCTGAGAACAGTTTTATTGTTCATACAGTCATGGTGGCTGAGATTAGCTAATTGAGTACAGACTGAGGCTATATCCTGGGAGTTTCCTATCTGTAGCTATTCACTGTGTAAATATGTCGAGTCACTGGCAGAGTACCTGATGCATACTTCTATATTGGTAACATTGATAAGTTAGTTTTCCCTTTGGATCACCATGTTCTGTGTCTCAGCAACAGGAACTAACTCTGGTAGTGATCTCCTCCAGGCTTCCTGTTGTCATTGGTGATCTGAAGTTGACTGTTTGCCGGTGTCTGGCTTTTTTTTTGTTTTACCCATTTCTCCTTCTGCTAATCACTGTATTCTGCTTGTAACATCCCAGAAGCAGTGCAACTGAGATTGGGAACTCAGCAGTGTGTTGGTGTTCATACTTGTTGCATTGCCTATGTTAGAATACATAGAATATACAGCGTAGAAACAGGCCATCTGGCCCAACTAGTCTATGCTGGTGTTTATACTCCACACAAGTCTCCTCCCATTTCATCGACATCATCTCAGCCTTTCAGCATATCTTTCTATTCCCTTTGCTCTCATGTACTCGTCTAGTTTCCTTTTGAAAGAATCTAAGTTATTTGCCTCAACCACTTCACGTGGTAGAGAGTTCCACATTCTAACCACTCCTCTATGTAAGGAAATTACTCCTTAATTCCATATTGAATTTATTAGTAACTACCTTGTATTTATGGACCTGGTTTTGGATTCTCACACAAGTGGAAACATTCCATTTACCTTGTCCACCCATTCATAATTGTAAAGACCTCTATCAGGTCTCCTCTGAGTCTTTTCTAAAGAAAAAATCCCAATTTGTTTAATCTTTCCTGATAGCTGTAATCTCTCAGTTCTGGTAACATCCTTATAAATCTCTTCTGTACTTTCTCCAGTGCTTCTATTTCCTTTTTAGTCGCGGCTGTCCCTCAATTCTACTCAGGGTCGCGAGTTTCTGCCATGGGCCTTCATGTGACTGAACAGGCCAATTCTCAACCCGCAGATCTGGTCGTGGGAGCCGGAGTGCAGGATTTCCTTCCTTTTCTTTCCTTCTCTGCTGCCGCTCTGCTGCCTCATTAAAGCATGATGCAGCTTGATGGACAAGTTTTCGCCATTTTGAATGATTGGTAGAAAGCTCCTCCCAGTCATCAATGTCAATGCTACCATGAATCCAAGAGAGCTTGAGTGTTTTTGAAGCTTTTTCTTTGTCCTCCCCTGGAACGCTGGCCATTTGAGAGTTGAGAAAACAGGGTCTGGCGGGGAAGACAGTCTTCGGCCATCCAGCCCAACGAAGTTGATTTTGCAGGAGTTTTGCCTGAATGCTTTTGGAGCTGGCTTCAAGAAGGACACTAGCATTTGTTTTCGGCAGTCCTCCCATTGAATCTGGAGGATGTGGCGGAGGCATTGCTGATGGAATTTCTCCATGTGTTGCTCATACACAGTCCAGGTCTCACCGTAGTATAGGAGTGTGGTGATGACCACTGCTGTGTACGCTAGGACTTGTGGAGGTCTTTGTTGTCAAACACTCGCCGTAATTTGTAGAAGGCTGAGCTGGCACAGTTGATCTGGTGTTGGATCAGTGGTGGGCTTTTGAAGAGAGGTGGCTGCCAAGGTATGGGAATTGCTCAACATATTCCAGAGCCGCTCCTTTGGCATGTATGGGTGGTGGAATATTTGACTGATGAGGTGTGGGTTGATTTGAGTTTTGTTTTGGCAACATCCAAGGACAGGCCAAGTCTCTTGTATGTAGAATTGAAGAGATTGACAGTGACTTGCAAACTGGTGCAGAGTGGGCAGCGACACTGCAGTCATCTGCAAACTGTAGATCATGTATGTCTGTGGTGGTCAGTTTAGTTTTGGTATGGAGGCGACTGAGATTAAAGAGTTTTCCATCCAAGCGGTATTTAATACTCACACCAGAGGGTAGTTGATCTTTGATGCGGTGAATAGCCACTGTCAGGTAGTTTTTAAATAGTATGGGGGCTATCACACAGACTTGCTTGACCCTGGTTTGGATTTTGAAGGTGTCTGTTTCAGATCTCCCACTCAAGACAGTTGCAGTCATATCATCAGGGAGCAATTGCAGGACTGTAATGAAGTTTCTTGGACATTCAAATCTTTGGAGCACAATCCACAGAGCCTCGCAATTTACTTAGTCAAATGCTTTGGTCAGGTCGATGAATACAGTGAAGAGTCCCTGGTGTTCTCGACATTTTTCTTTGATTTGTCTGGATATAAAGACCATGTCAGAGGGTCTTGGGGAGGGTCTAAAGCCACACTGTGTCTCAGGATTTCCTCAGCCACAGGAAGTAGGCAATTCAGGAGAATGCGTGTCAGGGTTTTCCCTGCTAAGGAGAAGAGCAAAATACCTCAATAGTTTCCACAGCATGATTTATCTCCTTTCTTGAAGATAGTTACAGTTGTTGCATTCCTGAAGTCAGGGGAAGGAGGCGGGAGGGGAGTTCTTTTTCCTCCCAAGTCTGTAGGATGAGTGCATGGAGTCTTGATGTGAACAAAAGCCCACTAGCTTTGAACACCTCAGCTGGAATACCATTGGGGCCACAGACTTTGTTTTTTTCATCCGTTTGATTGCTTGTTGCAGCTCCCCCATCGATGGTGGTTCACCTGTGGATTCTACCACAGGGTACTGAAGGATAGTCTGGAAAATATCAGCTGTCACTGTGGATTCACGGTTGAGGAGTTGATGAAATTGTTCTTTCCAGCATTGACGGATGACATTGTCATCCTTAAGAAGAGAGACACCATCCTGTGAGTGAAGGGGATTTTGTCCATTTGACCTTGGTCTATAGATGGCTCTGGTGGCTTCAGAAAAGCTTTGCATGTCATGATGGTCAGCATATTGTTAGATCTCTCATGCTTCTCGTCAACTGCGAAGACAGAAGAAGGCTGCAGCAGAAAGGTGATCCCGGTCATTGTGGTTCGACACGTCACTGAAATCTGATCACCAAGCCGTCAAGATCGTATGGACAATGCTGGTGCCCAAGCTCCCCATGTTAAAGCCACGCGCAGGCTTCTGCCAAGGTCCATTTACCAAGTCCTGTGGTGGAGAATTAGCGACGGGGACAGGGCTGTGAACCTGGGAGTCCCGAGTCAAGAATCTGCACACAGGCGACAGATGTATGAAGGTCATTGAACACCTGTGTTGAGACAAAGGTGTCTTTGGGCAGCAGCATCTGTGACTGAGCAGTCCTGTTCAGGAAACCCTCTGCTCACCCAAATGAGGAGGGGACTAGATAAGGAGCCTTAAAAATAGGCTGTCCCACTTTCTCGTGGCTGGGAAACCATTCTGCAGGATCACCATCTTTGTGGTCAAAGAAAGAAAGCTTTAAATTTTGCAACTTGGAATATTGGAACACTCGTGGATAATCTCACAACCAGTCTGGAAAGCATAACTGCAATTGTATCCTGTGAGCTATCAAGACTCCAAATTGACATTGCCGCCCTCAGTGAGACCCGCCTTCCTGAGGAGGGGCAGCTGAAGGAACAAGCCAAGGGATACACCTATTGGAAAGGAAAGGCTGACAGCAACCCTCATGTCCACAGAGTTGGCTTTGCCATCCAGAATAGAATCTTGGATGCACTGCCAGTATTCCCCAATTCTATAAGGCTCATGATACTTCACCTACAGCTCAGCCATATTCAATATGTCACCATCATCAGTGCTTATGCCCCGATCTTTGACTCAGATGAAGATGTTAAGGAAAAGTTCTATTCTGACCTTGATGAAGTCCTCGCTGCCATCCCAAAAGAAGAGATCATCCTTCTGGTGGACTTTAATGCCAGAATCGGCTGTGACTCTGGAGAGAAACCATTGGAAAAAACGGGGTGGAAAAAGCCAAAGCAAATGGTGTCCTCCTGCTGACAAAATGTACTCAGCATGGCCTCATTATAACAAACATCCTCTTCTGCCAGAAGGACAAATACAGAACCACATGGAGGCATCCTAAATCAAAGCACTGGCACCTCCTGGATTATGTCATTGTTCGAGTCAAAGATCTAAGTGATGTCTATATCACTCGATCCATGCGGGGGACTGTTGCTTGCTGAACCGAGCATCTATTTGTTCGATCGGTAATGAACATCCACCTAGCACCAAGACATCACAAGACCCAAAAGTCCGAGAGGAATAAGATCAACATCTCAGCCCTAAAGCAGCCTGACTGAAGAGAGGAATTCCAAGTGCAGCTCACAACCAGTCTCGAAAATTTTCACATGTCCAATGAAGAAAGCTGGGAGGAAGCTTGTGTGGAATATAAAAGCTGGCATAGACAAGTTGGGCCAAATGGTCTGTTCCTGTGCTGTAGGCTCGATATAAGATATGTGAAGTAATGTGACTCGTCAATTTGGTTCAGGTGTTGTTCTTGTCTATGAGTCACAAGTTGCAAGTTTCAAACTGCATGTACACCTAACACTTCAGTGCAGTACTTGAGGGAATGCTGTGTTGTTAAGGTTCTGTCTTACGAATGAGAAGTAAAGTTTCCATGACATTTCAGAGATTTCCCAATGCAACTCTTTGCTGTTTATGGGGCATTGCTGAATGCAAATTGGCTTCTTCATTTATCTACATAATAAGTAATGCATTGTTTGTCCTGAAGACATGATGAGAGGCATTGCAGAATCTTGTAGCTCAGAAAGAAGCCATTTGGGCCATCATTCTTGTGCTGGCTTTTTGAAAGAGCTATCCAATTAGTCCCACTCCCCTGCTCTTTCTCCATAGAAATCTTGACTTTTCAAAATAGCTCCACTTCCCTATTGAATGCGCTTCCACCACCCTTTCAGGCAGTTTCAGATTACAACAACTCACTTAAAAAAAATTATTGCCCCCCCCACTTTGGTTCTTTTGGCAATTATCTTAAATCTTTGTCCTCTGGTTATTGACACTCTGCCAGTGGAAACAGTTTCTCCTTATTTACTCATATAAAAGTCCTTCATAATACTGAATACCTTTCTCAAATTTCCCTGTAACCTCCTCTGTTCTAAGGAGAACAATTCCAGCTTCTTTAGTCTTGCTACATAACTGAAGTCCCTCATTTCAGGTACTTTTCGAATAAACCTCTGCACTCCAGTGTTTTTATAAAGCTTTAGCATAACCTCTTTGTTTTTGCACTCTATGCCTCTATTTATAAAGCCCAGGGTCTTGTTATATTTTTTTTAACAGCCTTTTCAACTTGTCCTGCAACCTTCAAAGAATTGTGTATTTGTACCCCCAGCCTTCTCTGTTCCTGCACCACTTTAAAATGATATCATTTAGTTTATATTGCCTCTCCTCATTCTTCCTACCAAAATGCATCACATCACACTTCTCGGCATTCAAATTCATCTTCCATGTGTCTGCCTGTTTCATTTGTCCATGTCCTCCTGAAATCTGCTCTTATCCTCCTCATTGCTTGTCACATTTCCAAGTTTTGTGTCATCTGCATACTTTGGAAAATATACCCTGTATACCCAAGTCTAGGCCATTTATATATATCAAAAAGAGCAGTGGTCCCAATGCCAATTTCTGGGGGACATCACTGGAAATTTCGCTCCAGTCTGAAAAACAACCATTCAGCACTAATCTCTGCTTTTTGTATCTTAATCAATTTCATATACATGCTGGCACTGCCCCTTTAATCCCACTAACAAGTCAATCAGGTAGCACTTTATTGAGCGTCTTATGAAAGTCCAACATCAACCACATTGCTTTCTGTTATTTCATTGAAGAACGTAGTCAGGTTTATTAGACACGATTTACCTTTAAATAGGAAGAAATTGATGAAAGTAAATGTGGGCCCATTAGAGGCAGAGAGAGGTGAAATTATAATGGCGGATAAGAAAATGGCAGAGACATTAAACAAATACTTTGTATCTGTCTTCATGTTAGTAGACAAAGAAATCCAGAGATAATGGGGAACCAAGGATCCAGCAAGAAAGTGGAATTTAAAGAAATCAGTATTCATAAAGAAATAGTACTGAAACGTGGACTCGATGGGCTGAATGGCTTCCTTCTGTGATGTTTGACTCTATGAAGAAATTAATGGGACTGAGTGATGACAAATCCTGTGAACATGGCAACCTGCTTCCCCGGGTTTTGAAAGATGTAGCTGCAGAGATAGTGGATGCATTGGTGTTGGATCTTCCAAAATTTCTTAGATTCTAGAATAGTTCTTAAAGATTGGAAGGTAGCAAACATAACTCCACTATTTAAGAAAGGAGGAAGAGAGAAAACGGGGAACTATAGGCTAATTAGCCTAACATCAGTAGTAGGCAAAATGCTAGAAACTATTATTAGGGATGTGGTAACAGGACACTTAGAAAATCACAATATGATTAAGTGGCATCAACATGGATTTATGGAAGGGAAATCATGTTTGACAAATCCTTTAGGGTTTTCCGAGGATGTAACTAGCAGCATGGATAAGGGGGACCCTGTGGATGTAATGTATTTGGATTTTCAAAAGGCTGCGTTTGCTGACAACACCACCACTAGGTGGTGCTGCAATGGCACGTATGGAAATGCAGCCTGTGCCACTGAAACGTCAGTCTGCAACGTCAGGCAGCTGCCAGGATTAAAGATGGCGCTGCTCAAATAATCTCACGATGGCAACCTAAACACATGACAGCATGCAATGGCCGGGGAGGGGAGGGAGTGAGCGGGTGGGTGGGTGGGTGAGTCAGCGGTCGGGGGTGTGGCAAGCGGGCTGTGAGCGAGTGGTCGGGGGGGGGGGGTGGTGGTGTGGTGAGTGAGCGGGCCGGGGGCTGTGAGCGAGCAGGCGGGAGTTGGGAGCGGGCAGTGGGGGGAAGGAAGAGAACGCATCTGCCACCAGCAAGGTCTTCGGCCGCACTCACCCTGCACCCACTCTCTACCCGCTCCCCAGACCCCCTCTCCCCCCACCCCTGCTTTCTCCAGCCCGGAACCCCCCACCATCTGCCCGCGTTACGCGATGACGTCATCTGCGCATGCGCCAACCAGTCCTGGCACTGCTGAACGCAGCACATGTGCAGAAGGTAGGAACCAATCTGCGCATGTGCGCAGATTGGCGCAGTCGGATGACATAAGCTGCCAGCTGCGTTGTCAAAAAGCATTTAAGATGCCACATGAGGTTATTAAACAAAATTAGGACAGGAGTATTATATGGGCATGAATTGAGGATTGGTTAATGGACAGAAAACAGTTAGAATAAATGGAACATTTTTGGGTTGGCAGGCTGTAACTAGCAATATCACAAGGATCAGTATTTGAGCCACGGCTATTTACAATTTATATTAATGATTTAGATGGGGAGACTGTAATGTATCCAAGTTTGCTGATGATACAAAGTTAGGTGGGAAAATAACCAATGAGGAGGATGTGAAAACGCTGCAGAGGGATATAGACAGGTTGGGTGTGTGGGCAAGAACATGGCAGATAGAATACATTGTGGCAAAGTGTGAAATTATCCCCTTTGGTAGAAAAAATAAAAAGGCAGAATATTTTTGAATGGTGAGAGACTGGGAAATGTTTGCTTTCAGAGGGACCTGGGTGTCCTTGGACATGAATCACAGAAAGTTAACATGCAGGTACAACAAGCAATTAGGAAGGCAAAAGGATTGGAAAGAGTAAAGACTTCTTACTGCAATTACTTACTACATAGGCCACACATGGAATACTGTGTGCAGTTTTGGTGGTCTTACCTAAGAAAGGTTCACTAGTCTGGTTCCTGGGTTGAGGGGATTGTCCTATGAGGAGAAATTGAGTAGACTGGGCCTATATTAGGGGCGGCACAGTGGTTAGCACCGCAGCCTCACAGATCCAGCGACCCGGGCTCGATTCTGGGTACTGCCTGTGCGGAGTTTGCAAGTTCTCCCTGTGACCGCGTGGGGTTTCCGCTGGGTGTTCCAGTTTCCTCCCACGGCCAAAGACTTGCAGGTTGATAGGTAAATTGGCTATTGTCAATTGCCCCTAGTGTAGGTAGGTGGTAGGGGAATTGAGGGGATGTGGTAGGAATATGGGATTAATGTAGGATTAGTATAAATGGGTGGTTGATGGTCGGCACAGACTCGGTGGGCCGAACGACCTGTTTCAGTGCTGTATCTCTAAATAAAAATTTAAAAAATAAATATTCCCTGGATTTTAAAAGAATGAGAAGCGATCTATTTGAAACATATAAAGTTCTTAAGGGGCTTGACAGGGCAGATGCTAGGCAAACGTTTCTGCTAGCTGGGGAATCCAGAACACAGGGTCACAGTCTCAGAATAAGGGGTCAGCTATTTAGGACTGCGATGAGAAATTTCTTCACACTAAAGGTTGTGTATCTTTGGAATTCTTTACCCGAGAGAGCTGTGGATGCTCTGTCGTTGAGTATATTAAAGACAGAGGTTGATAGATTTTTGGATACAAAGGGAATATGTGAGTAGTGTAGGAAGGTGGAGTTAAGGTAGAAGATCAGCCTTGATATTTCTGAATGACGGAGCAGGCACGAAGGGCTGAATAGCCTACTCCTATTTCATATGTTCTTATTTTCACATTGCTCATTTATTGTTTTACCTGCCAATCTATAATTCCAATTCATGTGGACCAAATCCCTTTATAACTCACTGAAATTAGTCCTTCTCCATTTGAGTATTTTCACCTTTGAATGTTCCTTGTCCTTTTCCATAACTACTCTAAACCAAATGATATTGTCCTGCTTTTCTCTTTGATTCTGAACACTCATCTTCCAAGACCTGATGTGTTTATTGTTACATTGGAATAGCTATATGTATGTTCAACAAGAGATGATAAACGTGCCCATTTTGGTGGTTCAGTGAATGGTGATAGGAACCATATGTTTCTTGCCTCTGGAGCTTAGTATTCATTAAATGAAATGTTGGAATTAAATGACAACAGAAGTGTTGAAGCAATTTGGCTTGTTGGGCGAAGTTGTATTCAAAAGTGTCAGTGGAGAGAGAGGGAGAGAAGAATGTCCTGCAAAAAGGTCTGGTGTTAAGTGGGCTGATGCTTTTCTGGTTTTAAAGTCTACTTAATGTGATCTTGATCTTAGTGGGGATATTGTTGAGTGTTTATCAACAGGATATGCTGATAGGGATAGATGAAGAGAGACTTGTGTGGAGATTTACCTCTCCCATTAGCCCAGGGCTGCTGAGGAGAGCTTGTACCCCAATTGCTACCCTGGCTGACAGCAGTAAATTGATTACTGGCTGAGAATGCAATATTGAACCTTCTGCTGTGTATGTTACATGCGGTTTTCATCAACTGAGCTATCCCTTTTTCACTTCTGCCTGTGGTTATTTCGTACCCTCAGAAGATTCATTAAATCTTCGCTGGGTAGGCGGTGGTGTAGTG
Source organism: Heterodontus francisci (assembly GCF_036365525.1). Taxonomy (NCBI): domain Eukaryota; kingdom Metazoa; phylum Chordata; class Chondrichthyes; order Heterodontiformes; family Heterodontidae; genus Heterodontus; species Heterodontus francisci. The sequence continues at coordinate 11,678,167 of NC_090396.1, forward strand.
GTATTATCACTGGACTAGTAACCCAGAGACCCAGGGTATTTCTCTGGGGACATGGGTTCGAATCCCACCACAGCAGAAGGTGGAATTTGAATTTAATTAATAAATCTGGAATTAAAAAGCTAGTCTAATGATGGCCATGAAACCGTTGTCGATTGTTGTAAAAACCCATCTGGTTCACTAATGTCCTTTAGGGAAGGAAATCTGCTGTCCTTACCTGGTCTGGCCTACATGTGACTTCAGACCCACAGCAATGTGGTTAACTCTTACATGCCCTCTCAAATGGCCTAGCAAGCCACTCAGTTGTACCTAACCACTACGAAGTCAATAAAAAGGAATGAAACCGGACGGACCACCCGTGACCTGGGTCCCTCAGCAATCCATGGCTATTGGTGAGTCCCGTACCGGCAACTGCTCAGTTAAAGAGGCATCGACCTAGGCACCGGAAACGACAACGGCAAACCTAGGCCTGTCGACCCTGCAAAGTCCTCCTTACTAACATCTGGGGGCTTGTGCCAAAGTTGGGAGAGCTGTCCCACAGACTAGTCAAGCCACAGCCTGACATAGTCATACTCACGGAATCATACCTTACAATGTCCCAGACACTGCCATCACCATCCCCGGGTATGTCCTGTCCCACCGGCAGGACAGACCTAGCAAAGGTGGTGGCACAATGGTATACTGTCGGGAGGGAGTTGCCCTGGGAGTCCTCAACATTGACTCCGGACCCCATGAAGTCTCATGGCATCAGGTCAAACACGGGCAAGGTAACCTCCAACTGATTACCACGTACCGCCCTCTCTCAGCTGATGACTCAGTACTCCTCCATGTTGAACACCACTTGGAGGAAGCACTGAGGGTGCAAGGGCACAAAATGTACTCTGGGTGGGGGACTTCAGTGATAGCGCTACTACTGACCGAGCTGGCCGAGTCCTAAAGGACATAGCTGCTAGACTGGGTCTGCGGCAGGTGGTGGGGGAACCAACACGAGAGAAAAACATACTTGACCTCGTCCTCACCAATCTACCTGGCGCAGATGCTTCTGTCCATGACTGTATTGATAGGAGTGACCACCGCACAGTCCTTGTGGAGACTGAGTCCCGCCGTCACATTGAGGATACCGTCCATCGTGTTGTGTGGCACTATTACCGTGCTAAATGGGATAGATTTCGAACAGATCTAGCAATGCAAAACCGGGCATCCATGAGGCGCTGTGGACCATCAGCAGCAGCAGAATTGTACTCGACCACAGTCTGTAACCTCTTGGCCCGGCATATCCCCCACTCTACCATTACCGTCAAGCCAGGAGACCAATCCTGGCTCAATGAAGCGTGCAGGAGGGCATACCAGGAGCAGCACCAGGCATATCTCAAAATGAGGTGTCAACCTGGTGAAGCTACAGCACAGGACTATCCGCGTGCCAAACTGCATAAGCAGCATGCGATAGACAGAGCTAAGTGATCCTATAACCAACGGATCAGATCTAAGCTCTGCAGTCCTGCCGCATCCAGCCGTGAATGGTGGTGGACAAATAAACAACTAACTGGAGGAGGTGGCTCCACAAATGTTCCCATCCTCAATGATGGGGGAGCCCAGCACATCAGTGCAAAAGATAATGCTGAAGCATTTGCAACAATCTTCAGCCAGAAGTGCCGAGTTGATGATCCATCTCGGCCTCCTCCTGAAGTCCCCAGCAGCACAGATGCCAGACTTCAGCCAATTCAATTCACTTCGCGTGATATCAAGAAACGACTGAAGGCACTGGATACTGCAAAAGCTTTGGGCCCTGATAATATTCCGGCAATAGTACTGAAGACCTGTGCTCCAGAACTTGCCGCGCTCCTAGCCAAGCTGTTCCAGTACAGCTACAACACTGCCATCTACCCAGAAATGTGGAAAATTACCCAGGTATGTCCTGTGCACAAAAAGCAGGACAAGTCCAACTTGGCCAATTACCGCCCCATCAGCCTACTCTCAATCATCAGTGAAGTGATGGACGGTGTCATCAACAGTGCCATCAAGTGGCACTTGCTTAGCAATAACCTGCTCAGCGACGCTCAGTTTGGGTTCCGCCAGGGCCACTCAGCTCCTGACCTCATTATAGCCTTGGTTTAAACATGGACAAAAGAGCTGAACTCGAGGTGAGGTGAGAGTGACTGCCCTTGACATCAAGGAGCCCTAGCAAAACTGAGGTCAATGGGAATCGGGGAAAACCCTCCGCCGGCTGGAGTCATACCTAGCACAAAGGAAGATGGTTATGGTTGTTGGAGGTCAATCATCTGAGCTCCAGGACATCACTGCAGGAGTTCCGCAGGGTCGTGTCCTAGGCCGAACCATCTTCAGCTGCTTCATCAATGACCTTCCTTCAATCATAAGGTCAGTAGTGGGGATGTTCGCTGATGATTGCACAATGTTCAGCACCATTCGCGACTCCTCAGATACTGAAGCAGTCCGTGTAGAAATGCAGCAAGACCTGGACAATATCCAGGCTTGGGCTGATAAGTGGCAAGTAACATTCGCGTCACACAAGTGCCAGGCAATGACCATCTCCAACAAGAGAGAAGCTAACCATCTCCCCTTAACATTCAACGGCATTACCATCGCTGAATCCCCCACTATCAACATCCTAGGGGCTACCATTGACCAGAAACTGAACTGGAGTAGCCATATAAATACCGTGGTTACAAGAGCAGGTCAGAGGCTAGGAATCCTGATGCGGGTAACTCACCTCCTGACTCCCCAAAGCCTGTCCACCATCTACAAGGCACAAGTCTGGAGTGTGATGGAATACTCTCCACTTGCATTGATGGGTGCAGCTTCAACAACACTCAAGAAGCTCAACACCATCCAGGACAAAGCAGCCCGCTTGATTGGCACCCCATCTACAAACATTCACTCCCTCCACCACCGACGCACAGTGGCAGCAGTGTGCACCATCTACAAGATGCACTGCAACAATGCACCAAGGCTCCTTAGACAGCACCTTCCAAACCTGCGACCTCTACCAACTAGAAGGACAAGGGCAGCAAATACATGGGAACACCACCACCTGCAAGTTCCCCTCCAAGTCACAGACCATCCTGGCTTGGAACTATATCGCCGTTCCTTCACTGTCGCTGGGTCAAAATCCTGGAACTCCCTTCCTAACAGCACTGTGGGTATACCTACCCCAAATGGACTGCAGCGGTTCAAGAAGGCAGCTCACCACCATCTTCTCCAGGGCAATTAGGTATGGGCAATAAATGCTGGCCTGGCCAGCGACACCCACATCCCATGAATGAATAAAAAAAAAATTGGGAGGATCCACGGCTGTGTAGATTATCCATGAAAAAAGCACATTCAAAGGGGTAATCATTTTTGTTCCAAACTTGTAGGTTCTGGTCATTGCAGTGTTCAGTATGGTTTCCCATTTCTGCCTTATTGATATTCTGTATACTGTTTAGAAAGATCCTGTTAGCTGCATGTTTTCTGTCTGAGATATTATTGGATATTTTGCGTAAAATGTCCAATATTGGTATAAGGTCCTTGGATATCATATTCAGTTTAATGCCCAGCCTTCTTATAGGTTATACTGCACTATAGATGCTATAAAAATGCAAGTCGTTGATTGGGATGATGCTTTCGAATCAAATTTTAGTTATGTGCCATCCTGCTGCTGTCATTTTGTATAGTGTTCAATAGTTCTCAATTACAGTAGTCTTTGACAAGTTGCAATACAACTGACACCCGGTGATATTGTTTTCCTGCCAAACTGTTGGGTCTAGGTTAGAGTTATGAAGGGAATTGATGACAATTCTGGGCTACATTATAAGTTTTCTTGTGACTAACTTACTGTGCTTTGAGACATTTGAAAGAGATGAGAGAGTGCTGAATAATGCAAATCATTTTTGTCTTTAAGGGGAGCCAGCAACAGGGCAAATTATAAGGTATTAATGGCTTTTTCTTATAAGATTCTTAGCTGTATGAGAGAATATATAAGGAAGGCGCTGACTGGCCAACTGATTGCAAAAGCTGTAGAATTACTACAGAGTAATACACTAAACTGATGGAGGTGAAAAATGTTTCAGTGAAGTAGTTGCTAACTGCAATTTTTTTAAAACCCAATGCTGTTTATTGCATTCAGTTAACCTTTGAGAGATATGAGCTTTGTCAGCATGGGGAGCATTTACTTTTCAGCACCATTTTAAACCCAATGTTTTTACATATTGTTAGAACCGAGGAAGGAGCAATACACTGTCAGTTCAGTCCCATCACTCCACAAGTCGCAGCATATTATTAAAGTTTTCCCACCCAACTGAAAAACAATCAAATTAAACACTCTAGTAACCCCAGAATAAAACAGACCAAACCAGGTATCTTTAGACAGCAACAAATTAACTTTTTTTAAAATTAAAGCTTAAACTCTGTTAAGATAAACCTATGTCTAAAGACCTTATAACTTCTTATTTTAACCTAACTCCCCCATTCACATACATATACTCAAAAATCAACGGTTAACCGGTTTTTTAAAAGAATGATCTTTTTAAAATTAGCTGTTTCTTAAGAATAAATAAATAACTGGGTTGTTAGTCTTTGTGGGTTACATTCCTGATGGGTGAGGTATCCTAGTGTAAAAATAATCAAATGCCATTCGAAGTCTCCACATGGATTTGATGAAATAGTCCTTCATTAGATAGGCATTCAAAGCACTTCGGCTGCAGCAGGTGTCAAACAGTTCTTTAAACAAGGAGTATAGCAATGGGTCCACTCGGATTTTTAAAAAACCGACAGAGTCTCAGTCGAAACTTCACTGCGAATTCCAGAAAACACCATCAGTCAAGAGAGATTCAATCTTGAAGCAAAGACCTCTTGGATTGGAAGTAAATAAAAGGTATTTTGCTACCTCCAGCAATACAAATGGTTTCTTCAAAGGGTTTTTTCCTCATGAAATTAACACAGCCTGTAGCTCATTGTAGAATTTCTGCTGAGAACAATAGACAGCTGCTTCCTTCAGTAAGCATGCTTTGCTGGTGTGTCTCAAACTGGTTTTAGCTGGTTTTTACACAGCCAAATTCAAACATGACCGTACTCTCCTGCTGTTGCCTAGGTAACAAGTGAAGCTATGGCACACTGTTCTCAGAAATCTAAAACACACTCTGTCTTAAAGGCACACTGTTTCAAATAGAGGAGAAAAAAATACAGTTCCGTGACAACATGCACAGTTTTATATAGGTTTTTCCAGGGTCAGAGTTTTGATTCTGTTGAAATCTTTAGTGAAAGAATAACTGGAAATGCACCATTTAAAGAAGCGCATTGCAATAAAGATACTACTTTGATCACATGCTTTGCTGGTCTATGCTGTGGCACGCACGTGGAGGGCTGGAGCACATTTTATTAAGCCTAATTTCATTTATTGCATGAAAATAAACATTGAAATATGTGAGCATAGTCCATGTGGGGTGAGTTTAATTTTCGGCACCACTGTAATTTTTTAAAACCCAATTCAGTTCATTGCATTCAATTAAACCTTGAAATACGTGAGTGTTTCAGGGAAGTGATTACTACATGGGAAGTTGGGGAGGGGAAATGCATGGGAGCTATGGAATAGGGGATAGGATGGGATGGAATGGGGATGGCAGAGGGTGGGATGAGGGTGATAGAGGGATGCAAGGAATGGGATGGATATGGCATGGGAGGGAGGGGATGGCGTGGGAACGTTAGAATGGGATTGCGTGGCATGGGAGGGATGGTGTGAAGGATGGAATGGCATGCGAGGAGTGGGAGGGAATGGCATCAGAGGGATGGCATAGGAAGGATGGAATGGCATTGGAGGGAGGGGATGGCCTGGGAGGGGTGGATGAGATGATGGAATTGGGTAAGAATACTAATTCGATCGCATATGTTTTACGGGTCTCTGCTAGTCTGTAATAAAAAGGTATCCGCAATGGTGACCATGAAAATACCAGATTTTTTTTATTTGTTTGAGTTGTGGGCATTGCTGGCCAATATTTATTGTCCATCCCTAATCACCCTTGAGAAGGTGATGGTGAGCTTTCTTCTTGAACCGCAGCAGTCCATGTGGTATAAGTATACCCACAGTGCTGTTAGGGAGGGAGTTCCAGGATTTGACCCAGCAACAGTGGAGGAATGACAATTTATTTCCAGGTCAGGATGGTGTGTGGCTTGGAGGGAACTTGCAGGTGGTGGTGTTCCCATGCGTCAGCTGCCCTTGTCCTTCTCGGTTGTAGAGGTCACGGGTTTGGAAGGTGCTGTCGAAGGAGCCTTGGAGAGTTGCTGCAGTGCATCTTGTGGATGGTACACACTGCTGCCACTGTGTGCCTGTGGTGGAGGGAGTGAATATTTCAGGTTGTCTTACAAACGCATCTGGTTCACTAATGTCCTTTAGGGAAGGCAGTCTGTCCTATATGTGACTCCAGACTTGTGCAATATGGTTAACTCTTAATTGTCCTTTGATATAGCCCAGAAAGCCACTCCATGAAACAATCAGAACAAAACCGATGCATCAGACAGAGCAAAGGCACAACTAGCCTAACCAACTCTGCAAAGTCTTCCTCATAGCATCTGGGGACTTATGCCAAAATTGGGAGGCTGTTCCACAACATCAAGCAACAGCCTTGTATAGTCATACTCACCAAATCATAGCTTTCAGTCAACATTCCAGATTTGTCCATCACCATCCCTAACCCAGATCCACCAGAGGTGTCGGCACCATGGTATACAGTCGTGGCCCTGGAAGTTCTTAACATTGACTCTGTGTTAT